>NC_088604.1:12938032-13251453 GCF_036013475.1 Columba livia
GATGATCCTGCATTATTAAAAGTAATGGTAGTTCCCAGTGAACTTTGAGTATAAATAACATGAGTTTAGGACCTGAAGATTCAGGGGGACATCCTTGGAGCACTGGAGGATCTATGTCTGGTTTTAGTCTAGTGGCATCTGAGATGGACATTTGAAGGCATTGGTTTGCCTGAAAGGAACATTTTCAAAACAGGCAGCTTTGGTAATTTTATTACACCACATGAAGCTGTTATCTTCAGAAACATTTTCTTAGGCTGGTCACGCTGATTCCAGTGACCAAGACCACACTGTATATTCTGTATCTGAGCTTTGTACTCATGCATCTAGATATGATTTTTGTATCCTGTCCTGTGATTTACAAGCAATTCCATATATGCCTTAAAATTATTTCATTCTTGTAATATAGAAGGTATTTGTATGATCCAATGATTATCCATATTGTTCTTGGTACAAGCACAACATTCTCTGTTATGGTCCCAATCCCTTTTCAGTAAATTTTGCATGAGTACTTTTTTACTTCTGTACGACTTACACATGTATCTTAACTTCCATGTTATTTAACTTATTTTTCTGATTATTTCTTAAATATACTCATAGTGATACCATCATCTACATTCTTAATCATTAGAATTTTTTTCTTTATTGAATGATTACAGATATTATGTAGGCAATGAAGCATCATTTAAGCAATTCAACATTATCTGTCATTTATTTTTTTCCTCCTACTCTTCTGCTCACATATCCAGCTCTGTGAAATTTGCCTTTCTGAAGTACTAACACATATATCGATTCACAAGCTGTTTTTTTTTTCCACATAATAAATGCAATTCTATCATGATCACATACAATCATAGAATTATTATTACTACTAAAATGACCAATTGGTTTTATCTCTTGGAAATGAATCTTTAACAAGTAAAAGACTTCTAAGATACCTTTCTATTTGGATGCTGATGTATATCTGTGATGACACAGGATTCAGAATATGGTTTTTTATTTTATGCTTCAGAAAGAGCTACTCCTGTTCTTCTTTCCACGTGACTGATACATATTAGTCACGTGTGCTGTAACTCATCAGTCAGGAAGTCAATCCCTAAACATTCCAAGATCCAGCTTTCTGAAACGTTAGTAACTCAGAAAACAAGCTATGACATTTTTTCAGGTGGAATACAGCCTCCTCATTTCCAAGGCAGGGAACATTCATAACATAACAATATCGTGAAAGAGCCTGCCAAATTATGGCTGATATTGAAACCTAATTGTTAAATTTCTTGATGAATAAATGATATGACAATTCCTGGGCTTGTCATCCCAGTGACTTTCATATTTAATCCAGAAGTATACATGTGCTACTATTGCTCTTCCTGGGTCATATTAGAAATCAAATTTCCTGATGTACAAATACTTGACACTATCAAGTCGTCCTTAGTCTTAACTCTAGCATTACACTGATTTTTCAGTTGTGCTTTAATGTATTACTTCTGAATGCGTGCCTTTTCCACTGTAGAAAACAGGGCATACACAATTTATCCTCACAAACCTTCAGAATTTCGCATGAGTTTCTCAATCCCTCCTTATAGGTCTGAATCTTCAAAACCCCAATTCAGTAGTCATATAACACTGGCTATTCCTCAAAAATATTAGCAGAGTTCTGTAAACTTAACAATATTTGCTTTTTGGCGTGTTGAGAACCACTGATGTCTGGACAGTATTGATCAGTAAGATCTGCCAAGCATTCACCTGCACAGGTCCTTACCTGACTGTGGTCCTGAGGCACAGTCACCAGATCAGCCCTGAGCAGAGATCTGTATCCATACACCTTTAATACAGAAACTCCATGTTTTGAATGTTCATTTGGTATATGAAAACCCTCATTTTTCTCCTGTCTTTAAAAAATACACAAGATCCACCTCCCGCTTCTCACATGGGTGTTACTTAACATAGGGACAACTATTTTGTGGCTCTCTAGATTCCAGACTTGGCATTACATAACTTGTTTTTAACACTGTTCCCCTTTATGAAAAACACATGCATATTCTTGAGCCAGGGGATGAGGGAGATGAGTCGATAGCCTAGCCAATATCACACTTAGAATTTCCACATCTAGTTTGTGTTGCAAATAGATTTACATCTGGAGCACCTAAATGATGGGTGTGCTGTGCTATGGGTTAAGAGAAAGATGTTATTCTTATTTATTCTATTTTTGTCCAAAAATGACATTTTTACTGCAGAGGAAGACTCAGGGTGATGAATACAGATTGGAAGTAAGGCATCATTGTTTATTTTCTTTTCCAGAGACAGACACTGAAGTCACAGCAATGGTGTGCACATTTTATCCAAAGTTTTGCTTCAGCCTTTTATATCAGCTAGCTTATATAGTCCTCTGGTTGTTACAATGACTTATGGCCCACAAACGCTGCCTAAAAAATAAAAAGCTGCATGATTTTAGGAGTATTCAAATACCTCCATATGAGAAGGTGTGTCTGTACAAGATCCAAGAGAGGTAATGTATCAGGCTCCCCCATAGCAGTGTAGCCATTCCATATGGTGTTGCATTCAGGCAAACTAAACCATATTTACAACATCTTCAGTTTTGGAGCTTGAACAGCTTTGCACTGCAAGGGAAAAACTACCCTAAATCACCCTATATATATCATTTACAGAATGTAGGCACCTAATGAGGCCTAAAAATTACATTGGTCAAAAAAATGTCCAAAAATTCTGCACAGCAAATTTGAGAGAATAAGGAATCTTTGTCCTTCTATGGGTCTTGCCTCAAGCTCTCTGGGGAGTGGCAGGTGAAACTGTTTGAATATAATTGGGGTGGGAGAGAAGGTGGAAAAGTGGGCTACTTGTCACTCCAAGAGTTCAAAACACAGTCTCAGACATCAGACTAAACTACAGGCATCACGATTTGCAAATTCTCGACGGGGAGAAATCTTTCTGAGAATCTGAGTACCAAGTGTTAAATAGATATATAATTTAAAAGCTTTGCTGGAGTTTGCAATTTCTAACAAAAAAACATCTAACTCTTGCAAAAAGATTTTGGTTACTGAGGACTTCAATCCCAGCTATCAAAGATTCTGATAAGTGCTTATTTAGGGTGATTTCAAGATTATTTTAAATAAATTACTATAAATACGATGCAAAAACTTTTGTAGGAGTCAGTTAAATAAGTGAATTCATATTCTAGAGAGGATGGACACTAGTTTTAAATTAATGTATTAGATCATGCCTAAAATATTTGGAAACAGTGATTTCAATGGCTACATGCCATTAATAATTGACATTAATGAAATTAACTTGTTGAGAGGATATCCTATTTCTCAATGGTAGAAGTATAATTTATGTTGGACTCTTGTTCCTAAACATGTATTTTATGAAGTTTTATCATTTAAGCTAAACTTATGATCTGTTTTCCTTCCCTAGAGAATGGAGAGAGAAAGTTAGACCTGTGGGGTGATTTGTCTTTTCCTAAAATAATGTTCCAGGAAGGTGTCTCATCCCTACAGGATGTGGGTTTTTCTTTGACTGTAACAAATGAAAGTGTGAGGTCTGATTTGTCTATAGTCATTAAACTATCTGCATGCAGAGCATCTTTGTGGGCTCTTGAGTCATCTCTCTGGTCTGTTACTTTGCTTTCTTTTTTGGCCTTTCCCACACATTGTGCAGGGTTTCAGGTGCCCACAGCTTCTGTTGTGTTGTGGACTGCAGAATCTGCCTTTTAATGTCTAAGTTACTCAGTAGTACACAAGGTGTTCAAAACCCGATATTTTACTAGGTACTGGTATTTGCTCTGCCCACACTTTTTTCTGTGAATGTGGTTTACCCTGTGTCACTTTACCACTTCCTTAAAGGTGAATATCTGCCATGAAAGCATAAGCTAATTATTCATAGTTACAGCATCCCCAAACTACTGAAGCATAAAATTAATTACAAACACATGACCTGGTTAGTCCAATCCTAGTTCACATGTCATGAATGGGAAAATTGGTAACACTATGAATAAATGTTCCACTGATATGACCAGTAAACCTATGACAGAGATGACAAATGACCTTTAAAGACTTGTTTTGAATTGAGCAACTTTATTTTCTGAGCTTAATTTGCGCCAAAATTATGTGGACATACATTCACGATCTTCAACTGTCAGATTAGTTTATTTAGCAAGTGTTCTCATTCCCTGGTCAAAAATGTTGCCCCCATGACAGAATTAAAGTGTAATGTACTGAAACCAGCACCAAGTGCTGTGAAGGCAGGCAGTTTTTGACCTGATTCTGTTTCTTGTCTGGACAACTTCTACACATAGGCATAACTCAACAGGGAAGCATCTATATGAAGAAATTTCCAATATTAGTTGAGTTGAGACCTCATTTTTAAGGTTGATCTAAAAAAAATAGTTGTTAATTTCAAATATCCTTTTCATAGAAACCTTTTTGTGCAATGGCACCATCCAGCCGTATCTGATTTGCATTTGCAGAGGTTGCATGCAGTTGGTGAAATGACTAATTGTAGCTATTCTGTAGTATCTGCTACAGTCTACCAAATCAGTCGTACATTAAAAAAAATAACATCAGATGAGCATGTCCCAAGGATGATATTTCTATTTATTTCTAGTCCTGACCTGTGTCAAGCCCAGAACATAGGAATATATAAACTTTCCTACATAACCAGGTGCCTTACCTCTTAATCTCTGTTTGGGAACAAGCTTGGAAACAAGTTACTACAAGTTACTGGTACGAAAGTGCAGATGAAGCTCAGATCTTTTCTGTTGCCTACCTATGGATGCACTCCAGCCCTTCCCTAAGTGCATGGTAACTCATTCCTTAGTGAAAAGAAACAGGTTATTTTAAAGTTGCTGAGGAACAAGTGTTCCAACACTGGAGGTTACCAGGGGAACCGGCTTATTGAAAGCTTTTAGCTTAGTTGATAGTACACTGACTTGCCTTACTATTTCTTGAACAATAGTAAAAATAACAGCACACTCTTCGGTTCACCTCTTCCCTTGCTTCTGGCAAGCTTCCCTTCATGTCACTGCTCTGATTCTTGTTTTTCTGTAGGATAAGTACTTTCTTTCTCTCTTCACCTTTGATCTTGTTGACACTTCAGCAGGGCACACAATCCCAATTGTTAAGGCACAAAAAAAAAAAAATGAAATTCAGATTCAAACAGATGTAAAGATGGTTTGCAGAGATTTTTATTTCTTCCCCCCATCCCACATGATCGGTTTACACAGGAACGTTAACTAAAGGCTTTCTTCTGTTTTCTTTCCACTTTCCCTCTGGTTGGGCCATTCAGCCCATAGATAGGAGCCCCTGTTTTCAATCCCAGAGGCAACTTTAAATAGCATACTATCTACAAAACTTTACCCACGAAGCTAAAGTAATGTGTGTTTTTCCCAATAGTCCTCTTTACTGGAGATTTTCCTAAGAAAACAGACATTTTTCCTCTGGTCTCAAACTCACTTTCGCTGCCTTAAACCTGCCTTCAGTTGATCTAGCCTAACTTAACAGCAGCAAAATCAGTAGATAATGCACAAATTCTTCCCAAATTGCTTTAGGTATTAAGTTCTTTCCTTCCCTAGGGAAGAAAGACAGAGTCAAAAAGCTGTGCTACTTCTCTATAAGCAATGTCCTGTTCAAATAAACCAATGTCTTTTTACTTTATCTTTTTTCTAATGTCTCCTTCTTAGTGAGGACAATATCCGTCCTAGGAGGTTATTCCTTATCCTTTCCTTTACAGACTATTTTGCATGTTATTTAATTGTTTCTTCATTTTTCACATCTCCAAAATTTAATGATCCACTGTGTCAATGGAAGAAAATAAAAAGTGGCTCTGAAACATGTGTCTTCTTTTATGCTTTGTTTAGACTTCACTATTAAAGTATTTTCTATTCAAATATACTTCAGCTACGAAAGAAACATGATAGCTCTGCTACTATGGAACATGTGGTTATTGCCATAACCCACCTGGTATTCAAATTCTTCAGCTACTGCAAATATATTTCACTCAAAACCTCCATGTAAAAGCATTTAGCATCCTCATTTGCTGTTCTTGACTCTTTGTACTTCAGCGTGTTCACTGTGAGACTGCTGTCTTTTGTGCCCATTTCTGCTTCATCTCTTTTGTTATTAACACTTGCTTTCTGCTTCAAACTTTCATCCTAGGCACCACAGTGAATGGGAAAAAGCACCCTGCAAAATAGCTCTACCCCTGTGGCTAGGAATAAATAGTGCTCGGAAAACTAGCCAAGCAGCTGCCAGGTCTTGACCATTGCTTTTAATGCTATTTATGAATTGTCCCTCATGTTCTGTTCTTAATCTGATGTCTACTTGCTGCTTTTCTATGCAGAGTGTCAGGCCCTGGGGTCAGGGACCACTTTTCGTTATTCGTGACAGTGTTTAGCAGAATAGGGTGTGAGAGAGATCATGTGCTGCAAGTAAACAGCACCTTGATGGGAGTGTGAGTAGCAGAGCATTAGCTCCTCCTGGTAGGAAAGCTGCTGCTGTGGCCCTCATTTACACAGAGCTGTAGCCCTCAGTTGCACAGAGCCAACTCACAGGCTGCATGCTTTGGAATTCACTCTCAAGTGCTTGTTTAGTGTAAAAACAGAGATCTAGAGCTGAAATCAGTGCAGCAAAGAACCAGTTTATTACCCTATTTGAAAAGATTGGGCCTTTGAAAGACTGGGACAGAAGCAGAAGTACCATTTATGTGCTCTTTTCACATGGAAAAGGAGCTCATTTGTTCAGAAAAATGAGGCCCCAATGTTTTGTCTTTGTTCCTAGCAAGTGGAGACCTTTCAGGCTGCCAGAGGTTGGATGCTCTCTGCCAGGAGCTGCCAGGCCACAAACTCTGACAAGGCTCCTCTCCTGGATTTATTGGCTGGGAGACCTGTGTGCAGCATTTTCTGGAAAATATAAACAAGTCTTGTTTTCTTGGACTTGTGTAGGAAGAGGAATCTCAATCTACATTTCACACTTCTGTTGGTTTTAATATCTTGTGCAGCTTTTGTTAGTGGTTCCATTTAACATCATAAGTTAAGCAATAAGAAACTAGTCCTTTTTTTTCAATAAGTTTGAAGGGTCAGAGAAATCTGTATGTAATAATACATTGTCTGTTATCACTTGCTGTTTCAAGGCTCCTAAATACGACAATTAGTGTAAAGCAAAGTTAACAGATTAAAAAAGAATTATGGTTGTAGAGAACGAAGTAATAAAAAAATATTATTTTTACCTGTTTTATCTAAGTTTTAAAGCAAGACTTACCTCATTAGGCTTATCAGCATTTCCTCTACCACTTCCTTTCATGAATACATGGATTATCATAATCTCTATCTTGATTTTTCTCTTCAGAAGGATGAAGACACCACATAGTTGAGAGGAGAAACAATCTGTTGAAAAAATAACTTGCAAACATTTAGCATTCATTGTAAGATATACGTGACTGTATTCCACATTGCTATACTAGCTCCTCTGAAAGGAATAATTGTGATAGCATGGCTCTGGACAGCGTCCTGATTCATGGATGGTTTGTAATCTGCAAACAACTGTGATGGAATGGAGTATGTGTTACAGTAGTAGTCATCATCTAGTGTTCATTTGTTCCTGCCAGGAAGACCTCCAGCTTTTGATCTGAGGAAGACACTGTCTTCATGTCATATTTGCAAGTGACTGAGGTTTTCAGGGGTTTCTCCCCATAACACTTCTGGAGAAAAGGTTGTAGAGGACTGAGAGAGGTTAAACTCATTTCTTCACTTGGTTCAGGCTGGGGGTTTGAAACTGGGTTTCCCAGGTTACTTTGAACAAACATGATACAAAGAACCATTTTCTAAAAAAAACAATTCTTACTCCTCCACAAAGATATTAATGTTAAAATTGAATTGAATTTTCAATATTTGAATACTCTATTAAAAGGTTCACTGGCATGGACTCTGCCTTTTAGAGTGCACTGTGAATTACCTCTTACCAGCAATATTTCCAGGTTAATTTCTAACTCACTCTTTCAGAGATTTTCTCTTCAGCACTTTTTAGTTTCATGTTCCTTTTCCACTTCTGTTGCTCAGTTTTCCTACTAATTTTCTTATGGTATTTAATACTGTTTTAAATATCATCTGTCTTGCTACTACTGCTCTGCAGGGTCCTGCTGTGCAAATTGCCACTTTAAGTGGAGGCACTTCATGTAAGTGACTAGCAGCCACCCCTGGTGAGATATTTGAAGAAACAATTGCACTAAACTGTACCCCTTGCTTTGAAGAAAAATTAGATAGAAGGGAAGGAACTGCAGCTAACAGGAGATTATAATTCAAGTTTCATAGAAAGTATGAAACTATGTAAAGCCTTTGAGACTTGTAAAACTGCGAGAGGCTTTTCACAGTGAAAGGGAAAGATTAAATCTTTACGTGGGAACCGAAGCTCAAAGTCAGTGAAGTCCCACAGTGTTATTAATATTTTACAACTCCTAAGACATCAGCCTTGTCATCATTAAAGATGTTCTATACTCAGTGAATTATTATCCTGTTCTGGTTTACTTTAAGTAGCCCTTAAAGTCAACTTAATTTTTATTTTTTTTATGCCTTTATCCATCAGGATAGACAACAGAACTGTTACATTTCTCCTTCTGCATTATTTATGGTTGCCGTGATCCTTTTCGAAAAAAACCATTTTTCATTGGTAAAGATCAGTTTGACACACTTCGCAGTGATGTTTTCTTCATAAAGAATTTTAATTTCATTTCTATTAAGACCAGCTTCTTGGGGACACTTTATTTTTTCAGGTTAAAATGAGGAAGTATCCTGGAGGTCAGTGAGTGGGATCATTGCCCACAATGTTCAGCAGTTGCTAGTCAAATCCATTATCTGAAACCAACGCCAGATTAATGGTTACTTTGTGATGGCCCAGTGCCTGGTTTTGTTCTTTTGCTTCTTTGTTTTCCTTTTTTTTTTTTTTTTCCTGAATACCATTAAATTTTCCCTGTTGTGGAATTAGATAATGTTCTTTGTATATATCTCAGAAATAAGAGTACTTTGCAAACCTAATTCCATTCTCCAATTTTATCTAGTGATTCTTAAATGGAAAATGCACACATTACCCCTGCAGCAGAAGCACAAGTATGGACCAGATCCTAGGGAAGACAATCAGGTTTTGCAGTGCTGAAGGAGGATCTGCTTTTTTCTCAGACGTGAATTACCCCATTCGTTCTTTCTATTTGTACTTGGTATTCTGTACCTTTAGTAGACAGACAAACAGTTTCTGCAGCTTGAAATATTTCCTTAAAGTAGGCAGAGTATGGTCATTTTTTTCTTTAGTTTTTATAGGTACAAGGATAGCTATTTCTTCTTAAGTGTTTGAATTTATATACATTAAGAGTCCAAGTGTAATGCTATTGAACTGTCAAGTTCTTATCCTTGAGGTTAAGAATTCGTTTACTAAAGCATTCAGTCAGGATGAAAATGAGGTTTACCTCCTTTGAGGTAAAATCTTGGTTCCATTATCTGTGGAGAAAGCTTTTACAGACTTCATCAGAGCTATGATTTCACGTCTAATTGGAAAGTGCTATTTTAAAACTACACATTAGGGTTTTTTTGAGGCAGAAGTGTAGAAACTTTCCCTGAACAAAATTACTATCCAGTAGCCAAATGAGCAAACTGGAGAAATATTTTTTCTTGTTGATTTTATATTCTAATATAATATTGTGTATAATAAATATAAAATTGTAACAAAATTTGTTTTTTACCCTAGATTTTTCAAAGCACTGGAATAAATATTTTTCTCTACAGCTTTGTGTGCCACCTAGTCATTGATTGACAATCTGTTTTCTGCCAATATGAATATTTAGTTCATATCATTTTTCCATTTAATTCCTAACATAAGAAATAAGGAAAAAATGCAGCTATTAAAACAAGCTAAGGGAGAGAAGAGACCGTAAAAGAGAGGTTCATACTAATTATGAGAACTTGCTAGCAATATAGCAAATAGTCTCTGATTTATGTGGCTGAAGGTACAGTTTCAATATTTCTCATAGTATTCTGAGGATGATGGATGACCTGTGTCACGGAGGCACCCCGAGGTTAGTTTAAGGGACAACAGGGTCCAAAACAACTTTTATTGAACCGGTGAGAAACAGGGTTTTAGCACTCCAAAAGTGACTTAAATAAAGGTTCGGATATCAGCTGAGGAAAATTATTAAGGGGCAGCAACTAATACAACAGGTGGTCCACAGAGTGCATGCACATGGCTTCACCCAAAACAATGCTGGAGCCGTCCCTGAGTCCGGGAGGTGTACACACTTGCCTGAACACGGTGTGGGGTTATTTTTAAAGAGATACACGTACTCTTAGTGAGTACGGGAAGTGTACACTCGCGATTCTGCGAGGGTAAATTTATAATACACTCGCAATCCTGGGAGGGTTAATTTACTTACACGTGCAAATGTGCACAGAATATTACACGTGCTTATGTGGAAGCACGGGAGGAAAATACACTCTCGATTCTGCGAGGAAATAATTTATACACGTGCTTGTGTTGAGCATCCCCCACACCAGCTGCGGGCGCCCAGCGGCTCAGTGGCGCTTCGGCACTCCCTTCTCCTAACGGCCCTGGCCAGGGTGCTCCGGTGCCGAACAAAAGAAGCTGTTAGCCTCAAGTAGCAGAGAGAGAGGGATATGTGCCTACTCCTTCCATACTGAAGGAGGGAGGGGGAGAGAGGAGGGTTTGCATTCTGCCACAACCTGTTTTGCTGTTGCAATTTTAGTAATTGCACAGAGCTAGGGTAAAATGCGTTTCTGACTCACTCTGGAAATAAAGGAATGAATAACTGTGTCCATTTTGGCATCACAGAACTGCTGGTTAATCCTTTCTTTACGAACAGGAACTCAATTCATTTTTGCTCAGAGCCACACATTTTCTGTCCAAACTAACCCAAAATTTTGCATGACTTCCAAAATTAACATCTCAGTAGCACATAGTAGGCAGACCACAATCCATGAAGTAGGCAGTTTGCACATTTTTACTTTATTTTCTGAAAATAACAATATTTCATTATAAGTTTGGAGATGTCCTTTCAAAGGAGGGGAAGCAGGATATATTTAAGCCACATTGTTGAGCTGCCTGCTTATTTTTAAGGTATGTTCATCTGAAGTTGGAAAATAGAATACAATATGTTGACCATTCTTTGTAAAAAAAATGCATTTATCAGAATACTAATCTGGGGAAAAATCCAATAATGGCATTAGAAATGAAGTCGTATTAAAATTTGCAAGTTATTTACTAGCATTTGACTGACATAAATGAAGCTCAGAGGAAAAAATGTGTAACTAGAGAAAAATAAGGAAAATAAGTATGCCACAATGATTTGTGATAGTGACATTAAAAAAGTGATAAAGAAACTTAGCCAATATTTCAAGTTTTGTTGCCTATTGTGTTAAAGATTAAAATATTTGATTTCATAAGAACGATAACCTAAATAATGTTCCAAAGAAGGTAATACAAGCACAAATATTCACAAAAACATTCCTTCTTAAATTCCATCTAAAAAATTTATCTGGCAAAAGTGAAAAAAAAAAATGACAATCAAACTAGGACATGACTCCAGCTAAAGTAGTACAATATTTATCTCAGATTGTTTCAAACTTGTTACTGGTCAAAAAGGATCAAAAAAATGTATCGGATCACAGGTGACTTTCTGAAGGTAGATTAGGGAAGCATTGGGGACCAAGATCAACTTAGAATTCTTGATTGTAGGATGAGCTATGCTGACAGCCAGCTCCATCAGCTGGCCGCTGTATTGTTAATGTGTGTGCAATGTATGCAGCTTTTAAATATTTATTGTATTTGGAGGATAGTGGGCAAATTGCTCATCGCCTATAATATGTATAAATATGTTGTGGTTTAACCCCAGCTGTCAACTAAGGACCACGCAGCCACTCGCTCATACCCCCTCATGGGATGGGAGCAAGATTCAGAAGGGTAAAAGTGAAAAAACTCATGTGTTGAGATAAAGACAATTTAATAGGCAAAGCAAAGGCCAGGTATGCAAGTAAAGCAAACCAAGGAATTCATTCACTGCTTCCCCTTGTCAGGCAGATGTTCAGCCACCTCCAGGACAGGAGGGCTCCATCACCTGTAATGGTTACTTGGGAAGACAAAATGCTATAACTCCGACTGTCCTTCCCTTCCTTCTTCTTCCCCCAGATTTATATGCTGAGCACATTGTCCTATGTTGTGGAATATCCCTTTGGTCAGCTGGGGTCAACAGTCCCAGCTGTGTCTCCTCCCAGTTTCTTGTGCCCCTCCAGCCCTCTCATTGGTGGGGTGATGTTAGGAGCAGAAGAGGTCTTGACTCTGTGTAAGCACTGCTCCGCAATAACATCTCTATATTATCTACACTGTTTTCAGCACAAATCCAAAACATAGCCCTGTACCAGCTACTATGAAGCAAATTAACTCTACCCCAGACAAAACCAGCATATATGTACATGTGATTTTCCTCTGAGGTCGGTGTTTGCACACTGTCATTTCTAATTACAGGTATTTTTAAAGTTTTGCACCTCCCTAGCACATTCTTCTGTAGCTTAGAGGCAGCCAATGTAAGACAATTTGTCAGAGTCAGTTCATCTGTAACAGGATTAGAAGAATCACAGGTATCCTTGCCTGATGTAAAGGCTCATTGTCAAATGCCGAGCTTGTTAAAAAGCAAAGGGGAATTTTTATCCATTAATCATGTCAAATAATTTCCTGAAAACTCTTGTGAATGTCAGGAGCCATTAGTATACTGGTAATTCACAGAGCTGTCTGTCATTATATTGAACTCCTGGAGATGTGAATGACAGAGCAGGACAGCCCAAAGAGCAGGAGCTCCATTCTCACGGTGTACCAAGTTGTGGCTAATGAAGCACTGGAGACACCCCGATGGCATTCACCGGCATTCACCAGCCAGGCCAGAGATCCAGACCTATAAACATGAGACTGCCTCTGGAATCAGCAAAACTCCTTCTGAAATGGGAGGTGATGGTGAATGGGAGCGAAAAAGGCAAGACCAACAGAGAATTTAGGCTGTGTGAGTGTGACTCGTGCAGACAAAGGCTTTTTTGAATCTGAGTTCTAGTGAGTGTGAATAGTACAACACCTCGTAAGTACAAATGGCCCCAATTATTACTTTTTCGTTGCAGTATAGTACTGGCTAGCAATATTAGTCCAAGAACCAGTATCCAGCTGTAGTGATGTGATTGTACCTAATGCGGGACAGGAGCACCCAGCTCAGGAGTCTGTGCTGCTGAAATAGGCTTCTGTTTTCTACAGTCCACTAAAAATATTGGAACTGTTTGTGTGGGCCTAAGATTAAGCCCTAAACTTGGGGTAATGTGAAAGCACCGACTTAACAAGTTGTTGACATTTAAAAGAGAATTTTTTGCAATAAGTTATGTCATAACTCTCTTGGCATTGTTGCTGCAATGAGCTTGAAAGACTAGATGTTCCAGACACTTTCAAAATCATGCAACACAAAGAGAGTGCACGCTGTATGCTCAGATCTCTACTTCTTTTCATCCTAAATTTCAGTTTCTTAAAAAAAAATGCTTCTGAACAGTTCCATTAGCCTAAAGGATATGGTTGCTTTCCGGATAAATTGCAGATAAAGACAGAATGACAAACAGTCAATATAGCAGGAGAAAGAATCAGCAAAGAAATGGAACTTCCCGGTCAGATCGGATACAAAAGCAAGACTGAGTGTAATTTTCTTCTGCAGCCAGGAAACAAACATGATTTCTATGATTTATTTTTTAAATTGAGAACTATGTACTTATTCATTCATTGCTAGCATCTGTTTTCTGTTGCAAACAATGCATGCTGGGTATCACAACTGAAAATAGGGAGACTGCGGTCCCTTCATTAGGACTGCCTGATGTGCCCTCTGCTCTTGGTCAGGTGGCGGGGAAACCTCTGTTCTTCCTGCAGGGATTACGTCTAGCCCTGAAAAAAAATAGGTGATAGATAGATAGATAGATAGATAGATAGACAGATAGATAGATGGATAGATACATACATACATACATACATACAGATAAGTACCTTGAGCATATGTATGTATCTATTAATATATTTGTATGCAAACATATTCAGATAGCTCAAGAGTTAACTGAAGAATGATTTCTTTTACCTGGGGATTTTTTTATATTTGAGCTCTAATAGCCCCTAGAAATTGAGCTTCCTTGTTATCTTTTTAATTGCAAAAAAGTATACTTTCTCTAAAGAACATATAATGTATGCTACTGAGGAAAATTCCCTCTGAAATAAATATTTTTTTGCAGTTCAATTGCAAACATAGAGGATCAAGTCCCAGACAAGTACTGTGGATCAGTAAATTACAGCAGAGTATGACTAATTTTTTTTCTGTAGATGGAAATCTGTTGTTGGATAATAATAATTATGAATAGATTTGCACTTAACAGCTCTATTAAGGCACTATCAGTCCTCTCAATTCCTCTTCTATGTGATGTGGAAGTACTGGTGGCAGATTACAGTTCAGAAAAAAGGAGACAGATAACTAAGCCACGGCAGCACAACATTTCAGCATGAGGATTAAAATCAAAGATGTCTCAGCTTTGGGTTCTTGGCCAATTCTGATTTCTTATTCACCGAGTATGGAGTACGCAACAGCAGTTGTCAGCTAAAGTGCAACAGGGTATAAACATCTTGAAGAGAGTCTTGACTGTAGAGCTAAACTCTCTATAATGTCTATGGGAGGAGATAATGACATAAAGATGTCATAAATGACAGACAACACAATTGGTTAGTGTCAGAAATCTCCTGAAATGCAGAAATTATGGTAAAAGTTCATAAGCCATTTTCAAACAGACGCTTTTCACTCTCTTTTAGCTGCTGTTGCCCTGTTTTACATAACCCTATGTTTCCAGGTAGTGTGAAGAGGAGGTAATGATGATTGTCACTTTATCTAGTGGCTCAGGAGTTAAAAGGTGGACAGGGTTAAAGTACATTTTCTTACAGGAATATAAAATTAACACCAAGATATCTGATGGGGGTAGCTCAGGAACTGCAGATTTTCTGTTTACTGTTTCAAACTATGCTTAAAAGTCATTGACCATCAGCTCTCCCTCTTCAGCTTAGTTGTCTATGTTTAAACAGACAAGAGATTTTCAAAAGCATGTGCTTTACACTATAGATTATATAGACAATTCAGGCATTTGCTTTAAGGAGTGTCATACATTAGGAGTCTAAAATTTAAGCATATCCACAATTCCCACAAATTTTACCTTCTCCAGAATAAACCAGGGCCAATTAGATTTTATAAGAATAGCAGTTTAAACCCTAAGCTTCTAAAGTGAGAGAAAAAAAAAAATAAAAGACAGTTTTGCACCATCTTGTCTAAATGGATGGAGCTGACATTTTTAGCACTTATTTCAAAGACCTGTCTGAAGCCCTGCACTCCACATCAGTTGCAGATATAACTGAGAGGAACTGAACAGAGGTGGAAGTGATTTCAGTGATGACAATTGCCTTACAATCAAAGCAGTTTTCCTTCAGTTACTTAAATGACTGCTCCAGTATTAGATTCCTGTGGGAATTAGAGCAAATCTTTGGTTCACGACGTGATTCTAACCTAGAACCCTCCATTCTGATTTTTTTCTTCTTTTTTTGTAGTAATAGCACTTTCCGCTTTTTGCCTTTGTGCTATATCCTTCTCCTTGTCTGTTACTCAAAATTCTGTAGCTATTTTCTCAGATGCTGACCTTGAATTAAAGATGACCAGAACTGACTGTATCAGTGGGTTTTATGTGAGTTTATTCCTGTACAAAGCCCACAGATAAGCCATGGACAAAAGGTACCCAGACCCACTAATTGTGCAGCATTCAACATCCATGAATAGGAGAAAGCAACATAGAACTGACCCTCGGGATAAGTAAAATATTTGGGTTTTTTCTCTTTCTAAAACTTCCCAAAGTAAAAGGTTTCAAAAAGAAAATATTTCAAAAGTAACTTGGAATAGGATCTCAGAGGAAAAATGTTACTTTTACAGTCATGAGTTCCACACACGGTATCGCTCTCAAATGACTCGCACAGCATCTGCTGTCCTGGCACAGGCTGTGAATCAGATGCTTTCAGCCAAGCATGTGCTGGTAGAGAAACCCACACCTGCAAGAAGACACTCATGATTACATTACATTACATTACATTACACTACATTACATTACATTACAGGGACACAGAAAGAGGTGTTGAACTCTAGGTGGGTATTAACAATTTTTTTCTACCTATTACCTATAGCTGGAGTGATGCTCTTTATTCCTAAAAATGCAGCTGATGAGTTTTCCTTTACTTTAGCTGATTTCAGGACAGCAATGAAAGGTCTGTATGTTTAACTAAGAAAACAAAATAATAAAGGAAATACCCATGTTGAATAGCAAAGTATATTTTTAATAGTGGAAGCAAGTTACTACTTTTGCCTGAAGACTTTAATTGGATTCAGAGTATAAGAGGATGATAGATATTCCTGAAATCCAGGAAAAAGTTTCTCTGTTTTATGGACTCGGAAACAAATTACAGGAAAATTAAACAAAAATAAAATTCCTGTCAGGAAAAACAAACAAACAAACAAACAAGCAAACAACAACAACAACAAATCACAGCAATATTCAACATTCATGAATATGAGTAATGTGAAGGACCTGAGGATTCGAATCAATATCTCATAGAGAGATTCACATTTCTGTCTTTGATAAATGTTGGGCATTTCACAGTTTCACTGTCGAAGACATTCACTTTTCTGCATGTATAGTTACATAGCTGCTTTTATGGTATATATATTTCATTGCAAATGTACAATCAAAGTTTAATTTTTGCAGATAATCACTTATGATTATAATTTGTATTCTTATAATTTTAGTTGCTTGCTTATATTCTTGTCTGAGTAGTGGTGTATTATGTAGTACTCAATTTTAGCAGGGCTTGATGGTATTAGTTACTGAAATTTAGAGAATTTTCTTTTATTCTACCAACAAATTTAGGTACAAATTCTGAAACTTTTCCTCATTTTACTCTTCTAACAGGCTTCTTTTGGCTACTCTCAGCCCTGGTGAAGTCTCAAAGATGAAGGGATAAATATAGTTTGCTTCCATACTTAGCAAAACACTGTGAAAGATGACACAGAGTCTGATTTCCACCAGTAATGTAGCCTTACAGTGCATTTTTGTCTTAAATTTAGGATAAGAATATTATTGCGTGCTGTGGCTTCAACATCATACTGAAGTTATTGTGTGACTGACCAAGCAGCTCCCTCCTACATATCAGCATGCCATGCGCTTTTTAGCACAAAACTCTAATTTTCCATTCTTTTGTGTTACACCTCAAAATCAGGACTTTGCAGTAGAAGTCCTATTATTTTTTACTTAGAATTTCATTCTAGTATTAAAAATATACTCTTGGCTTTGACAAATGCCTCCCAAAAAACTTCTTATATTTATTTAATGACAACCCAGTAACGGGCACAGTTGCACTGTGGTTCAGAGCAGCCCCAAGGGACTCATGTCACTGACTCACAGCAGAGTTAAGCCCAGAACACGTCAACCGAGGTGGTGTTCGCAGTCCTAACAAGTAAGCAAGATGTAGCACACTGTGCTGCAAACGCACAGGTGTTTGTTCATCTCCTTTTGAAAATTAATTAATAACAAGCTTGCCATAACTCCTCTGTTCAGTCTCCTTGCAATGGAGAACAAGGAATTTCAGCAAGGAACTGTTCAACATAAGAAAAATAAGAGTTTCTGGAAGGACCCTCTCCACAAAGTTCCCCTTGCTTTGCATTTGTTTCAAACTTTTCCCTGAAAGAGTTCTGCTTTTCATGTTAATTGCAGCTTGCAGCTCATTATTTTCATGGGTGTTTAGAATTGGCTGCTGTTGTATAAAAGGGACTTTTTGAAGGAGGAGGTACCATCTACTCTCTTCGCTTCAGTACTCCCAATTATTTTCTGTCATTCTAATTGGTTATTACTCAGAGACAGAAAATTTGCTGCTGTTTGATCTTTTGCTTGTTTGAGTTTATTCCAGTGTTTCAGGTGCTCTAAAAATGCTTGCAATCATCCAGAGCTCAGGAGAGATGCTCTGCTGTCTGTCGTTGCTTGCAGCTGTGCAAAGCACAGGCAATCACATCCCAGGTTCGGAGACCACTTGTGCCTTCTCCACCACATCAATAGCTGTCATTTGTCTTCACTAAGTCTGCTCAAGATGGATTTTTACTCTCTCCAGCTGCACAGATGAGGATAATTTTTGTTGTTGTTTTTTTTCAGCTACCACCTAAACTTTGTTTGCAGGATTATAGATGCTGTATGTTCCTTCATTCTCTGCTTTCTGTGAGTGGTAGAACAGTGAAAACGGGTGGGCATTTAGTGTCGGCAAAGAGAATGAGCTGAGCATGGAGTAACTCAACACTAGGCTTTTGGAACAACACAGGATCAGAGCAACTATTTCTTTCCAGGAATTGACTTCTACCTTTAGACAGGCTCTTTTATGGCAATCTGCTTTCCCAGGGTTTACAGGAAATTTGGGATTCTTCTTGCTGCTCTTTTCCACCCTGTCTTACCTTTGGTTTAGAACTTCAGTGATGTGGACACTATGAAATGCTTTCCCAACCAGTCACTCATTCCTGGTAATAACATTGTACTATAGCAACATTACAATCCTGAATTTTCTGATGGAGATAACTGCTTAAATCCAGACATCAAATTTCAAAGCTGACTTAACTGAGAAATGGCTTTCACTCATAGTTGTTTTTTTATGTCATTGAAGTATGCATGGGCAGCAGGAGCACGAGAGTGATGAACAGTACAAAACAGAAATAGAGTGCTGCAAGATAGAGCCTATTGACAAAGCATTATGGACTAATTCTTGCAGGCCTCCCACAGAAATAAGTGGACCTGGTTGACAGTAGCCAATAATAAATGCACCTATTAAGACAGAGTGGGAGTGGACCACCCGCATGTCTTTTGTGGTGGCACAGTGGTGACAGAAAGTTAAGACTTCAAATATAAACCAGTAACTCTTTCTTTAAAGTTAGCTATATTATTCTGCATTCATAAAGAAAATGGGGTCTTGTAGGGAAGGTAAGAAAACACAGAGGGATTTTTAGGGGGAAAATGTTCTGGATGAGTGTAACAGAATCAGAGGAGTCCTGGATCAAGCAAAAGGATGGAGAAATCTGTGGTGGTTTTTGTTCTCTTCCAGGGGGAGAAACATTGTGGAAGGAAGGAAGGAGTAGGAATATCCAACACCTTTTCTGAACAAAACAATCCAACCAGCCCTCCTTTCTGAGTGAGGTAACAAGAAATCAGGAACCAGGTGTATGGTCCTGGTCTCACTACCATAAAGACACTTTTGGACTTCAGGTTACTTTATAAAAACAAAATTAACAAATTTTGCAAACATAGTTGGTCACCAAATATTTAACTGGAGTCCATGATGACAAGTGATGCAGAATGAAATGGTAAATCAGAAGCATGGGCATTCCTTCCCACCCTTGCAGGTAAATGTGATACATGCTCATTTTCTGTATTTAAATGTTACCCACTGTCACTGTATGTTTCCAAACTGATTTTCCAAATGATTCCCCAGTAAGATGTTGTAAAAATGCATTATAAATAAGAATGAAGAACTGCAAAAATAAAGAAACTCCTACTTTCAGGATTGCAAGAGACCTAATTTGTCAGGAAACAGACATTCCAGAAAGGTCTTTTAGCACAATGCTTCTTAATCCTGGGTCTTTCAGAAGTCTTTTCATGTTTTTGTCACAGATAACATGCTCTTTCCTTTGGGAAATGATGTTATAAGGTTGCCAAAGGTTTTCTTTTGCTTGACCTGAATATCAGCACAAGATGCCCTTTGAAATGTTCTGTTCCTCATTAAAAGGTATGTAACTTTCTGTTCCTAAAGAGCTAATCTGTGCTGTTTATTATTACAGAAAATACACATTACATATATACGTGTAAAACTATGATGTAAATTTAATGAAGAGAAAAAAAGACATCCAGTTCTCTAGTGACAAAATAGGAAACAAAAGCTTGAGAGATATCAGTTTATTGAAGAAGCAATGCATACTCTTCTAAAATGGGGACTACAAACAAAAGATGTAGTTAGGGATCTGCTTTCATAGGTATTAGGAAAAGTCATACTGTTCACTTTCTTGAGAAAGAATAGTACAATTTTAGAAGAGGCAGTGTATCTTCTGTCACATTCAGGAAATAACTACTAAGACTCACCTTCAACCCAGGACTGAAGATCTTGGTGGATCTGGTCCCATGCTCATCACTGAAGTGATGAGCACTTCACAAATACTCACTGCTTATCTCCCTCCATACTGGTGGTAACCTATATCATCTCTGCTTTAGCCATTTTTAATTGATCTCACTCTTCTCCTATTTACATTGTCTTAGGTCTCTTTGTAAGGTCCCGGTGAAATAAACTGCATACATATCCCACCATTAAAAACCAGTTCTCAAGGAATAATACTAGATTAATTTAGCATGGTATATAGTTTGCAATGCAATAATATATCTTATTCTGTTTACCTTCATTATGTTTACCTCCACGTTTTTTCAAAATTTATCAAAAAGTTTTATTTAGGTAGGCAAACTATGTGTGATATGTTTTCTCTTTCTTACATCAAGTTACTTGCTACTCTTTATTCAGCTTTTTTATTCAAACTATATGGCTATGATCTTAGAGCTTTTAATATCTAATGGAGGGTCATTTGTGTTATATAAAATAAAAAAATAAAAACCCCTATTAATCATCCTCAGCTTAATGTGAAAAAGGTTTTTAAAATTTAATTGATGTTATTTAGTTCTCATAAAAACAAATATCTTCATTTTTATGGTACATATCATAAACCTCAATTTCTTTGGGAAAAAACTTATTTGGATCACTAAATTGCCAGGCTCATAGCACTACGGAGAGTTCTTAAACAGATACAGATTTCTGTGTCTTAGTTTCCTCAGACTTGACCAGTTTTGGTCAAATGCTTTAAAATCTGATGGACTTAGGCTTAGAGGAGGACCATTGATCTAGCAGTCAATCCTCCAAAACTGATTAAACACTGGTAGAATTGATCTAGCTTTCAGAAGACTTGTTGAGGTTATTTCAAACAATGTGACTGGGCACACACAACAGCTGTTTGTGACAAACCCAATGTAAAAGAAAAAGCATTACAGTGATTTGACTGGCATAGTGTTAAACTGCAGTAATTCAACCAGCATTTTCTTATTTCCTTAGGTCACAGTGCTGCTGGTGTGCAAAATTCCATGAAAATGCTGAATCTTTACTCATATCTCTAACTGCTAACAAGTTTATAGGTAGCCAAGA
The DNA here is from genome assembly GCF_036013475.1 of Columba livia. NCBI lineage: Eukaryota > Metazoa > Chordata > Aves > Columbiformes > Columbidae > Columba > Columba livia. The sequence goes on from NC_088604.1 coordinate 12,959,395, forward strand.
GCACTCTTGACATTTTTCATGTCAAGAACTATTTGATTTAGAACTGGGTACTTCTAATGAAAATGTAAGAATAGCAATAGCACAAAAATATGGTATCAGTTGCCCTGAAATGAAAAGTGAATTTATGTCAAGCTGCTTTTATTACTATATGCCTAAAACTATAAAAGAAAGCAAACATTTGCCTTTTGAATACCATTGCTTTTGAACACCTCTGCTTTGTCCTGCTTTGTTCCATCTAAAGGAATGTGAATTCACTTCTGACACTTTCCACAGCTCTTCTGTATCAGTTTTATCATTATTTGAACTTGGTTTTGGGCAAAGATATGAACTGGAGCCTCCTAACCATTGAGCAAATGCTCTAGTCACCACAGCATGGCATATGTTGAGGTTTTGTCCTTGGCTGCAATTTCTTCACACTTGTTGAATGTGTTTCTCACTGCATGCTATTCTTCTCTCTGAGCAGTTCAGTCTCCAAAAACACTTTCAATCCCTGCTCTACACTATGAGGGGTATTCAGGTAAACCAGAATAACACCAAGAAAAAGGATCTAGACCATTAAGTACTCATTAGGAGACCTTGGTTCATTTTCTTCAGGCAGACAAGGAATTTTAACTAAGACCCCCTATACAACTGCTTTAGCCCCCAAGCTTTGTCAGCTCCGTCCTTGAAAAAACTGAGCCTTTCATTCTTGTCTTCTGTTTAGCTGAGAGTCAATTGACATTTTCTGTTCACAAAATGTGATTTTGGAATTTCTTTTCATAGGCAACAAAAAACTCTTCTAGCTAAACAAAAGGACTTTGGTTTTGTTTGTATGTTTTGTTTTACTTCCTGGCTGCCTGATCCCTCGTAACCAACCCACCCCCAAAACAACTAACATTTTTCCTGCAGTCTTTGTTATGACCATTTTATTTCATTCAGGCTGAAATGTTCCAAGATGGTGTAGCTGTGACCATAATAAATAAAATCTACAGAACATCAGCCGATGAAGAATGGATTAATTTGATCACATTTAGGTTGCTCATGGTAGCATTAGAAGGTGAACTAACCTCTCACTTGTTGCAGCTTCATCCCAGCTCATCTCGCTATACTAAGAACTGCTATTGCCCTAGTAACATTAATATAAAGTATTTCTACTAATTATTCTGGAACCCAGCATTACAAAGAATAGCACTTTAAGAATCCCTTCTAGCAATCATGCACCTTGTACTGCAAATCAAAAGGTTTAGAATTAGGCCCATATTCTCAGAGTGACACTTGACCAGAGCAAACACAGAAAGAAAGAATTCAAACATGTAAAAGATATTTCGTAGCTGTATATTTAAAAGACATTCTAAGACAGTGACCTGTGTTAGTAAGGAAGCAGTTCCTGTGATCACCTCCACACAGCTGTGCAGCTGAACCAGCACAGTCCTGTTGAATTGTGCCTTGACCTGAGCAATGCAAAGGGTCTTCCTCCGTTTGTAGTTCTGCTGTTTGCCTTTTGCTCACAACTCCATAGCTTTTCATTTCAGCTGTTCTTTCTGAAAGTCTCAGGTGCATTATTTCCCCCCTTGTTCCATGTTTTTTTATCACATTCTTATTTCTCACTGCTTTGCACCTACAAGTCCAGGTGTCTTTGCTCCAACAGGCTCGCATAAGAAGAAATTGACACCAGCATGAGAATCATTCCTTCTCCACACCCACCTCATCTTGTAGCTTTCAGTTTGTTAAAAAAAAAAAGGTTAAAACTTCATGAATAACAAAGTAGATAGTACCATTTAATTAATTATTAAATATTACCCAATAATATACATACAAAAAGCTTAGCAACCAGCCAGCATGCAAGGCCTGTGCCTGATTAAGCGTACTCTGATGAACATTAATAACATCATAAACAGGAACAACTAACAGGGAATTTAAAGAGATCAAGTGGAAAGTATATGTTGCTAGGGGAAAAGCATGGCCAAAATGATCACGGTAGTCATCTTCAATTTCTTCATCTGTTGCAATGGAAGCACCTCACTCAGACGAGAATGCTTGTCTGCGGAACTCATCACTCCTTTTTCTGCCTGACCTTCTTCCTGCCCCCAAATCTCTGTTAATCCCCTAAGGTAACTTTGAAGTCAATGTCACCTGTTACCTATAGACCCTACAAATACATATTGTGCCTGTAAAACTTTCTTAAGATCCTTTGTGCAGGAGCACTACTAAATAAAACTCTTAATTTTGTCAGGAGACCATCAGCTATGTGGAGCTGCATGCTGTAGTAAGCTGATATCTGTAACTGAGACTTTGTGCTTATCCTGTCCCAGGGCATGTTGAGTCACACAAGACACAGTTTAAGCTGAAAGTGAGAATATATTGAAACAAAATCTCTCTCCAAAGGAGGGTAGAGGGGAGTGAAAGGAAGAAAGTAAAAACATTTTATGTTTTGGCATTAGTCTTATTGTTTTATGCCACGTGAATTCCAGACACCCTAGGGTGTCTCAGATGATGCTAGATACCTGCATCTAGGCACTTTAAGTTGGGTAGTGCTGTGCAGGGGAACAAGGTTTGGTCCACAAGCCTCACCAGCTGTACTGACTGCAACGTGAATACAAACTCTAAATGTTTGTAGGCACCTCTATGTAGAATCCTTTAAGAGATTTAAGTGTGAACTGAATTCCACCTGTAGGACAGTATTCGTTTACTTAAACACAGACACCTAGTGCCTCTGAGGCACAAGGTATCCAAAAAATGTGCCTGGACTGACGGTTATGACAGACTGCAGAAGGGGTGACCAGGGGCCATGTGAGAGCACTGCACAATTCTCATGAGATGCCTACAGTTAAGTAACCAAACAGATTCTATATTGAGTATGCTCAAAACCAGAATTCAGCTTCATCTTCTGTGATGGGCATTTTCTATGTTGTTCATCTGCCTGTCACTGGTTTCCATTAATCTATCCCTTCCTAATTGCCTGTATATTTCTGTTATCTTTTTTATTAGTATGTTCCATAAACAACCCTTCTTATACCTCTACCAGTTCTCTGAAGGGTTCCCCAGTACTTGGGCAATGGGAGTTTTTGCCCTGCATGCCTTATCATGTTACTATCTCATTTGAAAATAAAAAATCACTTGCTATTACTTACATGAACAACTCAGTTGTCTCTCAGTATCTTATAACTGTATTTCTGCTCAAATTAAAATTGTAATGTCTTTGCTGTTTTCTCATCCCATGTTTTCTCAGCTCAGATTCAACAAAAAATATGTTTCTTATCCCAAGCCTTCTCCTACCTTGTTTTCTTAAAAGTGTACCAGTGTACAGTGTACCCAGTAGTTTGATCATCCTATTCAGCTCTGAATTAAATGTTTTAGATTCAAACTGTTTGAATTTTACATATTTTGTACACAAGTTGTTTCTTAAAAACAGTTTTTCATCTCTGTCTATGCATACATCTATGTGCACTCTCACATTTTATTAGAACAGCTTTTTCTCTGAACTTAGCAGATGCTATACTGTGGTTACAGGCAGCCTTCTCATATCTAACTCCTTTGAGCTTGTTACTTCTTTCTTTAAAAGACTATTCTATATCTCTCTCACATTTCACATGCAATTTCAAAAACTGCCTTTTCAAGGCTTCCCTGTCACACCCATCATCTCCTAATCACAATCGGAAAATGTTCTCTTGCCTCTGGTAGGTCTGTAGTGTCAGGTTCCCCTGCCCATACTTTACATTTTCAGACAGGTGTCATCAGACTTTTTATTACCTTCACGGCTGGGAGAATATCTCTGCAAGCAACAACAGAGCTATCTACCTTCAAAGATGTGCTTGAAAACCATCCATTACTGTGATGCCTATAAAAATATACAAAAGAGAAAGGTTGGTGTGGTCCCACTGCAAGGGCTGGCTGCACTTACTGATATTATCTCATGGTTCTTCATGCTTCTTATCTGTGTCTGAACTTGCTTAGGAATTAAGGTCTTCACAGCAGGCACCATCCCCTTATGTTCTGCAACAAATCAAGTCCTGGTCCATGGTAACCCTATGCTTGCGCAAATAATAATGCATGAGTCTGTGTGCCTTACAGACATTCCAAAGCTTCCTCCGTCCTCATGGAACTGCAGCAGGTTGCCAGTGGCTGTGCTGGCACATGAGTAAAATGCTGTTGAGATCTCTGTTTCACCCAGGGATCTAGCAATGGAATGCTATCCAGACAATTATTTTAATTGAAGATAATCACTTGGGAAATAAATGGAAGAATTAATCAATTCTAGTTAATTTGGATAATGACATTATTTATGTTGGTCGTCTTTTTTTACCACCATCTGTAGGAAGCTTTCCAATTCAAGGCCAAATTCTTCCATGACAGAGATCCACTGAGGCTACTCCAATTAAAGCAGGAATGAATTTGGTGCATTGTAAGTATCGAATAAATTGTCTCACTAATTTTTTGGAGAAACCAAAAATTGTGACCGATTTAGATATACTATAAATTACTCTCTTTATTCCACTGTTGCTATCCTGTCATTAGTAGTGTTGCAACAGGAGGTGTTCTTGGCACTTGCTCTAGCAGAGACATATAACTTTTGTTTTGTTTGCATACTTATGTAGCTCATTACTATGTGAAAAACAATCTGCAGCTTAGCATTTGTTAATAGGATATGGAACAAGGAAACAGCAGATGGAGTACTGGGATACTGAATACATAATAAGTCAGATCCTGAAAGTCCTTGTGTGATTTTTCAGCTCAAGGTGGTTGTTGAATTCCACTGCAAGGCTGAGCAGAAACCACATCTGTGTGGACGCACGGTTCTCCATGCTAAATAGACTTCAGGGTCAAGCATTTTCTGCACCTGAAGCAAAATACAAGATTTTGTGATTTTACTTTGTGATTAATTCTTTGCTTTATTTTAGTGTTCAGAGAGGAGCTCTGAAAATAGGATGGCTCATTCTCCTTCAAGTGATTGAAGATAACCTTTGCTGTGATATTGCCTTGCGTATTTCTGTCTTCAGCTTAAGAGAAATAGAGTCCCGAATGTCATCCTCTGCTCACCTGCATGTCTTAAAGCTGACTGACTTTCATGGGGTTCGCCAATCTGAGGACAAGTCAGCAGGCATAAAACCACTTTGTACTAAAATGCATCTCCATTTAATGTGCTATAGCACCTTTGCACCTCTCAGAATTACATCTTGGGGCAAACTGACTTCTGTATAATCTATTCATCCATCCTTATCTCTGTGTCAGGCTGAGTGGCTCTTCAAATCTGACGGAATAGACCCAAATCTTTTTGACTTGCAAAAACAAAGATCATATCATTCTGTGATGCTTGTTGGATCTGGGCACATTGAGCTGCGGGCACATCTGTGACCACAGCATGGATCAAGCATACTCACCATGTTGCAGTTATCTAACTCAGATATTAAGAGCCTTTTCTGCAGCAGAATGACTCTCAGACTCATTGACACAGACTCATTTAATAAATCATAACCTTTCAAACTTCTGGAAAATGGAGAGGTGTTCCAAACAAGAAATAACAGTTTTAGGATCATTACAACCAAATCCTAAGTAGCCGCAATACAGTTTACGACAAATGTTATGTGAGACAAGAACATGACAGATGAGAAATCTTCATGGTTTTAACAGAAAGTGAAAGTATTACTCCAACAAATTGTAATTTTTCTTGGGAGAAAAAGGTTGTGAAATATTAGGGCAAGCATAGTAGGTGAGGGAAAGTCTGTGGATGTTGTGTACTTAGACTTCAGTAAGGCCTTTGACACCATATCCCACAGCATTCTCCTGAAGAAGCTGGCAGCTCATGGCCTGGATGGGTGTACTCTGAGATGGATAAAAAAAATAGTTGGATGGCTGGGCCCGAAGAGTTGTGGTGAATGGAGCCAAGTCAGTTGGCAGCTGGTCATGAGTGGTGTTCCCCAGGGCTCTGTATTGGGACCAGTTCTGTTTAATCTCTTTATCAATGATCTGGATGAGGACATCAAGTACACTCTCAGTAAGTTTGCAGGCAACACCAAATTGCATGGGAGTGTTGATCTGCTGGAGGCTAGGATGGTCATACAGAGGGATCTGGACCAGCTGGAGCAATGGGCTGAGGCCAATTGTATGAGGTTCAACAGGGCCAAGTGCTGGGTCCTGCACTTGGGTCACAACAACCCCAAGCAGGGCTACAGGCTTGGGGAAGAGTGGCTGGAAAGTGCCTGGGAGAGAGGGATCTGGGGCTGTTGATTAACAGCAGCTGAACATGAGCCAGCAATGTGTCCAGGTGGCCAAGAAGGCCAACAGCATCCTGGGTTGTGCCAGGAGTAGTGTGGTCAGAAGGACTAGGGAAGTGATTGTGCCACTATACTTGGCACTGGTGAGTGTTCAGTTTTGGGCCCCTCAACATAAGAGGACATGGAGGTACTAGAGAGAGCGCAGAGGAGGGTGACAAAGCTGGTGAGGGGTCTGGAGCACAAGTCTTGTGAGGAGCGGTTGAGGGAACTGGGGCTGTTTAGCCTGTAGAAAAGGAGACTGAGGGGAGACCTTATCGCTGTCTACAACTACCTGAAAACAGGCTGTAGCATTGAGGGTGTTGGTCTCTTCTACCAAGTAGCAAGTGACAGAACAAGAGGAAATGGCCTCAAGTTGTGCCAGAGGAGGTTTAGTTTGGATATTAGGAAAAAATTCTTCCTGGAAAGGGCTGTCAGGCATTGGAACAGGCTGCCCAGGGAAGCGGTGGAGTCGCCGTCCCTGGAGGTGTTTAAAAGGCATTTAGACGAGGTTCTTATGGACATGATTTAGTGCTAGAGTTAGATTGTGGTTGGACTCGATGATCCTGAGGGTTTCTTCCAAATGAAATGATTCTATGATTCTATGATTTTAGCACTCTCTTGGCATCTTTTTCAAGTTTTAGTTCAATTCAGTCCTGGTGACTAAAGGAGTCTGAACTATTTAAAAAAAAAAAAAAAAAACTATTTAAAAGTTTTATCAGTATTTTCTGTAGCAGTAGTAATGATTTCCCGGTTTTGCTAAAAATTACCTTAAAGAAGCTAAGATACAGTTTTAACACTAACTTTAATGAGGTCAGGATTTCATTCCCACATTTTTTAAAAACATACTTTTTACGTACCTGTGGTAAGTGAAACACATCTTAGAATTAAATGCTAAAGCTTTTCTCATAGGAGAATCTTGTTTCAACAAGTGGTGTGAAATGAGGCATGGTTCAGATACTACAACCAAACAGAAATCTCAATACCTGCATCTTGTAACAAAATACATTTCCATTAGCTTGTCCTTCTCTCAGCTCATTAATCTCAATGAAGCAAACATATGCATTCAAATTTAAAAATAGTTACTTAAAAGTTCAATCCAAATGAAAAATACAAAAATTTTCAATCATAATTATGCATTTCAAACACTTCTGTGATTGAAAAATGAATTCACAAGAAAAAGTGCTTACATTAACCACTCATGTTCTGATATTTCACCAACTATCATTGCTATTCTAAATGCAAGGGATAGAGTGAGCTGAAGTCATAACAAGATAAAGAAGACAGTATTTCCTTTATTTTAGACCTATAAATAAATAAATAAATCTGAAATTCAAATAAAGCCCAAACTCTCAATTGTACAACACTTCTGAGTTTCCTCAAGCACCACTGTAATATTGTGAAATTTGTGTGAAATTCCTCTATGTGTGTTTGCTTCCCCCTTGTGTAGTTTACAGAATTTCAAGTTTTATTTATGAAACTGACATTTAATTTCTAGCCAAATGATATTCCTGAAGAAAGGAGATACCTTCGTTGTACACTCCATCAGCTGCACAAGCAGACATGGTACCCCTGGAAGGGCTGAAACATGCATCTTGGCTGCAGCTGATGTACTCAGCTGTGCCCTGTCTCCATGGAAACATTTCGGCAGCTGTGGTACCTACCAGTGACCGAACAAAGATTTTCCTTTTGCTTCACAGAAGAGGCAAAATGTAACCGACACTGAATATAGCATCTTTCCTTAACCCTGGATCTGTAAATGTTAGCATGCCAAAGACATCATGTCTTTTATTCTTTTTTTCCATCTGAAAGACAAGCAGTGATTGGGGAAGGAAGAACATTGCTAGTTTTTTAACAACAACAACAAATATATTTACAGCAGGATGCAAAATCTCAAAGTCACAGCTGTTCCTTTAGAGAAAAAAAGGGAAGCCCTCAAACCAGCCATTCAGAGTTCAGAGTAGGATTTTTAAATTACAATGGTATGCTTGCTTAAGTTAAGATTATAAGAGAAAGAAATAAGAATAGTGAATATATCATTATTTGAAAGAACAGTAACCTTCACTTCCATTTCAGCTACTTCGAGCTAAATAATTGTATATCCAAGGAAAAGTCTTTTTCCAACACAGTGACAGGCGTGGTTAGTGCTTTTGAAAAGTCTTCAGTCGAGATAGCATAGAGCTGCATTAGAAGAGCAGGAAAAAATGTATATCAAATCAGGAAAATAAAAAAAAAAAAGGGGGAAGAAAGAGGTCCAGTGAAATAATCTTGTCTTTTGCTGTAAGTTACAAAACAGAGAAGTCAGACTTAAAGCTTACTTGGTTTAGCCTTTAGAATGACTCCTTTGGGGACTTGCAATCTGAATAAGATGAGACTAATTAATAAGTGGGATTTTGTGCACAGTCCTCTCAAAGCCATGTGCTGGTCACATGGGATGAAGTATTAATTCTCCATTTTTCTTGTATCTTCTACTCCTATATGAAAAACACATGCAATCACAAGATGAATTCAAAATTTACTTTGATAAGAAAGGGGCAAATAACTCTGCTTTCTTTTCAGTTTCTGTGTACCATTTAAGCAGGGAAATGATAAAAAATTCCACAGTGCTCTCATCCTTTTGTACAGGAAAGATAGCAGCAGCATCTGTATTCTGATATAGATGCCTGCAGTATGCCTACTGTGCTACCTCTGTGTTTTCACTAACACTAAATAAACCTTGCTAAGTGGCAAGGACAAATCATTAGTTTGATTACCACTAACAGTCTGCAAGCTCTGCATATAAAAATATCCTGCAATTAAATTTGTCAAGCATGACAGAACATGTTTTATTTATTTTTTTAAATAATTATGACACTGATATTGTCAGCTTTGTTTACCACAACACTGATATTTTAGCAATTTATGATGATTATAGTTTATTCTAATTATGATAAAGGTTGTATTTAAAGTTCTCTGCTCAAGTGATTTAGAGCAAAAGCTTATGTAAATTGTAGATGATGTTAGATTGTTCTTATCAACAAACATAAAGCTAGAGTGTTCATATTCTTTCTGAAGAAACAATGCTTTCTTATGTTTTCTTAGGAGACCAGAACAATTTCAGACTTCCAGAATGAAATTGTAATGGATGTGTGACAATAAAAGCTGGGAGTGCCTGTGCTCCCTCCTGGGCAGCCAGGAGCTGGCTCAGAGATGCACAGGTGGTGGTGGGACAGCTTCAACTGCCAAGTCCTGCTGAAGGCTCCTTAGCTGCAGCATAAAGCCACCCGATGCTGTGACTTTGCATGAAACCTGTGTCCTGTGCCTGCTCATTTCAGAGAGCATGAATCTGTGAGCATCTGCTTGCAGGAGAGTGTATTGATGGAGATGGGTACAGAGAGCACAGTCAGCTGTTTCATAAGATAAGCAGGAAAAGGAGGTCCTTTAAAATTCAAATTCAAAGAATATTTTCTTAGTATTCCTCACCTTACCTGAGTTCTTGATGAAAATGGTATTGGGATAGGGCCAGAATTGAATGAGGATGCTCACATTTGGCTTTTAAGAAGAATTAGTAATAATGTTCAGCTTTTTAATGTAAAAACGTAGTATTTTCATAACAGACTTCCAGCTGTGTTTAGCTGTGTCTCTGTAAGGAAGGCATTCCCTTCAAGAATGACTGTGTTGTGCTTCCTGACCCCATGGTGGATTTGTTTCTGCCTTCATGACCTGGAAAATACATTGCATTATCTCCCTTGACCAGACAGAATGGTCCCTAGTTTCCACCTTCTGTAGACCATGAAAGGCAGAAATGAATAAGAAAACCCGCTGCTTAATGCAATCTTGCAATAATGACTGTGGAGCGTAATACTTATTTTTAGGAGTAGGATAACCATTTTCATTTATATTGCATGAATTTTCTTTTTTGTACTTACACAACAGTTACCAATTATTTGTTCCTTTGTTATCTTCCCCCAAATTTGGTTTCACTCTTAAAAATGCTATTCCTGTTGTTACCACTGTATGAATAATTTTAGTTTCTTATATTTTGCTGCAATGCAATGGAGAGAAAGTGAGTAAAAGAAGATTTCTCTGCTCCCACTGTTGGAACTTGCAAACAAAATAAAAATGTTTGCCTTTGTTTCTGAAAAATAATAAAAAAAGAGGGATATACTTGTAAAAAATAAATACAAAGGAAAAAGAAAAAATAATACTTACTATCCTATGGTTAGTATTGAAATTTGCAAATTAATTTCTTGCTAATGTTCCAGATAGTTTATCATAGACATATTAAGATTTTCTTGTGAAAATGTTCATACACCAAAAATTGAGAACTCCTGTTTCAATGATTAGTTACATTTTGAGAAAAACAGTCACAATTTTTCTTGGTTTTTGTTTGTTTTTGTTTTGTTTTGTTTTCCTTTTAAAGAAAAATATATCCTTTTACATTTCCATTTTCTTTTTTTTTCAGAAGAATAGAAAAAGTTAGCAAAACAAAAGAGGGGAAGAGTAAAAAATCGAAAGCGAAGTAGAATTATATCTCCAAATGACAGAAGATTTAAGTATGTTCATTTGAAATGTCTGCATGTTACTGAATTTTCTTTTGCCAATGAAATTAGTTTGACAAAAATAAGTTTCACATTTTCTTTCCAAACATTTATTTTTATAGAAATACCTTTTTACACAAATCTTTTAAAATCAAAATTCTCTGATAATTTTTAATTTTTTCCAGAGTTTGCAACAACCTGATATAAGGATAAAAAAACGTTAAGTAGAATTAAAAACCATCAAGTAACTTTTTCTTTTTACAATTTTTTTTTTTTTAAGTCTGTACAGAATATGTCTTTCACCACTGAAGTAGAAATCCTCTTTCTGTAGAACATGGAATGTGTTCATTAGTTAGAATTTACATGAAGTTAGTTAATTCATTACTCCTTGTTAACCAAATTTTTTTAAATTGTCATTATTTATTTAACCTTACAAGCACATAGTCTGCTTGATCATCACTTAGATAACAGAAAATTCTTAATGCTGTTTTTCTAAACAATCACCAAAAGACACTGAGAAAGTTAAATACTTCTTATTAAAAAAAACCCAAAACTTGAAAATAACAAGCAACCTTAAGGCATGTATAAATAGTGTCTGGTGTGTTACAGGTCAAACACTGAGAAGAAAAGCCTTGAACTTCCACCAGGATGTAATGATTTTGTAAGGTTCATATTTTAACCTTCCCAGAGAATAAAAAAAATACTGTCTTGAGGTTGAGGGTTATTCACAACATTAACCTGTGTCCTCTTCGAAGTCTTCCTAAATCCTTACAGAGGCAAGATTCATGGAATATGAATAATATGAATTTTCTAAGATTTCTTTTAAAAAATCATTAAAAATTGTTAAACATATCTTTCTCCCTGTGCTATGGAAAGGCTGCTACTTTTTTTAATTCCTTCATTTCTTATCTTGCTTTGCCAACAGCTGAAGCAACTGGTATTTCTACAATTATACACTGTAATTTCCAGTCTTCATCTATGTACTCATCTGTGTCATTTCCTTCCTGACTGAATTCTTTGGGAGTCTTTCTTGAGTGCAAGATAAGATTCTTAAATTTGAGCGTCTATTCCTAAGTTACTAAAAATATCCCAGAAAGCAAAAACCTATTCTTCACTCTATCAAATCCATTTTTATTTAGCTTAGATGACTACTCACAAGTCTATAGCATTCATACTTTATTTCAGCTCAAGACAGGGAAAATGTTTAAAGTAGAATTGATTGAATATTTTTCTTAAAATTATTTTATACTGAAGTGATTGAGCTTCTGGGGAAATGCTGTGGTATTTTCCTATGAATTATATGTGGTATTGATCAGAAAGTGAAAATTCCACTACATGTACAGTGTATTAAATATTTGTAAATTCCAATGGATATGCATACATAACAACTATAAACAGACAGCATCTTGTATTTATCTGACAAGAGCAGATTCAAAGATTTGAAGGTTCTCAGCAGGGCATAGAAAGCTCTTTTCTTGTCCCTTGCTGTAGATGAAGCTACGATCTTGTTGTCCTGTAAGTCTGTTCAACCACCTACCACAGGCACTGCTTTTATTTTTGGATTTGCCTTAACTTAATAAACACTTTTTCAAATGCAAACATTCTGCACATACAAGTTTAAGTGGTTGATTATAGTATCAGCAGCAATTTATGGGGGGTTATGACAGAATTACGAGAAAGATGATTTGGAAAAGATGTACAAGGCGTTACTGGCTCACAGGAAGATAGAATATATATAAATATTGCATATGATACTTTGAACAATGTTCAAATACCTAAAGTAGATTTAAAGCCTTTTTCTTAAAGTGTATCAAACAGAAAATGATTAAATGATCGATTCATGCAGTATGTTTCAAAGATGCTGTTCCTGACTTTGGACACAAAGGCTAGTCTAGATTCAAGTAACTTGGGAGGGTTTTAAATGTTTGTCTTCTATGGTGGAAAAATACCACCTTTACTTTATTCATTCGTTGCCACTAAGCCAGTAAAATATCATGGAAAACCTTAGTGTTCAAAAAGGATTTGCTAAAAAGATGGAATTTTTTAGCTGCCACTAATCTGGAATTTAACCTAACTAAAAATATTTTACCAGATTTTTTTTTTAATCGGCACACCAAATATTATTATATTCCTTGGTTTTCAAAGTTTTGGAATCTGTAGTTCTTCCCTTCTGAAGTACACTGAAATGTAATTTCCTCTTCCATTTCTTATTTTAGAATTTCTTTTTAAATGAAGCTTGGTACATTTTATCTTTTCATCTACATCGTGAGCTGAAGTAATTTGAGGCAGAACTGAGCACTATCCTAAAATAAACAAGTGTTCTTCTTAAGGTCTCTTTTGTTCTTCATCTCTTTATTACACTATGCATGGAAACAATAATGTGTGAATGAGATACAGTCTAATGAACCTATACTTTTTAGGACTCAGAATTAAAAAGAAAGGAGAAATGTTAATTAAGACTAGTTCAGAATTGAGACTGAGACTTGCACTGTAAATAAGCAAAGACTGTTCTGTCATTTTTTGTAGAGTCTTTGCTCTGTTGCTTAATTTCAAGAATACTTTGGCTAAATCCCAGAAATATTTTATGGAAATTCTTTCATGACACTATCCATACCTGTTATCTGAGCAGTTATTACTGGCTTTTTCCTTTTCTGACCAATCAAGAATTTGTAGTTAAGCAGATCCTGGATGGTCTAACTTAACCTTTATCAAATGGAGCCACCTTCAGGAAGGCCTGTGGATCTGTGAATATTTGTCATTCCACATGTCCAGAGAAGCACCCTGGCATCTTCAGTTGTGAGGAACATTCAGGGTTAAGACAAAAGACAACCATGAGACACGGTTGTTAATGTATAGCCGTATTTCAGTGTTTCATATATCCTAACTCTCTGTTTATATGCAGTACAGGACTCTTAAATGAAAATTAAAATTCCATACACTTTGTTATTGCTTATATAACCAGGCTTTGCTTGTATAAGCATAAATTCTTGAAGGAAATGGTATATAATACTAGACTTACACAAAAGGAAATAGAAAAATTAGATGCCAGGCTTGTTTCTATGGTAAGATCTTTTATGTTTTTACAGGTAAAAATAGTGAAATGGCATTCCAGTAAATGAACCTCAGTTGACTTAAAGTAATTACTTTAGATCTCAGTCACAAAAATGTACCAGAAAGGATCTTGTGGCTTCCTGACTTTGGCTTAGATAACCAGATGCAGTTAGCACCAAGATGTTTTTGTGCATCCGGCCCATGTGTGCTTTTGGAGAGAGCTGTCAGTGCTTCAGCTGGAAGGCAACTGGAATTTTGAGATGACTGACAATGTGATAAAACGAATTTTGCATTTTAGCAACTTAGAAGTACATAAGGTTCCTGAAAAAAACAAAACTATACAATTTTCTGTGTGTCACTTGCTGCTAAAGAGGAAATATAGAAGTTATGGAAAACTGGCCATCTGAAAATTGTATCAACAATACCAAATGTTAGCCCCGCTGCTTTCAAAACAGAGGTAACTGTGTACCTTGATTGAGTAGCCTGTAACTAATAAAGAGCTAGTAAGGTGAAGCACAACAGGCTCAAGACAACAAGTAAGGTAACATCCTACTTTATGGATGATGGAATTTGCTTGTCCAGTTGAGAAGACACAGTACCTAACTTGTATTTCTAAACCTTTCTTCCCTCATAGCTGCTGAGGGACTCAAGAAAGGGAAGGGTGTAAAGAAAAATAATTTATCAGATGCTTAACTTGGACGGACTAGATCCCTCCCTTGGTTGCACTTGAAATTTTGAGCTAAAACCTGAAGGTTGAATAACTAATTTGTTCTGTAGTTAAATTACTTGGGGAGATATCATGACACCACTGAAGGTTTGGTCTTTTAATCACAAAAGCTTAGAAATAATGTGGCATATAGATTCTGTCTCATAGAATCATTATTCCCAATGAGATATCTGCCTTATTTTCTCCAAGGTATTGGCCATATTCCCTTAGTTTTTTCATCTAAGTCCTTCAGAAAACGAGTTCTTTCCTGCATTCCTACATTTACTATTCCCCCGCCTCAGGCACACCATGTCCTTCATCTCTCTCTCTCTGCATGTATATTTACTCTACATCAATCAATCAAAGAATCAAGTAATTTCATAAAAACTGAGAATATCAGTACAAAAGGCTACCAAAAAAATCTCACTAAACAAAATGAATAGGCATAATTTCTCTATCTGACAAGCTATTAGCTAGCCTGACCTTTATTAGAAGTAAATGATCACAACAGCTAGAGGAAGCCTGAAAAAAATATAATTTAAAAAATAAAACAGAGTATGTCAAAGTAAAAGGTGAACATCATCTCTGCTTAAGTTCATCAGCACTTCCAAACACTTTTTTTTTTTCCTTGGTAAACAATGTAAAATGAACACGTAGTGAAAAATGAACTATTCACCAGATAACAAATGATTAAAACAGTCCCCAAAGATCAGCATTTTATATTTCTCTATGTTGTAGTTTCTGGCAAGGTTGAAGTCTTTTTTAAACAGTATTGCTAATACTTATCACTCATGAATACAAAAGAAATAATATTTCTTGCCATAAACCTCATGCAGTGTGGGGCAGGGGGTGAGGATGCTGGTGGTGATCCTGGATCAGGTATTACATAAACCTGAATATTTTTTTATGGTTCATTCAAAAATGCGCATGAAAGAAAGAAAAGAACTATGTAGAACACCAACTACTTTTCTAATTGTTTTCTTCCATACAAAATGGAGTCGCTATCCATAGCTTTGCCATTATTGATTCTTCTGGTTGGATTAAAGAGAAGTTTTGTTAGATAAGCTTTATTTCCTTTGCTGTTTCATTTTCAGCCATTTTAGGCTAGAAGAAGGAAGCTATGTAAACTTATAGATCAAAGTTTGACAATCATTTATGGCTGAAGGTTGGAGGGAAGATCTCCAAAGAGAAAACTCTTTAACAGTGTATGATCTTTGCAGAAGTGGGATTTTTTCTGAAAAATAGATACCTGTTAAACCTTCAGTTTAACTACTGAGTTATGTGCAGATGCACTTACTGATGTCTGATGAATGAATGTCTCTCTTCACATAAGTGACTCCATTAAACTATCATAGTTGTCTGTCTCTTCTAGTCTATGAGCTACAGATTTACACTTTCTCTTAGAAAATGGATCAAAGTTTTTGTTTAATTCAAAGGAATTCTTGCTTTCTGTGGAGCTTTTCTCTGAATAATTACAAAGAATAGGTGAAAGATATGAGAAAATCAAATGAAAAGTGTAGCAAAACAGATATCTCATTACAAGGGCTGAAAGTAAAGTCCATCACAATAATGGTGAAACAAGTAAATTAGATACTTCAAAAATGATTCACTGAAGTTATCTAGTCAGAATGTAGATGGAGTCTATCAAAAGTAGGTTTTCTCATTTATATTTCCTCCTTTTCCTTTCTTTAGAGAAGAACAGAAGGTCCAGTAAAACTGATTGTTTTCTAATTACCAAAGACCACAATTCTCTTAATTTTGAAAATAGCATTTAGAAATAATACAAGCATATTTTGCTGATATTGTCACTGGTGGCTAATTTTATCCCCATAAAGAAAAAAATTGCAAGTTCACAGGAAGGCTTTTTTTATCAATACAGTATCAAAAGAAGAATTTCAAATTTAGTAAAGCTCAATGTGATAAAATGGTGAAACAGTTTTTCTGGGTAGTGTAAATGAAAGCAGATCAAGCCCTGCACAAACAAGTAGAATCATACACTATCATATGCAAGAATCCAGGCCAATATGCAGGGGGGGCAAAGAGACAACACAAACTCAAGGCAGGTGATTTGCAGATATTTGTCCATGAAAATGTGAAAGGGCTCACATTGTCAGAGTAGTATCTCCCAGGTAACCGCTCCTTAGACAGAAATTACAAAAAAAAAAAAATTATGCTTCTCTCTATGGGATACTGATAACATTCCATTTCCTTTTTCATTTGCTTGGTTAAAGTATATATTCCTGCTGGAAATATGAATATGGTTTGTATTTGCTTGATATTTATGTATCTGGATATCAGAGTGCAAACAGACCTGAACCAACTGTATATAATTAATATTTTTGCATTATAATACCCCGAGAAAAATACTATCCAGTCTGAAATGTAAATAGGAGGAAAAGGTAATGTTTGTGTATACATATGAAATAATGAATATAATGTATATATATGTTTGTACTTGTATAAGTCTATATCTGAGATATAGATATGTGTCAGATAAAGATATATATCTACTTTTTTCACTTATGTACGTGATCTATTATGTTAATCATATGTGTGCATATATACACATGTGCATACACACACACAAATACCTGTATCTGTACACCACAGGATCACGAAATAGTTGAGGCTGGAAGGCATCTGTAGAGGTCATCTGGTCCAATCACCCTGTTCAATCAGGGCCACCCAGAGCCAGTCACCCAGGACCATGTCCAGATGGCTTTTGAATATCTCCAAGGATGGAGACTCCACAACATCTCTGGGCAACCTGTGCCAGTGCTTAGTTGTCCTCAGAGTGAAAAGATTTTTCCTGATGTTCAGATGGACCCTCCTGTGTTTCAGCTTGTTGCCCATTGCCTCTGGTCCTTTCCCTGAGCACCAATGAAGAGCCTGGCTCCATCCCATTTGCAACCTCCCTTCAGGTATTATATACATTGATAAAATTCCCGTGAGCTTTCTCTTCATTAGGTTGAAGAGTCCCAGCTCTCTCAACCTTTCCTCATAAGCCTCATAATCATCTTTGTGGCTCTTCTCTGGACTCTCTCCAGTATGTCCATGTCTCTCTTGTACTGAGGAGTCCAAAACTGGACAGAGCACTCTAGGTGTGGCCTTACCAGTGCTGAGCAGAGAGGAAGGATCGCCTCTTTTGACCCACTGGCAATAAATTACTTAATGCGGCCCAGGATACCATTTGCCTTTTTTGCTGCAAGGACATGTTGCTGGCTCATATACGTATGTACACAGTTGCATATGTATGCCTTGATTGACTCTGTTCTTGATTTAAAAATTAATAGATCAATATTTGGAATATGACATGGAAAAATGTGTGGTATTTTTCTGAGACATCGGATAGTTTGGTATGGCCTTACTGTTTTTCAAAGTCCCATTTCTTGTGTAGAGGTACATATACCCTGGTTTTATTTCACCAAATTTTTACTCGCTGGCAGTATGAAGTTTGATAGCAGCTTTAATATTCAGTTTTAATAAAACAGGATAAAATATCCTTTGGAGAATGGAAATCTAAAGGGAATAGTATGTAACTATCAAATTTTCAACCTTGCTGGAACTTGGAACTCAGCCCAGATTTATAGTGATTAATTCTCTGAGTCTAAAAGTGACTAAATTTCACTTTACCTGAGATTAGGGATTCAGATTCTCAATGGTTCTTAGGAGATTGCATCCAGTTTATATGAAGCCCAGATGGGAGGTAGGAGCCCAGGTGACTCTGTGAACTTGTGTGTAGGTACATGACATGAAGACTCAGAAGGTGATATCCTTGTCTACCTGTTTAAATGCTTCAGCACCAAAACTGTGAAGGAGCCAAAGACTTAAATTTTAGGTTCTGGTTTTTTTAGAAAACAATTGAGTAGAGGAGCCTGCAGAGCAGGGAGCCTGAATTTTAAATTTCTTGTGTACACTTGGACTTTTCACATCCACTGTCCCTAGGAGCCAGGATACTGTTGAAACTCACCCATTAGTCTTGTATGGGACCTCTGCATCAGGACACCCATGAAGAAAGGAATGAAAGACAGGGGACAAGGAGAGACTAGGCAACGGTTAGCCCGGCTCTACAAGCAATGGTAGTAGTACATCCCATCTTGCAACCCTGGGTTACAATGTCTTTTTAAGGAAGAGAATCTACAACTTTCTTACTACCAACAAACCCTTAGTAAACTGCGTTGGGAGTTAACATCCGACATCTTACTTTTCCTCAAGAAGAATAATCTCACAGTTTGTGCTAAGCGGTAGCCTCTCAAAATCAGACATAAAATGTTCTTATCCCAGCTTGTCTGAAAGCCTGATAGCTGATACTATGATGAACTTCACCTCTGTATGGTAAAACTGTAGATTCACAAAATCCCAGGCTGAGATCTGTCCAAATCTCACTTCTTTCGCTTTTTGCAAGGGTATTCCAACCAGAGGATTCTTACACAAAAGATACGGTCCACTGCTGAAATTACAGACACAACTAAGTTCTAATGTAATTTCAAACTGACTTATTTTACAGATGTGCTTCAATACATCCCAGGTAAACACCCAAATCTAAGCAAATGATGGATTTCCAGATACATTCATCTCATCTGATCTTATTCCACACATACCTATTTAGTACCTAGGTCTTATTTATCCTCTTCAATAAATGTTTAACTTTCACCACTGACTGTGGAAGACTTGAAAACCTGATACAAAAATGTTAATATTACTCTAAAAGACAGATGTTTCCTTTTAACCTGTGGTTCAATGGGTGAAAATCTGAACTGAAAAACTTTTACTGTATGTGGGAATTTTCTCATATGTGACATGAGATTATGATCTTAGCTTAGTTCCTGGAAATTACACCTGCTTAAAAGTAACATTTGTTTCCTTTCTCTTCTTAGCTCTGTAAGTCTCAGAGAAAAATCAAGGTGGATTAGGCTTATGGGCTGTTTTTCAGTTGAGGAGATGTGACTTATGGGAAACAAATGAAAAAGCCTCAGAGCCTAATGTTTTCAGACTGGAACCATTCACAAACAGTAAACTTCCTTATTAACTCTCTTTGTAGTTCGGGGTTGTTTTTAATTCAGTTGAGAGTAAGGTGAATGTTCTGTTTTGTTTGGTTTTCTTTTGACCTTTATTGTTTTAATAAGTGAAGGTCTGTCATCTGTTCTTCTAGCTAAATACAGTGCTCATGGTGTAGAGGTAAGTTAATTAGTTTCCATGGTATGAAGTCAGGTAAGCTTAAACATCTGCTTTGTTTCTATTTGCCATACTACAAAGTGTTCACAACGTGACCAGCCATTCTCATGCCAGGCATTTATTTCAAGAGGCTTTACAGTGTTTGCTCCATGCAGAGTATGTGATGAAGGATGGACACAGGACCTGTGTGGTTGCAGTAGACCCAGATACAATGTCCATGGTTGTCCAAATAAAATTGGCTGAACTAAATGGATGAAACAAATTTACAAATCTTGTCTCACTCACTGGCTAAAAACTCTCTAATGTGGAGGTTTCCCACAGAATGAATGTTAAGTTTTATCTATTCCAAGGTATAGCTCCAATGAGAATTCATGACAGCAAGCCAAGATGAAGTATAAAATCCCACTAGGCTGCTCATAACACATTACAACGCACAAGTGTGGAAAATGAAGGAATTCCAGCACCATTGACTGTTACATATACTTTGTCAAAGCTTTGTATTCCCTAGTGACATTGTGTACAATATGTATTTCACAGGACAGGCAACAGGCCAGATCTCTGGCTGTCATCAATGTTATCTTCTTGAAGCTATGGACAAGAGAAAAACACCCTCTTGAATAATGTTACAATTTCAAGATAGAAGGCCTGGAGCCCAGTGGGACATCCCAGTCTGGTTTAGTGCTCCTCAGTAAGCATCTGAGTGTACCGATTCTTCTAGACAGAAACTGGAAATGAATGCAGGGGCCTCAAAAATAGTTTCTTTAATCAGTTGTTAAATAAAGTGTAAATGTGTTAGTATATGAAAAACCTTCTGTGAGTTGCAGGACTAAATCACTTCACAGGCAATTGTGTAGTGGTAGTAACCGAAGTAGCAGCAGTAAAGCAGCAGCAGACTGACAGAGATGCAGAGTAATGTGTTTCCCAGGATCTCCTGTGTCCGTGCTGGTACCCAGGAAGGCTGGAGTTCCACTGCTGTAAAGGGTCAGCATATACCTATGGCTACCCCAAACTTTGAGCAGTCCATAAGCAGAATTCAGTTTCCACCCCTCTGTTCTGCAACAACATTAAGCCTTTTTAGCTTTGCCCCTTCCCTCCATGCAGACAGCTCAGTCCTGTCCAGGCCCTTGTTCTCGATCCTTGGAACAGTAAAATTCAGCTTGGTCTGCAGTGCTGAAAACCATGAACTCCTGGTGAGCACTTTCCTTCTCCCACCCTACCTCCCACCACAAGTAAGCCTAATAGTTCTTTTACTCATTTACTTACTGCACAACAGTTTGCTTTGCTCGCTCTCCCTTTTTCTTTTGGTCATAAAGCATAGCAGCTTTGACAACTGCATGATATCCCTAAGTGTTTAAAAGTGCTCATTACAGACATCCTTTGGGAAATGCCAAGTATTATTCTTACAAGTTACTTACTGTCTTTAAACATTCAGTATCTTTTGATGAAAAGGGTGTATTTGAGATAATAAGGGGAAAAAAAATTATCTCCATCTTTCTTTGCAGCTTTCTCCAGTTCATCAGTACACCATTACAACTTTTCACTTCAGATGTTTGAAATTAGTTCTTTCTGCCATGAGAAATTAAAAATGAGGAATCATATTACTGAACTTTAGTATTATGATCAAGAATTCCACAATAGACCTTTATGTTTAAATGAAGTTCAGGACAGTTAGAAGAAACAGCTTTTCATACCTCCTGTGTTTCTTCCCCCAAACATTTTAGTGTCTCTTTGCTGGACTGTGCAGCTTCTCAGTATCTCTTTTTTACTGAGAGAGGAGGGGACCAAGCTGGACACTTTTCCAGGTGCAATCATGATTGTAAAATAAAGATCATGTCCTCTTAGCTGTCTGTCTGCCTATGCATCTGCTGGCCCAGCTCACTACTTGTTTATCCCTTACTGCTGCCAGGGCACAGTGCTGATTCATGTCCAGCTTCTTCTCCACCAGGACCCAGGTCCTTTTCTGCAGATTGGCCACTATGTCAGTTAGTTGGCTCTGAACATGTATCCGAGCACAGGGTGGTCCCAGCCCAGGTTTAGGACTTTACCTCTGGCTCTGGGGAATTTTATGCTGTTCTTGCTGGTCCATTCCTCCATCTTGCTGCAGTTCCTCTGGGTGGCACCCATGTCCTCCAGTGTATCATTTGCTCCCCCCAGGAAGCAATGTTGAAAATGGCTGCTCACTTGTTTGAAAAAGGCCAGGTTTTTAATATTCAGGGCAGAAGGTGCGGTTTATCTATGTAGGCAGGTCTTGTCTTATGAGACCAATAAAAGGCAGCCTCTTTTCTTGCTTGTGCACTTTTTTGTAAAATTTGAAAGTAGGGACTGTTACAAGCCAAATGAACAAAATTTAGGACCCAATAGTATTCCTCCCCAGATGGCATGCTGGATGTGAGGTAGGTACTTTTCCTGAATCCCAGGTGTAGCCAGCAGTGACACTGAACACATATTTCAAGTGTGTAAATATGCCTTAGAAAGCTTTACCCAGAGACTGACTTGTCTATGCCTTCCAGTGGACATCAGAGCAGAGATTTGGAGAACTAGCTGGTGCATTTGCAGAAGGAGCACATCTCTGTGGATAAGAGCATCAGCTTCCCAGGAAAGGCTAGTCGCTGTAGGGGCATTGCTGAAACAGCCTTCACTATTTCTACAATGAGATATATACACCGCTACTAAAAGGAGCCTTATGCACTATTTGGTATATTGTGTGTATCACCTTCTGTTATCTGCTTACATCTACCAGAACTGTCAAGCATTCATTTCTGCAACATGCTTTTGTGCCAATTATTTAACTGTTAACTCTTACAACCCTACTACTTAAAATGGGTTAGAATTTACAATTCTTTAAAATGCCCCACTGAAAATAAATAGGTCATCTTCATATTTGAAGTATCATCAGTGAAAGCAGTGACACTAGGACTGAACTTAAACCAGGATTTCAGTTGCTCTCCGATGTAAAAGAAATAATAGTTCTCCATCTACAGGCATAACTAAAATGACATACCATCCCATCTTATATGTTATTGAATGTCTTTAAGAAGCACACTCTTTGTAATAGAGCTTTGATACTTAGTACATCTAAGATACATACAATCTATAAAGATTAAATGGAATTTTAAAACTAGAAATCTAGGAGTCTCACTAAGTGTTTATCTTACAGTTTTGTAATCTTTTCAATAATACAGTTTTAGTAATTCTAATTTCCTGAATAATAATTTTATTTTGTGTTACTGAGAATTACATCATTTACCGGAACAATAGTAATAATTATTATCTGCATTTATTAAAAGCTTAGATTCATATAAACATGAAAATTGTCTCTATTTTCACTGGAGAACCATGTTCCAAAATAACAGCTCACGCAAAATTGCAAATGCTCAATAGAAATGACTGTGTGGGTAATATGGAAGGTCTTGGTAGTCACACTGAATTTAGTAGAAAGCTCTTGGCACAGCTGGGTGGCTGTTATGTTTCTTGGAGTAGCAGCAGGAGGAATGTTTCATTGACACAGGGGAAGCTTTTATTTATTAATTAAATAAAGAGGAAAAAGGTACTGTGGTGTGTCAATCTGTAGCACTATTTACTTTGTGCAAAACAATGTGTTGATGTTTTGACACTGTGATGACCATGTCGCAATACAGTATGTATCAAGGATTTGTGTTGACATCAGTCATGATGGGTAGGTGAGGTTCTTAGGGACATGGTTTAGTTGACAGTGTTAGATTGATGGTTGGACTTGATTCTACAGTTCTGTGATTCTATGATTAGTTAAATCACTGTGGTTCTAAAAGGTTTTGATAAAAAATTGGAAAAGTCATTGTGACCCTTTTCATATTTTAAATAAATGAAAATATAAGGTATTTGAAATTTAAGCAGACAAAAAGATAGACGTATTGCATAGCATGTAAATGTGCACAAACTAGAGGAATGCATGCATTAGAGAGAAGTCTTGTAATATCAAAAGGAAATTTTGACAAATAAGTCTCTGATATTTTTAACAGATACTTTTGGCACTATTTACATTTCACACCTGTTAGTCATTTTATTTTGTCATCTTAAAGAAGTTACGAGTGTTAAACAGAAAATAAACAGGCTTTGTTTTTCAAGAGCAATGAAAATAATTGTCTTTGCCAGTGATTCAGTGAAATTAATCTTGCAGCTTGGATTCTTGAATACTCTTCCCAGTAACCAAAGAGAAACAAGACTCATGAAGCTTAATAAAACTTAAAAAATGCTTTTTTCATTAGGTTGTTTCTGTTGATACTGATCGATTATCAATATTTTGCTAAAGGAGTTTACTTGGGTTATCTGAGTAAAACCCCTAATTCTTTAGCAAAACACTTCAAAAAAGAATAAACCAAGGAGCTGGTTAATTAAAACCATCAACAACTCAACAGTATTTGGATAAATAGCAAAGGGGTTTCCACACATGAAAATAACTTTAACATGCCATCTTAGCACACCTCTTAACAATAATGCACACATTGTTGCCTTATTCTCTTTCTTCAGGGACCATGCTACAGTGATCTAAGTTATTTTTTAGGAACTATAAAGTACAACCAACTGTTTTATCTGTTGTGGCACTTAATAAAACTCAGGTTTATTTCAAGCTCCATTTTCTGCACTACAGCTTGTCAGTCATTTTAGATTGTGGTACTCTTGAAAATGTCAAACAGAAATTTGAATATGCCTGTGGCATGTCACATGCTAAAAGGTTTCCATCATGAGCCTTTCATAATAGTTGGAGTCTGCTGGAACAAAATGTAACTATTACTTTAAGATTTTAAAATGCTCTTTTTAATCCTGAAATTATAGTCAGCTGTGCCATAGTTGTACATTCCTCCCCCCCTTCTGAGGATTAAAATGGATATATTGTATGAGTAATTACCTACTTCTGTGAAAATACTGTGCATTTCTTAATGTAAAATGGAGTGTAAGCATCAGTTTGCATTGGCACTTCAGATTATCTCACATTCATTGACTCATTATAATCTGATGAACTGTGGTATATAATACCCACCATCTGTGAAGCTCTTTAACTTACTTAAAATGCTGCCTGCTCATCTCTGTCATCCAGGAAATATATTGCTTCTATTGTCAGAACATCTTGACAGTTGTACAAATAAGTCAGATGAGTTTTGGGAACTTTTTGTTCAATCACTTTGCTTTTGCAGAATCTCTGAAAGCTCTTGGGTATCCAGATTTTATGAGCCAAACCTCTTGGCTGGATTCAGAAGCTCAGCTATTACCACAGTCTGCTGGAATTTCCATGCTCTCACAGGCTCAGGACTAGGCTGCAGGTGCTTAGATCCAGTTTACGAGAGCTAGGAGAGTTAAAAATAGCTCTCAAAGCATCTGGTAAAAAGTACTTAGCAATGTGAACTTCCTGACACTGTTACCACTCCTAGGAGTTGTGTCACCAAGATGAGCATGTGCTCCTCCAGGATCACTGGTGACCTCTTCATACCAATTCTTTCACATGTGGCTGGTTGTATTGTAGAGCAGTCCAGCAGATACTCAGCCAGCCAGGTCAGGAAGGTCTTTCTTACTGACTAAATATCAAAGTAAGAGACAGAATATCCATGTTATAATTCAAGAGAATAATTAAGTATTCATTTAACTGTAAGTATGTGATTGGATCCTGAAGGCTTCAGTGTAGCTTCCTAAATGGGAATGTTATCACTTCATTCTTTGGAGCACTTCCTTGTTTGAACTTCCTTGTTTTCTGGATGCTTTCTAGTAGCTGAAAAACCTATTAGTAAATTACACTAGGTGCATAAACATCAACTGTTGATCTATCATTGTGATGAGCAAATATTACTATTATCAATGATGTCTTGCACCTACATTTTAAAGCAAAATCCCTTGTTCATTTGAGGCAGTATCCACTAATAGATCCATTGCAATGAAACAATTCCTCTTTTTTTAAACTTTTTGCCTTATCTTGTTGCCCTGGATATCCCTTGCACAACCTGACTCCAGTTGAGCTTTGGCTTTTGTTGTGGCATTAATCATTGGGGTGAATTAAATGCACATTTGTGGTTAAATTAAAAAAAAAAAACAAAACAAAAACAAACAAACAATGCATTGGACAGAGTATTACAACCATTAGTGGTTCTACAAGGAGTTTGTAAATATATATCATGCACCAATTCCTTACACACACTCGCATACATCAATCACATGAGCATAAACGGGCACCCCAGCCCTGTTCTGCTGCCCAAAGGTGACCCCTGGGTGCTTAAATTCCAGGATTTCTACAAGACAATGCCTTGGATATTTCTGATCTCATCACTGAGGGAAACTTCACTTCTTTACATGAAGTCACTCTCTCTCTGGCATTCCTGCTTCCACAGTTTAGTCCATCCTGTAGTTGGTCCTTCTTGCCCTCCTTGCCAGATCATTCCTTAGTCATAAATTACTCCCGTTGAGAACTTCCCCTTCACTTTCCTAACAACTTCTCTCCAGCCTTCTTCAGCCTGAAGAAGAGATATCTGATGGGTGGAGTCTTAATCACAGCCTTCCTATACCTATGAAGACATTATCAGGAAGATGGAGCCAGGCTTTTCACAGCTGTGCATTATGGGAGGGTGACTGACAATAGGCAGAGGTTCAGGCTGGATATAAGGAAAAGCCCATGAGGCTGGTCAGGCAATGAACCAGATTGCCCAAATAGGTTGTTCAGCCTCCATCCCTAGAGGTTTTCAGGATCCGACAGGATAAAATCTGAGGCAACCTGTTCTGATCTCATAGTTGACCATATTGTGAGCAGGAGGTTGGACTAGAGACCTCCAGATGTACCTTTCAATGTGAAATATGTTATGATGCCATGATCCTATATAAAAATAAAAATAAGATATGGAGATGATCTTTATTTCTGTTCTTTCAAAATACAGGAGAATCCCAAATGTGGGATATTTGTGTTCCGGGATATTGTAGCATACTTCCAAAGGGCTTCAATGGTATTTCTTCTCTCAGGTTTGTAATATTTTTGTGAACATACTAAATCCCTGAAATCTTGAAATGAAATTCTCCTTTTCATTCAAGATCTCTTTTTTTTTTTTCTTTTTGTACTACCCAATGGCCACTTTTCACCTAAAATTTGTCACAGTATTTATGTGCAGTAGCTTTCTTTTTTCTTCTTCTTTCATATCACTGAAATAGATAGTATGAAGGCTAGTCCTCATCTTCATTCATCCTGGCATGAAAGCTAGTCTTTATTTTCTTTATGTCTTTAACTCAAAATGAACATATTTTAGCAACATTTATTTTCTCATGCTTTATTCTTAAACAAAACATCTGTCTTGAAACTGAAGTGTGTCTTGGTCACAGTTCTGATGCTTGAGTCAACAACTTAAGAAAGAGTCAACCTGAATGAAGGTAGGGAAAAGTACATGTTTTTTTTTAAAGGTGGACCCAATTTAAAATCACTATTTCTCTGCAACCATGAACCATCCAGGAATGAAACTCATACAACTCGAAAGATGCCTCATTAAACCTTTTGTAAATTTGTGTGTAGTTATAACTTGTTCCCATCATTAAATATACCACTTTGAAATTGGGTCCATTTTTTGCAACACCCTATATGTTTGTGTAACTGTTCAATTAATGAGACAGCATAATTCTGACCATAGCAAGGAAGGGGTTTTTTTGTAGAAATGAGAAGATAAGGTAGAAGGGAAACAAAGTTTAGTCAGAGAGACAAATATCCAGGGAGTCTCCAGTCCAAAGTGTAATTAGGAGCATGGAAATACTAACTTTATCTTAAAAATAAAATTAACAATAGATTATGCATGTCATTGTAGTATTTGAACATTAGTCTTGAGGTCCTGTATTTCAAAAATCTTTACTAAAAATATATATCTAAGGTGGGAGGGGAGTAGGCACAAAGAAAGTCCTGATGCCCTGGGAGAAAAAGGTAATAACATGTGGCATGAGTGAAAGTTATTTGGATTTGAGATGATTATTTCATTTTCACAAAGCCGCCTGAGTTCAGTGCACATACCCATAAAACCAAATATTGTTTTCCCCTTGGTGGAAATGAAAAATTCAAAACACTCTTAATGGTAACTCTCTTTTAAGTGTTACTTCAGCAAGACTGTTAAGTAATCTCATAGATCAAAATACTGATCACTAATGTAAAAGGTTCTGTTTTCATTTTGTTCTTCCTCGGAATTGTATATTCAGTTCTTTAAGCTTCCCCATGTTTAATATTAAGCACCATAAGACCGTGAACTTTTATTCTTCCTTGTGCACTGCTTTACCATATAAAATTCTAAAGCCAGGCAGATCCAGGAAGGAATGCACATCTCTCAGAAGGGTGCCTGCTGGATTTCATGCCATTCTGTAGGCAGTTTTTCTACCCTAAACCTAAACAAGACTCATATCTGACCTGGTTAGATGTCTCTTGCACCTGGGATTGATGTCCTTGGACTTTGAGGATTCTGCAATGTAGACTTCAGCATTCAGGGCAAGGACCTCACACAGTCACAGAATAGCTGGCATTGGAAGGAACCTCTGGAGATCACTTAGTCCAACCCACCTGCTAAAGCAGGTTCACTCAGAGCAGATCGCATAGGAAGGTGTCCAGGCAGGTTTGAATGTCTCCAGAGAATGAGACAGGCTGCTGGGCAGCCTGTTCCAGTGTTCTGTTACCCTCAAAGTAAGGAAGTTTCTCCTCATGTTCAGATAGAACCTCCTGTGCTTCGGTCTGTGCCCATTGCCCCTCATCCTATTGTTGAGCACCACTGAAAAGCATCTAGTCTCATCCTCTTGATGTCCAACTTTGAGATATTTATAAACATTGATAAGATCCTCTCTCAAGTCTTCTCTTCTCCAGGCTGAAGAGACACAGCTCTCCCAGCCATAAGAAAGATGCTCCAGACCCCTAATCATCTTTGTAGACCACCACTGGACTCCCCCAAGTAGTCCCTTGCCCTTCTTAAATGGGGGACCCCAAAACTGAATGCAGTCCTCCAGGTATGGCCTCACCAGGGCAGAAGGGTAGGATAACCTCCCTCGACCTGCTGGTCATACTTTTCTTAATGCACCTCAGCTTCTTGCCATATAGTAAACAAGCATTTTGAAGGTGCCATTCTTCAGAAATTGTAAATAAATCTTAAACTAGGCTTGTGAGAGAAGTAAGATTAATCATCTTCTTATTCCTGTTTGCCAACACTGACTGTAGAAAGTGCCTGGATGACTTAAAGTAGAGGCTTATTTTTAGAGTTAAAGTCGAATGCAGTAAATCCAGCCCTTGCAGTTTTATCTTTATCTTGTCTTTATCCAAGAAGCAATATATCCAGTTCCTAAATTGAATCCCACTTTCATCTACAAACTAGGTAGAGCAGTGTGGGTTTTTCTAAATGCCTTAAGATCCTTGGATGAAAGGTACTACAGAAGTGCAAATCTGTTACCATCTTTGACTACATATCTGCAGTTCCTTATAAGATATTTGCTATGTTGTTATTGCTAATGTCGCTGCTCTTTTAGTTGCAGATGCCATCTTTGATGCTAACATGATTTACTGTCTCATGTCATTTAATATGCATGTTTCTGTGCTACCTTTTAAAAATAACTGATTGATTTCATGGTGCTCTTTGATCAGTGTTCTCTTGTCAATAGTTGAATTATTAACTTCCTCAAACTGATTAATTCTACTAAAAGTAGTTTTCTAAATTCTTTCTGCATGCTCGTCTGTGTTGACCTATCAAGACAATATATATTACCATCAAAGCATATTCTGAAAAGTCTGTCATGACTTCAGGCTAGATAGAGACAGAAGTTACAGTGAGCAGAAAGAGTGTTTCAGTATGTCTTCAACTAGATATTTCAACTTGCTTTGAAACAGAATTTATGTCAGATAAGAAAAAGGGTTGAACGCCTTGAAATGCTTTCAGTGCACATAGAATGTTCTGTAAGGACGGGGTACTCACTTTAATATTTTACACTGGTGTTTATGTCTCATAGCAGTTATCATTTTTATGTAACTTTTAAAATATTCTCACAGTAACTGATATTTGAAAGAGGAAAGAATGACAGTTTTATCCAAACATGTCAGTAATTTTCAATATTTTTAATGTATGGGAGCCTATTTCCAGGCAAGTAAAGAGTGTTAATAGAGACTCCACAAACACAGGTTGCCATTTAGCACGTTGTATTTTTTAAAAATTTTTTATATTATTTATGAAGCCCATACAAATATTTCACAAATTGTCAAGGATATATAAATCCAAAGCTGTAAATGACAAATTTGTATTTATGATTGTTAAGAATTTGCCAATATACATCATTCTCCAGTAGTGGATAGCATTTTTTTATAGAACTACTTAAGAGTTAAGTAAGGAGATTTTTTAGTATTTACTATCTTTCATAAGCATGCTACAGTAATGCCATTTAATATATTGTTATCCTTTAGCACAGGTTGCTAGAGTTTGCTGGAATATATGATTTCTGTTCTTCAGAAAAATTGGATTTTATTTTTAATGACCTGTGTCCTCCTAGTTGGTACAAAAGGTCAAAAAAGCATGAATAGAATTCCAGTTCTGAAAATGTGACTGAATTTTTTAAGCTGGATTTTGTCTGCCAGCTCCCCATCCTCCAGTTACTTGGAAAGGCAAGAAGCCTGGAGAGGTGAATGTTTGAGGTGCCAGGAAACATCTGAGGGTCTGTTCCTGCACATTGCTTCATTCTCAAAAGGTTGGAAAGCCTTGGTGAGGAAGGTGACTATGGGGAGACACTACCATGATGACGAAGGAAAACCAACAGAAAGCCAACCAATCAGCTAACCTGGTGTCAATCAAGATTCAGAAAGAGTCATGCATCCCTGTGGAACCCTTTAATTCTGTCTTACTATTGTGGTACAGTGGAAAATGTTCAATGAGTAATGGGTTTTTATCTTAGAAGTCTGGACACCTTCATGATTTCTGAACCAAGAGGGACAGGTTCCATCCTTTTTCTACTATGAAAACTGTAAAATGCTTTAACAGCCGTGGAAACATAAAAATACTTTCTATTCATGTAAGCACTGCCTAATCCTTAAGTCATTACTAAAGTTGACATCCTAACCTAACCTAAAGACACATTACTCACATTTTACATTTGGATGGAACTAGACAGAGCAATGGAATCTGGTAGCGCCTCAGTTGCAGCATTTATTGTCCCTTTAGATTAAATAGTTACAAATATACAATGAATGAACAAGTGAATGCTGAAACCTCTTGGTTATATTTGAGCATCTGTTGGGCTCCAGAATGACTAAGTGTGATTCATTGTCCAAAAAAACTCCCATCATCCACTACAGAAATATTATCTCTAGGAAAACCAACAACAACTAAGGAAAAAAAAATGTAATGTTTTTGGTACTGCTTATATGCTAAAATAATGCAGTACACAATATTTTGCCTTCAGTGAAGCAAGTCAGGAGCTAGGTGAGCCAATGAGTAATCTTTCATTCGAACTCACTTTTACTATCCAGGTTGCTGGTGAGGTGAAACGTGCTCATTTGGTGGACACGTCCATTGGAACCTTTTCAATTTGGAAAGAGCTACATGCAGCTCTGCTGTATCAATCTGTAAGGACATTGGGACTTGGAGTCATATCAGGGAGTAGTAAGGAGGAAAAATGTCCTCATTATATTTGCAGAACAACATGGCAGTCTCTTCAGCTTGCTAATATTTTGAGAAAATGTGTAAGATAAAGATACAACTTCACACTTAAAATAAATAATGCCTACACAGGTATCATAATTCTTTATATGTTACCTGTAAACACAGCGGGAAAAGTGGAAACGTTTCACCTGCTTTCTGGGTACTACCAGCCTGATTCTCTGACTGCCACATGAACATAGGATCATGCTAATTTAGGATCCTAATCGAGGTTTCTCATACAAGAGTGTAACACTGGGTTGATTAATCCAGGGTTTTTTTCCCACTATGGATTTCATACCTACACGTCACATAGCTGCCTATGCTTCATATACAGCACCCAGAAAGAGAGAATATCAGCAGGGCAGTTCAAAAATATAAAAGGGTGTGTGAGGAACTGCCAAACAATTATGCATAAAGCTACAATGGAGGAGATGGTGATGGTGCCAGCACAACACAAAGACAAGCAATCTTGTCTATGTTCCCAGCTTGAGAAGACTCAAGCAAACGTCCTCTGCTTCCTGGCAGAGTGTCCCGTCCATCAGGGTGCAGAAAGGTTAGGGAGGATCATGAAAGGGGGATTCACTCAGCTTCTTGTGGCTTGGAGTCAGCAGAAAGCCAAGACAGAAAAAGATGCCAGGAGACCAAATAGAAACCAGGGTCTCAGTAGCTTAGTGACTGCACTGCAGCTCCATCAAGGGTCACTTGCAGAGATGGATCAAAACTGGTGGGTGGGTAAAGGGTTTCTGCTTCCTCCAGCTGTCTTCCAGAAAATTGTATAATGTTATTAATTAAAACAGAGTCCAAAACAAGACTCTGCAATGCAGAATTATGCTAATAGCATAGGGGCATAGGGACCTTCTCATACTTTTGTTATGCAGCAGCCACTTTTCAGTGCTCTTAAACCACAGAATGCTGAATTATGAAGAACTGAAGGCTGGCAGTGTTTGCCAACACTGTTCCTTACATTTGATTTATATGTCCTTCACTTCAGAAATAAAGGGAATTTAATAGTGATAAAGAGTGACAATATATCAAAGTCTGATTTTTTCTGGAATTCTGTGCGTACTGTAGAGTATTGTGAGAAAAACTGCAATTATACTGGTTTTAAACCTTGCCTGCAGTGAACAACCTTTTTGAATATTAATGAAAACACACACATAAAATACAATTTTAAGCAGAAGTTATGATCATGCTAAAATGAAAGAAAAGAATTCTTTTGCTACAAAGAACAAGCTGACCATCTTCCATGGCTTATGTTAAATAAATCAAATAAGCAAATGTAATAGATTTATTATTAAAGTATAAGTAGAAAACCCAGATAAATAAGCTTATTTTATACAAAGTGATATTTATGTTTACTAGTAAAATGAACCACAAAAAAGAGTTCACTGCAAAAAAACAGGTTCATATGCTGAGCAGCATCATGACATTGAGTCAGGACAGCAATGGCACATTGTGCACCATAGCAGAAAACTTGCTTGTGGTGATGCCACAGGTTAGGGCAGCTTTATGAGCTGTACCAGCTCATTTAGTCTGTTTGTTTTTCCTACAGCTGTAGTGCCTGGTATTCCAAGTGTTAATTTGATGAAACCAGAAAGAGTATCAATTTCATGGAGCATCTACAGAAAGCCCAAGGATTACATTTGCTTTCAGAAGAGAACTGTTCTGTGAAAATTCATAAATTTTTATTTCTCTCCTATTTGGACTGGACAGATAATCTTGCTTTCTGGCCGCTACATCCCTAATGGCACTTAGGAATACATCAATATTTTCTTTGCTTTTTACCAGTTCAGGCAACATAGAGTTTTGAAGGATATGAAGGATACTGCAGGTTAAACAGATTATTCCCATGCCATTTATCGAATAATATCCTGTAAAAAAAGAGGTTCCATTTATTATAGGGATACTGTGCAGTCCTATTCATTTATTTTATTTATACAATTTTGTTAATCCTTGGCTACTGTGCATGGATAGGAAAGGTAGTTTGGGCATCTGTATTTTAATATTGATATGATTGCATGTGACTACAGTGAGCAAAGTGAAGGGGAAAATGTTGTTTATATTAAACAAAAGAGAAATTTCTGTAGCAACATCTGGGAGAAAGTGAAGACTGCATAACTTAGAGCTGGCAACAGTCACATTGAATTTTCATTCTGTCTGCTAAAAACATTCAATCACCCTGTAGTGAAGTTTGTGAATCCTGCTGGGCTCTGTAATGTCTGTGGAAAAATATTTAGGCATTTTTCAGCACGCTTCATGGAGCCCAAGATCTAAATCCAACAGGGACCCCCCATCTTCTGCAACTCATTGTAATACTGACAACCAGATATTTTTTTGTTGCTTCACGTTGCTTTAATAATGCTGATGCAGTTTTATGTGGTATATCCTTGCAGAGGTTGATAACTGCACTGGTATTTGGCTTTCTAGAGCACAATAATTTCTATTTTGCAATATTAAGAGGTACTTCCCTGGTCTTAGTTTAATAAATTGTGGTTTTGTAGGGAAAATCCCATTTTCCTATATTTCTTTTTAAATTTTGGAATGAATTTATGGAAGTACACAGTTTCTGTATATAGGATTGTATCATGAAATTAAAAGGAAAAGTATCCTGGAGGAAAATCTAAATATTTCATATGTTGGAAACACGTGAAATTCTGAAAAAGGCCTTTTGCCTTTAAAAACCCTGAAAATAAATCTGAGCAAACTACTTTCTACTTTAAAACCAAGCTCTTTATAGTTGCTTTTAAAATCATTTTTCCATGGCCCTCAGTTGAAAGGCTAAATTTGTGCCTTTCCAACGGACAGTGAGCAATGGGGTAGAAAGGAAGGATGGAAAGGGACAAAATTTGGTGATGCAAAGCCTGCTGTGCAGAATGCTTTATACTCTGTTGGGTTGCGTAGCTTGGCAGTCTATGGCATGACAGGAAAACCGAATCCCTCAGTGGAGGGAGGTCACTCCTTTCATATATTTTAGGAAAACACTTTGAGAAAAAGAAAAACAGATATACTGCAAGGGCCACTGAAGTTAATAATGAGAACTGAATGAACAGTCAGTTTGCTCCAATCAATCTGCTCCAGACCCACTCTTAAACCTTCTGACCTTGCTCCATCACGAAAATCAGAGATATCCCACTCCTGCATGGGAGATGAAGACTCTATGAAGTGGAGTCTCACACTGTCACTTTTTTCCTCACACCAGTGAAGAGGAGATGGAGAGACTTTTATCTGACTAAAGATGCATCAGGTTTACACAATGAGGAAGGGCAGAAGTCTCAGAAGGGTCGCTGGGTGGTTTTACTTGTGGGGTGCTTTTACTTTAACAATAAATTGGAACAGCCAAGGCTAGAGGTGCTTTTGTAAAGTGGGTTTCTAGTAAAAGGAAAAAAAAAAACCTAGCAATTCTAGGCAGTGATGTAACATTTTCATAGTTGACTCTGTTTTCTCCACATTTCACATAAAACATGCAAAAATTCATTTCTCTCTTTTTATTTT
The DNA here is from genome assembly GCF_036013475.1 of Columba livia. Lineage (NCBI taxonomy): Eukaryota > Metazoa > Chordata > Aves > Columbiformes > Columbidae > Columba > Columba livia. The sequence continues at coordinate 12,994,211 of NC_088604.1, forward strand.
TTTTAATGAAAAACTCAAACCTGATGAAGTCTAGTTGTATATTCTAACCCTGGGGCTGGAAAATGTCCAGTAATGAACAGGTTAGAGGTAAGTTACATGAGCAAGAAAGTTTCATAATAACCTCTTGTCTCCATGCCCGATTTCTTCAGCAGTTTTTCACAGCCCATGAACTAGGTTTGTGCAGTGTCTGATCAGTAATATGCAAAGGTAAGTCTTCTGCATTACATGGGAACTGATTTCTCACTATTCTTAAATGTACAGTACTCTTAGGTACCCTTCTAGTAGCTAAAAAAGGAGCAGGGATGATAAATCTCATTAGTCTTTTTACATGGAAGACGGAAGAGATTAGAGGCAAGCTTGATGAGGAGTGAGATCTGCTAACCCACATGTTGTCTCAGGGGCTCTGGGGCACCAAAAATGTCCCTCAGTGCCTTCATGTCCAACTGGTCTCCTATCCAGACACTTGGCACATTTGTAAACACCAACATCCAGACACTTCAGTTTAGCTATCTTAAACTAAGCTCCCTACTTCCACATAAACACTTAATGCCATTGTAAATATTTGACGGCATCTCTCCTGGCCCTGAGCAGCCTTCCAGTAGCATTCAGGCCCTCCACACATCCAGCCTCAGGGAGGTGAATACGTTACAGCGTTTGCATTGAGCCTCTTGAAGCTGGTTGGCTGAAATACTCACTGACCCCGTTAACTATATTGACGGATCACTTGTGAATGCTGACGTCTTTTCCTAGTTGCACACACATGCATCTGTAATGACACGTGAAATGCCCCAGGATGTGAGATCCATCCAGATGGAACTGGTATATGTGACACGGGACTTGTGGGAATTCAGCTGGAAGCCAGGTGAGTTACCTGCTGCAGAACAAGGGACACAACACAAAGGTGCATGGACTGTTGAGCTTCATGGGGAGCTAAAGATCACAAGACTTGGCAAGGAAGAAAGCATTGAAATTATTATTCAAATACCTTTGGGTGTCCTTTCATGTTTATTGGAAAATTAGGCTTTGATCAGCAATCTCTGAAAGCATCCTCATTTCAGATGCACACAAAAGATTGGTATCTCTGAGTAGCAAAGAATTTTTGTAAAGAACTACGTGATCTTTTATTTGAAATTTTTAGACCCCATATTAACTTGAAGGGATTCTGTCTAAAAATATATTTCAAAGTTTCTAGTGTGGCTTATTCAGAATGGCAAAATTAATGAGATTAGCAATACATACTGCAGGATGAGAAATCTTTAATTAATCATTTTTCTTTTCAAGTATGTGTTTGAGAAAATCTTTAACTTACTCCATTTGTATATGTCAAGCTCACCAGGAAACAAGCCTTGCGTCAAAAACTCTAGGTCAAATCCAACTCAGAGTATTATATAAAAAGGTAATACTCACTTATTCCCTCTTTATTCTGTAGTTCACCTACAACTTGCCTGGAGGCCTGATCTCAAATTATTTGCTTTTTTCCTTTTGGAATCTGTATCTAGATTAATATAGTATGACTTAGGGTTTTGTTTGTTTGTTTGTTTGTTTGTTTGTTTTTGAACTGGAATGCATTGTTCAGATAAATTGAGTTGTTTTCCTGTTTAACATTTCAGGATTCCTTTTTTAATGTTCTCGGAGCCCTCTAGGCACTGGAACAAATTGATGAAAAGTAAATTATTAACGTACTTTCAGTCAGGCATATCTAATCAGCCCAATTTAAAGTCATTATGTCTTATATAAACAAGTACTGTATATATTTAAATATTTACCATAACATTTTGTGGAGTGACTAGGATGCAGAATACCCAGTCTGTTTTAAAGAGCATCTGAAATGATGTATACAACTCCAGCAGCTATCAGCTCAAGGTCTACAGAAAAGTAACGATAAATAGGTGGAGATTAGATTTATTTATGGTAAACAGGGTTGCGGTGGCTGAAAGAGGTCATAATGATCTGTTGTGATTATGAGTTTAAAAAGGCATGTTCCTGAAAGAATCATTGATCTCTCAGGGCATTTAATTTCTAATTTAAACTTTACCAACCACTGTTTCCAAAATAAGCTTAATGACTAGGTGAGAAGCTAGAGAGCAGGTAGGACTTCTTCATTTGTTAGTTTGTCACTAACACTGGGTCAAATAAACAAAAACAAACTGTGTGATACGTGTTGCAAGGAAACATTAATACAGTTATAAAATGGATACTTTCTTCGATGTCTTTTTCAGAAACCATATTTTTTTTCAGAAGAACAGGTTTAAACCTCTGGTAGAAAGTATTTTAAGCCAACAAGATCTTCCAAGGAAGGAAAATAAAGTTAATAGAAGCTATAACAAGTCAATGCTCATATTTCCTTCTGTTTATCTCTGTGAAGTTCACTATTTCAAAAATATTTTTGAAACTGTTGGTTAAATTTTGATTTTCATATATCAGCTTTAAAACTGAAACTGAAATAACAAATGTTTCTTTTGTGGTTTGGGAGGGTCCATCCTGGATTCTTCTTTTCCCATTCCTTTTTGGTCTCTTTTTCCTTACCTTTATTTTCCCCTAAACAAGCAATGAAAAATTTGTAGCAAACTTTGAAAAACTTTTATAACATTCAAAATGACAAAAAAAATAAAATTATTGAAGTGGGATAGTTAATTTATAAAATTATTTCCTCAATAAAAATAGTTTTCAATCATACTATGATTTTTCTTTTCTCTACAATCATTTACCTCTCTTGAAATACCTATAAGCTTACCATTGTTTAAATATTCCTAACACAAATTCTAGCATGCAAAAAGAATGATAAATCATTATTAAAAATAAATGTATATTCTGGTCTCAAAATGAAGCTTTAAAAACCTAATTTCAAAGGGTCTGTAAACCTGAGAAAGATTTTGATGGAATATTGCTAATACCTCTTTAATCATAAGTTTTACAAATGGTACAAATCAAGATATCAAAAAGATTTTATGCTAAAATACAAAATAGTAAAAAGAGATGTGAACCTTCAGGTTTATGAGAGAACACTGACATGAAGGAACTGAAAGGCTGGTAAACATCAACAGCTGTCCTTTGCCCTCCAAGTACTTTTAAGAAGACAGAGCAAATGATATACCTCAATAAACCCAGCTCACACCAGAAGGAAGATCTCCACCACCTAGGATGTGATTCTGTTCTGCAGTAGATGATGTTGCTCAGTCAATAGGAAAAAGCTTTTCACTCTGAAACGTGGCAGAGGCTAATCAAAATATTGGCAAGCTCTCAGACTGAAGTATCAGCTTCATATGCAAATTGTAGGAAACTGTAATTATTAAAAGACATTTTTCAAAGATACTTATCAAAATAATATTCTTATATGTCTGTTCTTATTAGTAGCACATGACATACATTTACATTTCTTCAACTATCTTCAGGGACTGTGTGGTTAAACCTGCAGGTTCTAACTTTAATGCTTTCTCTTCCCTGTAATTTAAAATCTGGGTGCTTGATTTTAACATTTAACCACTCTATTTATATTATAAGTAATTGTTGATTGAAAATAAAATTGTTAGTAGCTAGTGTTCAATTTAAGAAAACATTTTTGTAATTTTTTGTTGTAAGAGGGCATCAGCAAACCATATTCAAGTGTTTGGAGTTCTAAAATTTCTTTCCATGCTCATCTTTGAACTATTTTACTGTGAAAAAAAAAAAAAAAAAAAAAAGAATAAAACTTTTGAAACTTTTGACACACCTGCCAACTTAGTTTATGTACTACAATGTATAGTAGCAGCAAACACCTCATACTATAGAAGAAATCCAAGTTCAGCAGCAGAATAAGTGTTGGGTCTGTCTGTTCTCCAAAGGAGGTATCTGAGAGACAGACAGAACATAAGGCTTGGCACTAAAAATTTCACTAAGTCATTTCTGCTACACCAACTAGGCTGTCTGCCTAAGGAATAATAAAAAAATGCTGCATTTCTTCCCCTCATATTCCTGGCTCTTGTTTATTAACAAAACATGAGAAAGAATTAAACATTAAAAAGGCAAAACTGAATTTCTAATTGCCTTGAGAGTTTGAGCATCAATCTTTTACCAAGAGAATTACTATAATCTCAGTCAATTCTTTCAGCTTGCTTGGACAGGGTGTTCTATTTCTTTAAACAAACTACTCTGACAAGCACTGCAAAATTAAATACTACACAAAAATGAGCAATGCTGCTGAGGGTAAAATTGTAATTTTATAATTTCAAATTTAAAACTGCATTTCATTCAATTGGAAAAAGAGAGGTCTGTGCATCCTTAATAGGTGAAACAAAACAAACAAACAAACAAACAAACAAAAAGCTGATATTTCAAGTCCCTTGAGAAGCTAAAGGCAAGTTTAAATTAACCCCAAAAGCTTTATTGTTTAGTCAGAGTCCCAAGAAAATATGATCCATCCAAGTCTCACTTTAAAAATGCATTCCTTGCCACATTTCCTCTCCCAGAACAAACTATTACCCAGCTACTGGGAGCCCACTTTCTGAAAATACTTGATCAAATCTGACAGGAGAGGTAAGAAAGGTTGTTTACCTAGGTGTTGTATTGAGTTTTCATTCCCCCTGCATTATTGAAAGGATTGTTTGGAGGATTCTGCCTGGAAGATCAGAAAGCTGACAGCAAGAGTAGAGGCAGTGCATTCATTACCATATTTTTCTGAGGTAGTTTGCTCTTGTATTCTGCCTGTGGTTCTTGAGGTGCACAGATGAAACACTGATATGATTCTCTGCTCATCCACACCTCTTTGTGCTGCCAGCCCTAGAGGAATATGCAAAAAACCTTTCACAGCCCTTGCACATGCAGTAGCTCTGTTGTTGTTTGGTTTGGTTTTGTTTGTTTTTTGGTTTTGGTTTGGGGTTTTTTGGTGTGTTTGTTTTGTTTTGTTTTGTTTCTGAGTCCCTATTTTATACCACTCGCATAAGGTGTGGGAATGGAAAAGAAAGAGAGGGAAAGATCTAAGGTGGTGGGGATAAATCTACGTTCTTCCTTACACACTGTAAATTTGCATAAAAGCTGGGAAGAATTCGGTCTTACAGTAATAATGCCTCCACCTATAAGAAGAAAAGAAAATCCAGTATCTGGGCTGTGAAAGGATTACCTGTAATTTCTATACATTTAACAAGAGAATTAGGAACATTTTTTACATCCAGAAGACTTTTAGTTATTAGAGTTAAATAAAGCATACTAACATTTGATCTCACTCCAAGTTACCTGGAAAGTGGTTATTTGTCCAATAGCTTGAGCTGATACACAGACTAGAGGATCATAATTCATGCTATTAAAACAGGCTGCATGAACTCAGTGTATTTCCCAAGGGTGCTGACTGTTTCTAGTGAGCTAAAGGACAGATCCTAAAGGAGACTTGGAGCCATGTTGTTCTCTTATCTGTTATAGAGTAAGGGTGCATGGAGCCTCCAGCTAAAAAGAAGGAGGAGACTGTATGCAGAAATAATGTGGGACTTTATGCTGTGACAGCTAATACTAATGTGATAGTTTGCTTTGCTCAGAAAATTTATATCTTGCTTTGCTAGGGCACCAGATTTGAATTTTACAAACTAATTTTAGGACATCAGATTTGTTGGGTCTCCAACAGTCACCCAGTGCAGGACAGCAGAAAGCAAAGAGCTCACTCAGAGCCTGGACTTCCCTGTCAGGAAAGGGAGATTGTCGCCAAAGAGTAAAACCAATAAATGTCAAATAGTGAATGCTGATAGAACATAAGCCTCTCTATACAGGATTATAGACAGTGGGCCCTCTTCCTCTGCCTGCACAAATGGCATTTCCCCTAGAATGATTGACTTATATTATTGTAGACAAAATTTTCTGAATAAAAGAGAAAGAAGTATTAGTGAATTATCTGAAAGATATCTGTCTTTTTTTGGGTTTTTTTGTCAGTTTTTCCTATAGTTTCAGAAAAATATTCCCTAGCTGTATTTTCTTCTCCAAATACTTGCATACCAGCAGTTATAGCAGGGCTTGTGTGGTATTAGTTGAAGTAAAAAATAATCATTCAACTAGTACTTGTTGGTTCTAATACAGTGGGATCTACATCATCCACCACCAATGGCAGTAACCTCCAAACCCACGAGCTGAGATAGATTTCTCACTATTGTTTCTATTATACTCACAAAACTTCCCAAACCTGGTATAGCTGATCAATAGTTCTGTTTTAATTTAAAAGAGCTACATAAAATGTTCTTGCTGTGGCAGCTTTGTCCCATGATGACTTGCATTTGATTGTGAGGAAGCAATTAATCAAAAATTAATCTCTACTTACACTAGGTTAGTGGAGGCAAATTACAAGAAAACAAGTTGCCTTCTGAGTGAAGAAAACTACTAAAAATACAGCTTCTCAGGCAGAAAAGAAAGATTTGCATTTGGCAAACACTATTCTCATTTCAAGACAATATATTTTGTAAAGTATTTGAGAATAGCAACTTTTTTCTGTATTAATACAGCAACATATGTTACAGGATGTAATGCCTAGATAATCTATAATCAGTGTCAGAATTTGGCATAAATGTGAATGCTAGAGTATTATCTCCCTTGACGTTATTATTGTGACAAAATTTCCGTACAAAAGTTCCAGATGTAATTGGAAAAATATATACTAATTCTACTTCCTAGATGCAAGTCTTTTCAAGGGTTTTTATCTTTCCTGAACACCTTGCAAGATAGTAATTGGTTTCCTGATGAGCTACAGAGGAGTTCGACATTTAAAACAAATATTCATACTTCCAGTTTCAGTTTATGAATACTTTATAATAAATACTTTCTTAGAATGCAATAGAAAAATAAACACTTTCTAAATACTAATTCATGCTAAAAATACATAGCATACATCTGTATGGTGAATAAAAAAAGATGTTTCTGTTTTATTATTCTTTAACTTCCCTGTTTCCCCTCCTGGTTGATCTAAGTGGGAGATGTGGTAAGCTTTAAGATACGTTTTCAGGCTGTCCTTAAAGCATTAAATGTGCAGGTTTTTTGCCTCAGTCTTTAATAATACTGACAGACTATGGGCTGCTCAGTCCTCTGAGTTGGAGGACGATGACTATAGCAACAGTGATTTTTCATTTGTGAACACTGGAACTGTAGGGAATGAGTTGCATCGGTTAAAAGTTCATAATGCCATGGGGCCTCTTGGGATTCATTCTAGAATACTGGAGAGCGTAGCAGAAGTTAGAGGACCCCTCTTAATCATGTGCCAAACATCTTGGGAGTATGGGGAGGTCTGCAGCCTCATTCTGGGGTGCATTAAATACAACATAACCAGCCGGTAAAGAGAGGTGTTTATTCAGCTGTATTTTCCGTTGGTGTGATCTCACCTAGAGTGCTGTGTGCAGGTCTGGGCCCCACAATTTAAGACGGATGTGAAGATCCTTGAATGCATCCAGTGGAGGGCAACAAAGCTGGTGGAAGGGCTGAAAGGCATGTCCTGTGAGGAGCAACTGAGGACTTCAGGTTTGTCTAGTTTGGAGAAGAAGTGGCTGAGGGGTGACCTCCACATCTTTCTGAAGAGGTGACGTGGAGAGAGAGGTGCTGAGCTCTTCTCCCTGTTATCCAGTGATAGGACGCATGAAATGGTTCAAAGCTGCACCAGGGGAATTTTAGCCTGTACATCAGGAAGCATTTATTTACTGAAAGAGTGGTCTAACACTGGAACAGGCTTCCTAGAGAGGTGGTTGATGTCCCAAGCCTGTCAGTGTTTAAGAGGCATTCAGACAATACCCTTAATGATGTGCTTTAACTTTTGGTCAACAAACTGATTGCAAAAGATCTTTTGGGAAACATGGACACTTCTCATTATATACTATTGCCAGAAAAAGAGGATCTTCAGTGTTCGGCACAGAGTTATGCCATGAGACATGCAGTTCTGACACATGCTGAATTGCAGAAACTGTGTGATATGTAATTTTAGGCAAAGGCTAAGGTTGCCTGTCTGTGTCTTCTCAGAAAAGGATGATACTATGCCATCATAGAAACTGTACTTTATCAGTACATACAAACCATACAGGTAGTAAAAATGAACTTGTTCTTGGTAATATCAAAACCTACAAAGCTGCAGAGAAATCTAGGTAGATTTCAACAATATCTTAGTTTGTCTCATGCTTCAAACAGAATGTGTAAGATCTCATGTTAAGGACTTGGCTCTCTACAATAATATTTTAGATCCAGCCAAAAAAGCCCCAGTATCTGCTATGAGACAGAGCTTGAAAGTTGTCTTGGAATCAATGGCAAAATACTCTAGGTTTGATTCAGCTGCCTGAGGTAATGGGCTTTCTGTTGTTACTAATTTGCATCATGTTTAAGCCATAAAGTATATATGGTTTGTTTAGATTTTAAGTCAACAACACCAAGTCATAGGCAGCTCTTAGATGAGAAATGAAGCATGAAAGGTTAATTATTCATGCATGCTATTGAGTTTATAAATTAGTGGAAAACAGTACTTCCTTTATTCAGTACTGGAAAACAATTTTATTCCAGAAATATTTTATCTGTAGAAACTCCAAGACCCAAGAAACAGAACTTCAAAGATAATTAATCTTAATCAACCTGTCAGCTGCCTGAGGCAGAAGTTCCTAAGACTGTTCTCTCACTGAAAGCTAAGTATTTAAAAGTTTGCATCTTGTTTAAGCAAGCCATGATAGATCTTTCCACTGTCAATGAGGCATCCCTGGAGGGCTGTTCATCTTACCTGTCAGACAGATCTTCCTCCGTATAGGAGGAGTCTCCCTGTAGAGTCTTTTATTTATTTTTCCCCATCATTGACTATAAAGGAAACATTTTAGCAGATAGATTAATTAATCAAACCTTGAACCAGCCTAATTAAAGCCAGATCTCCCCAAATTAAATGTTTGGTCCAATCCCTGTACGTCTTGGAAAAAAATAAAATCTTCCACTTTGATGTTGGTATGCAAGCTGTGTGTGGGAACTATTAACTACCAAAGAGGCACGTTCTCAGAGAGTAGGTGTTGCCAACAAAAACTAAGAGTTAAAAGAAGAGTAAAAAGATACATCTGTGATAAATATGGAACTAGTGGGGTCTGAAATGTTACCCTCTCTTTTGACCTTCACTCACAACATTTTGTTTTTTGTCAGTGCCCCAATGAGTGTAAGACCAGTGTCCAATGCTCTGCTCTAAGCAAGGAACAACAAAGCCTTTATCATGACTCCAGAAGTACAGCTGTCAAGGCTGTATCCAGTTCTGATAAGACCTATGCATAGCTGGAAGATTAAGTCCACAGTTTCACATTTTCCCAGGTAACTGATTAATTATCTTGTGTTCCATCAGTATTTTGGAAAAAAATATTCAGTTATTTTTCACTCGATATCTCAGATTTTGTTAAGAGGGACCAATTTAACAAAAAACTAATCTCTCAAAGCAGCAGATCAAACAAATAGGAAGCAAGTAGAATATAATCAAGAAATGAGAATTTTACTGAAATTAACTTTGTCCTGAGCAGCAAGAGATGTCTTCATGAAATCACTTTTTTTCCCATATTTCAAAAAAATCTATGCATAAATTGGTCTCTACATTCAGGAAAATAGTGCAATTTTGTTACCTTTAATAAGAGTCCTACTAACTTTCACAATATCACATTATTGCAAACAGGACAGAAATACAATTCAGCTTGTGCAACATTCAAGAAACATCAATATCAGATTGAACAAATGAATAAGTACATTATACAGATCTGACCTCTAATTAGTGAAAATGGTTATAATGTTTAGAGTTATTTGAAAGCATGTGTCTTTCCAAATGTTTGGTATAGTGATCTTTTTATGGATAGTACTAATGGTTTGAGAATACATTTATTTGTGTGTGACAACTATAAATAGCTGTTGTATGTTAACCCGGCTGGGCAGCTGCTTGCTCACTTCCCCCCAGCAGCCTAAATGGGACAGGGGAAGAAAAAATGAAGGGAAAAGAAAGGAAAAGTCTACAGAAGTAGACTGCTTAAAACAGCTTTTGGTTTAGGTGCATATAAATATTTTCCCAGAGAAAATTTTGACATTTAACATGATGAAAACTGCCAAGACAAACAAGTTCTGGCCCATATGGAAAAATCCCCTATGGTTCCTATAGCAAAGCTGAAGAAAAACTGCATATCTCTGGTACTATCGAAACAAGTGGTTTGGTGGTTTCTGTAGCAAAGAAATCCATGTCTGTGTTGGATTCCTACCTCAAAGTTGATTGCTGTTGAATTGTGAGCTTGCCACTGAAGTTTCCAATGTCTGAGGCATTCAGAAAGCATCTCTCCAAAGACTCATGTGGATTAGCTGATGTTTATGTAGGATTTCATTCACACTGGGACCTTCCACCAAGAGCTGGGATTTTCTGAGGGCTCTCTTTGCCTTAGCCTTTTTCACTACATTTTACTTGAGACACTTACTCCTGTGGCACATGTGGAATAAATTGGCCCACAAGGTAACAGATTTATTAGGAAAATTACTACATCCCAGCCAAACCCAGTACACCTAGGAAAGGAACAAGCTGGCAAATGCATGTACAGTACAATCCCTAAGCTAAGCTAAACATTGCTTTGCCTGTCTATGTTCAGAATAAGATATCTAAAATTTCCTGAAGCCTTAAACTTTCATTAGCTTTACATAAACTACATCAAGTGGTAAACAGCAGACCAAGAAGGTATTCAGGAGAAAATGGATTTATCTGTCCTAATTCATACGTCTAAAAGTTAGACTTTTATAAATCTTTAGTAGCTATTTAAGCTTCCTGTAGACTCAGTGGAGAAAAATAAGGATGTCCAGATTGCAACTTATATTATCCAAAGGTGAGTACTTGTGACAGATCTAAGACCTACTAAAATCAGCAGAAAAAAATACCTCTGGATTCAGTTATCTTTGTCTCTGATGTTAGCACACTGATCAAAATTAGACCCAGAATGGTGAGAAATAAATGTATCTTGTTGCCTTGTGAGTTTTCATTGCCATACACAGTTATTTGAGCAATAAATGCAAAGACACAATAAAAAAAATTTGCAGGTGTATATAGAGAGCTAAGAGTGTATTCAAACACAAAATGGGAAACAGTGAGAAGGGTTTTCTGATACTCTAGAAGCCTGTCTTTTGGAGAACTGAAGACAATAGGCTGATTAACACAGTGCTTGTAATTATTACAATAAAATATTACACATCCTCCAAACTTCTTAATACCTGGAGGTGCAAAGACATTATACTGAATGACAAAAGCAACAACATGTCTCTGTTGGGATTTAGTGCCTATAAAACAGATATAACTTATTTTTTCTCCTTCAGTAAAGGTTTTGCATTTTGAAAAACTACAATGACCTAACTTTTGTATTAAAATCAAAAAGGTGACCTTGTGACTAAGTAGGTTGAATAGCCAACATGACAGAAACGTTATAAGCCTCTTGTGGTTGTTGTCAGGTTGGGAAAAGTACAATTTATAATCTCAGCAAAGACAGGAACACAAGTAAGATCTATCATTTGTTTTCAGTAATAAGGTGGTGGCTATAAGAGGGTTATGATCAATGTACTAAATTAATAATTATTTCTTTATGTTAAAGCTAACTCAATTGATCATATTATTAACTACAACTGATAAGGCAAGTCATAGGATTTGGAAATGTAATTTCAGATCTGTCAATAAAGTGACTGGTGATTAAGAATGAAGTATGTAGGCTATGAATAACTTAAGTATTATGAAGGTAGATTCAGATTGAACAGGACTAAATAAACATGACACTTTGTTAGCTGTATCTCTGACCAGACACTAGAAAATTTGTCATGGAAGTCTCAGGCTTTTCAGAACAGAATGTGAGGCATAAGATATCTATATTTAAACATATACAACACATGGCAATAGACAAAACTGGTTGGCAGCTTCTAATTTTCTCCATGCATAACACAGCCTGGCAAAGTAAATGTCCTGGTATCAATAAACACTACCTCAGTGAATGCAGCAGACTTATCCCCTTCTTATGTACCTTTTGCATCTTATATTATCTATTTTATGTATTAATTTGAAATTTCCCAGTCTAGATTTATTTAATTAGAGCACTGAATACTTATGTCCTGTATTGGGATGTTGGATTAGATGGTTGCTAAAGGTCCCTTCCCTCCCAAACCATTCTATGATTCTATTTTAGATCAACTTATTTATTTTACTGTTTCCTTACTGCTTCTTAACACTCTGCTACAGGTGCAACATAACCTCGCAAGTGACTTTATTTTACAAAACTAAAAGCATTTCTAGAAAAAGACCCAAACTTCCTAAACTTTTCTAAGCACCACTGTTTTTCTCTAAGGTAGGAATGTGACTTCCAACATCCACATCCACATACATTAATCTACTTGTGTCACAAAAACTTTTCCTCTTTTTTTTACAAAACTGAAGTGTCAAAAGCATCAACAATAGCAGAGTCATTCAACAGCTTCTTTGCATATTTTGTCAAAGATAATTAAACTGTCTTGTCTCAACCTGTATTTCCTACTGACAATGTTTTGCTTGATTTTCCACAGAAAACTGTATCTGACAAAGTGCCTGGAGGAAGCATTCCCTTAGGTGTAAGACCCATCTCTGACTTATATACCTACAAGAAAAACAGCAGAAGACATGAGGACTTTGGAGACGTGTCTGGACATTTGTTCTACAGATTACATATGCTGATGGGCTTTCAAAATAATTCAAGTGACCCCATATTTTTTAGGTATAGGTCTCCAGACTAAATCAGAAATCCTTCAAGTTTGCCTTTGGCTACTGAGTAGGGAGGCAGAAACATCTAAATACAGAAAGGTTTCATTTTCTTCTCACCAGTTTTTCTTAGAGATTACAACACATACCAAAATCAAGAACCTCATTTGATTACCTGTTTTATATAATATCTTCTGATATTGACATTCACCACTTATTTATGTGCTCTTATCAGAATTTAAAAAAAAAAGCAATGTACTGAGTATTGAAAACTACAAAATGAAAAGCAAACCTATGGAAGAAAGGGTAAATCAAGGTCATATCTTGGAATTTTTATCTTTGCAAGCTGTGTTTTCTTTATGGTCCTTTTGTGCCACGGATAGAGTTTTCTAAGGCCTTATGAAAGGCAATGAGTTGGACAATGTGGAAAAGACAGAAAAATAGGAATTTTTTTTTCACTAGCTGGGAAATGAGACTTGATGACTGCATCTTCTCAGCTTTGTATAGATCACAGCCAAGTTGTCCCGTTGCATAAAAGATATAGCAGTATTCTGTATTACATCTTAAATATGATAAACAATGTTCATGGTCTGCTGATGAAGTGAAACTGCTGTCACTAAAATCCACGAGAGGCAAAGGTCTTCTGAATCAGAGATTTTTTGCATACCCAAATTTGAATACAGGGGTGCGTGCTGATTTGTAATGCTTACACACTGGTTAAGGTTAAAAATTAACACCTAAACTTCCAGTATGTTTGGGTATAACCACATCGAACTGTTTTAACATATATGAGTGAAAACTATAAATATACATATAAACCATTAATACATATAAACATGTATATTTAAAATGTGTTCATAGTTTATATATATATATATATATATGTATATATACATATATGCATAATGATAATGGTAGAATTCACAAACTCATGCTGGTCCTGCTCTGTTGTTCCTGGACTGGATTTGAAGGATCCCTAATGGTGAAAAATTAGGTTGCTAATGGACTAGACCTTGGTTTGGAGGATCATGTCACTGCCGTTTGTCGTAAATTGTGAAACACGCTGTTCAATCTTATGTGCATTAGGGTCTGACTAACTGAGGGTGTGAGATGAAAAGTGTTGTGGGATAAGGAGCAGACCACGAAACAATCCTCAGTGGTGGTCCTAACTATTGCACCATATTTTCCGAATTATAAGTGGAATAAGGTGCTGTTATGAAATAATGGCCTGCCTTCTGGCCAGTAAATTATTATTTTTGAATGATCCAAGAATTCAATTAATTGTTTGAGGGCACTGGGTATCAGATATTTTTATTAGCTACATGGCTGTCAGATGCTAGATAAAACTTGAAAATGTATTGATCAAATAATTTGACATACTCCCAGGGATTTAATTATGCTTCTTTTCACCCTTCTTTCAGACTGACTGATCTGAGTGTGAGTAGCATTGGGGTTCCTCCACTAATTAACTATTTGACAGTGTTCCTTTAATGAATTTTGTTGTTCCCTTTGAGACAATATTTCTTGATTACCAGTGTTACACGGAAATGTGCTGTCGTCCCAAAAGTTGCAACTACTGCAGCAGAAGGACAACAGATCCTTTGGAAGACCTGCAAAATTAAGATCTTGGCTATTTTAGGCCCTACATGTCCCACGACATTTTCCCAAGCACAGAGAAGCTTTGGCTTGGTTGTCCAGCTGAAGTGTAAAGATGTAATGAGATTTTCCCTAATTAAAATTCCTCTGCAGCTGCAGTCTGCCATGTACAGCAAAATCTTGGTCTACAGTGCACAAAACCAGTAATATATATAGTTTTAAGTCTGGTATTTTGCATACAGGATAGATATGGGGTTTTTTAGCAAGGGAAACAATGTTTATATTTAGGGTGTTGTCAATATCCCCTGTTAATTGAACAACAATTTTCCAGTTTATTGTATGGCCCCCAGATCAACATATTTTCCCCTTCAAGAAAATACTTAGACATGTGGTCAGGTACAACCACCTTAAGCATAGTTAAAATCCTTTAAGCACTGTTCAGAGATAAATTTGCATTGAAGCTGCAAACAGAAGACAGACAAGGAGAAATGCACTTTGTGGTAAATTATTGCATCCACATTAAGTGCAGATGACAAAATCTGCACTGACTTCAAACAAAACAAAAATCTGGAGGAAATTATGTATATACCATAAAACATTTGTAGGAAACCATAAGCAGGTGGACTACATAGAAATAAGGCATCAACACTTGACATCAATTAGACCTACTTGTGTTTTGTGTTGAATATTTTCACCTTCCCCTCTCCCAAGCTCCACCAAAAGACTGCTTGAATTTTGCTCATCATTAATTTGATGTTTGAAAAAAAATTATAATTTCCTTAGTGCTTTCTGTTTAATGTATAACAAAACAGATTTTGCATGCACGTTTGTGAAGGGTCTAGTGTTAGATGAGCACAACACAAATTCACATTTATCAATAGTTCTTAATATAGTTTATAGGCAATATGTTCTCTGCAAGATCCTCCAACAATATCGGGGGCCAAACAAAGCTGTTGCTGGTAAAGCTGAAATATGCTTAGGAAGAACAAGTTGAGGTGCTGCTGGCAGCACATTTCTTCCCAAGTGTTGTTGTTAGTGAGCTAGAAAAATGAGGAGACCACTGACTGAAACAGAAAACTATGTTTTTAAATGTAAGATTCTCTGCTTCCGTACCTATTTCAGGATCGCTACAATCAAGACAAAGAAAGGTGAACTTGCTCAAGGTCTCAAGCCCCAATTAAGAGACAAGTCTTCCACTGATTAAATGTGATCCAATTTTGCCATCTTAACCTTGACGCATTATTGCAATCTGGTAGTTTAGAAGTACAGTCAGAAAATTACAGAAGAATGACTGAAGGATGTTTGATGAAATTCAAGAGTGTTATACACAGCTAGTGTTTGGCAATGATAGCTGTTTTGTTCTGTCTTATCATGTATAATATAACACACTGCATGCAGAAGGAAAAAAAACTTTACATCTTTAAGACATTTTAGCGATATTTGGTGTATAGGACATTAGTTTACCAGCCTGCTGTTCAAATGCCCTCTAAAATAAAATGCAATCTTTATCCTTCCTCCTTCACAGCATGACCATACATTTAGCACTTGACGGGCAAATTAAGAAGAAAATCTCATTTATATTCTTTAGCAAAGATACGTAAGCAACTGGCCTGTCTCAATAACAGGAAACAGAAACTTGACTGCTGTGATCACAACAGAAAAACAACATGTTGAAGTCTGGTCTAATGTCAGAGTACCAGGAAATATTTAATTCCATAGAGTTTAAAAACCTGTGGTGCTGCAGTGAACTATTAATGCCTTTTCATTACTATTGACTGCATGAAGCAAACTTAAAAGTGTCCATGGATTACCTCATTGAAATTCAGGCCAGAACTACAGGCCTTTGTGAGACAGACAATGAGGAGGTACAGATTTTGTTAAAAAAAAAAAGGTGATTTATGACATGGGTAGCACAGGTATTGCAGTAGCAGCTAAAGAGAACAAGAACTCGTTTCAAATAAAAACAAGCTCCTGCAATTGTGAAGGACTATACAAAAGTGCAGAAACACTTTTTTTTTTCTTCTTTTAAAACAAAACACAGATATCTTCCTTCCTAATAAAGAATATTCACCATGCAGATACATCTGAAGATGGATTTAGGTAATTACAGCTTTAGGAAGGCTGCTATCTTATATACATGTATAGCTAACCTATTAACCTATTCTAGGACTTTACATGAGATGAACAACTATACACATAAAAATTATTAAGGCCATCTAAACCTTCACTAAGATGTCATTAGCAGAGGTAATGAAACAGTTATCTGTTTAGCTTCCCTCTCTGTTGGCCATTTGCGTGTGATGTTGTACAAAGCCCTCTGCCCTGCCCTTCTTCTCCAGGCAAGAGTGCTGTGACCCACTGTACAAACTCCCATGCAAGTGGCTGCGCTTGTCACTTCGTTCTAGCTTGATACGTCAGATGAACAGAAGAGAGAAAACTGTCGCTGTCCTTCTACACAAGAGGCAAACTGGAGCACAGCAATATTAAGTAGCTAATCTAAGATTTCACAGGAAAACTTTGGCCGACAGGAACTAAATACAGATCACGAGACCCTGATAGCCCAGCTCCCCTGCATGTCTATTCTCTCTGCCGGTCCCCATAAGTTCTAAGATGCTTTGATATGCTGATTTTGCTAAAGGAAATAACAAAACAACATTAATATACATTGAGCAAATTTTTTATGGGTTCAACAGGGTTCGAGCATGAAATAAACTCCCACCGGAGTTCCGATCTGAATCCAGTAAAGCTTTTATTCAAGGCTATAAGGACTACCAAGAAGAAGAAAAAGAAGTATATATATATATATTTTTTTTTATACTAGAATAACTGTCCTTTTGAAGAACTATTTTTTTCCTAATTTTATTGCTTCTAAAAGTGGTATATTGAAGTCTTTGATCAAAGTAATTAAGGCTTCTAATTAACAGGGGAAAATCGTATGTATGTATGGTATCACTCCCAATTTCAGTTTATTACTTTAGACAAAAATTTATTACAAATTCTCATCCTGACAAGCAGCAAAAAGTCTTTACTATTTAGTCAGTTTTTCAAACATGATATCCTGACAGAAAAGGACACTTGGTATTATTCTAGCACCAGTTAGTAACAGAAGTTTAAAGGAAACGTACACTTGACAAATCTTTCATATCTGTGACCAAGTTTAGCTATCAGTTACAATTCTGTTATTTTTCAGATAACTCTTGAAGTGAAAACCTGGATTTGCTCATGGAAATCACAATGTTTGTTCCTGGTAATTTGAAACAGAAATCAAATTATTTGTATTTATATGGTTACTTATATCATCACACTTACCTACTTGTCATGATGTCCCTGGAATCATTCTAAAACCATTTCCTGACAAAATAGGATCAGCTCTCTGCACCTGTGGACAAGCTGCCTTTACAGGAAGTTGTTTGTAAATAAGACATGCTTATATTTTGAGGGATCATCCTTTCTCCTTAACAAAATGAACATGTGACATGCAAAGATGAGTTTGTTATTGGTTTTGGTCATTTTTTCAGTGAGAAAAGTGAAATTACCCCCTTGCCAATCATGATTATCCCTGTCTATTCAGACAGTCCTTATTCGTGGACAGAATTTCACTGGGAGGCAGAACAATGTAATAAATATCCTTTTCTGGTGCTGCTTCTTCAAGACTAGCAGATTCGTTCACAGAACCTGGACTTACAATTAACTGCATTTTATTAAAGTCCCATTATTTTCTAGCTATGCAGTTTCTCAAAGAATCATTAATGGTGATCTGTGATATATTTTTACCTCTGATTCATGTACACCTCAGGGTAAAATTCACTAGAAGCTGTTACTAAGGAATGGTTGTAGAAGACTGGGCAAAAGTTAAGAATCCGTCTGCTTTTAAAACCCTCACAAAGCATCCATCACATCTCTGACACCTGAATAGTCTTTGACAATTTGCCTTTACCTGTGTAACTCTCCCCTGATTAACAGATTACGGTTAGGTTTTGGATCAAAGATAATCACCCTAAATTACACCATAGTCAGTGTTGAGAACAGGATATCACCTAAAATGAGATTAATCTACCACTACCCTATTTAGGTTAAGGGAGGTTCATGTGGTCAGTTTAGGCTTTGGTCTTTAAATTACGTAAGATAAATTTTGATTTGAAACTACATCTGTTCCACTACTGTATCCATGAACTAAATAGTGCCAACAATCTGGACTGTTTAATTATTACAACAATCCCTGGCACAGTATCATTCCTGGGCAAATCACACTTTCCTTAATAGTTTCTGGAAAGATTCTGGGCTACAATCGGCCAGGAAGAATCCTTAGTAGAAATTCTGTATCTTGTTTTGGAGGGTAAAAGAATTTAGTAGCAGGGAATGGCTCCCAGAACTGCTCAGCTCACTAATATAGATGTAGACTAGGTCTATAGGCCAGTTCTAAAGAAGGACTTAAATGACCTCCCAGTTTAGGTACCACAACGATAACCTCCTTTGGCCTGCTCTTGACAGTCTTTCTCATGCAGCCCAAGATGCTGTTGATCTTCTTTGCCATAAGATCACACTGCTGGCTCTTAGTTACCATCTTGTCAATCATGATCCCCAAGTCCTTTCCTGCAAAGCTGCTTTCCAATTGATTGGCCTCCAGCTTGTCCCAGTGCCTGGGATTATTCCTTCCTAGGTGCAGCATTTTGCATTTCCCTTTATTTAACGAGATTTCACTTTGCCTAATTCTCAAGCCTGTCAAGGTCCTTCTGAATGTCAGGAAAACCCCCTGGTGTATCAATAACGCTTCCAAGTTTTGTATTATTTGTAAAATTGTTGAGGTACATTCTGTCCCGCCTTCAAGACATTAATTAAGATGTTAAATAGCATTGTATCTGGTATGGATCCTTCAGTTGCACCACTAGTGACTGGAATCCAGCTGGACTTTATGGTGTTGATCACAACCCTTTGAGCCCAGCATTTCAGTCTACCTCACTGTCCACTTACCTAATCTGCACTTCATCAGTGTGTCTGCGAGGATGTTATGGGAAACAGTATCAAAAGCCTTAATAGAGTCAAAATAAAACATCCACTTCTTTCTCCTCTTCCACTAAGCCAGTCATCCTACCAAAGAGGGCTATATGTTATATATATTATATATATATATATATATATATATATACATATATTAATGATGACAGTTCCCAGACACCTCCTAGTCCCTTGGTGTATCTGCTCCATCACCTTCTCAGGGATCAGTCTGAGGTTGACCAGCCTGCGATTTCCTGGATAGCATTCAAAAAAACTTTGCTTCTGGATGAACACTCACCGCTGTGAAAAGGGGACTACCATTAATGATTTTGAATTTCTGGCACTTTCTTTAACGTCCAGAATTTTGAGGAAAAAAAAAAAGAGGAGGAAGAAGACAACCCTTACTTTTCAGCAATTTTCTCTGTCTCTCTACCTTCTTTTATTTCATACATTCTTGCTGGCCTTTTAGACCTGGTTCACCGCACCTGACAACGTTCCCCAGGATGATGCTGTCAGCTGGAAAAAAAAAAAAGAGGCTGGAAGGTGAATACAAACAAATCACATTTGTTTGCATTGTTTGTAAAATGTGAAGGACTTTCTTTTCCTTGTCTGTAAGGCTCAGAAATCAAAAGTGAAGACATGGATGTGGCAATGTGAAGGAGGAAAGATATTGTAGGTACAGGTGTAACTGATCCAAGAGCCTGTCTGTTGCTGACACTAGCTAGCAATAAGTGCATAAATACAGTTTAAAGCACTAAAGCTTTGAAAGGTCTGATAATTACACAGATATACAAGTCAGGTCTTTATAGCTGGAGAATATTTGTGATGCAGAACAAGAATTTGTTCCTAATCAATGCTTCAATAACTAATGAATGTCAGGAAACAACCTGACCTAGTAGAGGATATGAAAATGTCTCTGTGTAAGGGTGCAGTCTTGGAACCAGTGGTAAATAACAGCCCATTATCAAAGGGTGCAGAACAGGTTATCTTAAACCACTGAATTTTAAGCCCAATTATATTAGAGCATCTGTCCCAGGATTTATTTCTTCTCAGATAGTCTGTAAATGAGGATATGTTTTGTCCATCAACAGGAATCACCATCTCTTACATTTGTTTTACACTGTTTAACTAAAGTAATTGGAAAACATTATCCACCATATGCTGCTTTGTTTCAGTGAATTATAAAATGTACAGGAGCACAGGTGTAGCAATGATTAATAGTCAGCCTTCTTTCAGTGAGCACAGATCCTGGCATGCTGAAAGAGAATGATATCAATGCTGCCTGGCTAGGATCCCTTACATTAGTAAAATCAGTGGAGGAGGAGGATGTTATTAACAGTGCAGAACAGGAACTAGATTTGTCTTTTGGTAGTAGAGGCAATCCTGAAATCACATCACTTTATTTACCAGCATATGTAAAACTAGCTGTTTATCTTAGAGACGTGCTATACCCTTGGCCTTTGTTTCACACTGGATTTTAATTATCACCTACCATGCCCTCTTCACTGCAATTCTGTAACCTGCTCCTTTATTTTAACAAAAATATTCTGAGATATTTTGCTGTGACTACCTTACAACTGATAAAACCTCTCTTGTTGTCTGTGGCTCTTCACCTTGTGATGCAGTGGCCCACCAGCCTTTGTCTGATTTTTCTGAGGCATTGTCCTATTCTCCCTTTCAATTCATTTGTAAAAAAAGGCTTTGGACAACTACCACTGCCTATACTGCCTTTAAGAAGCACAACATACAGATGTAAAGTCATCTCTTTCCCACTACATTTTGACCTCTAGTAGTCAGCCCAGCGTTTACTGGTTTAAGACTTACATATTTGCTTTCATATGGAGCTAACCTAATCTGAATGTTGTGTGTTTAGCAGAAGTGCAGGTGTGTCTCACCATCTCCACACCTCATGCCATTTGCATGGTGGGCAAGACTTGTTTGGTTCATTAAGTCATTGAAGACAAATGCTTATTTAGGAAGGATAAGAAGCAGTGCTTACATCTAAACACTGTTTGGAAAGTATAGATTAAAACTTAAAAAGAAAAATTCTGTTTACGTATAGAAAAATAATGGTAGTCCATCATTTGCCCAATTGCAACTCAAACTTGGAGCTTCTGGCACCTATTTTTACTCTGACCTAGACAATTACAAGTGAAGGAATCCAGTGTAATGCAATTGTATTGTCAGATATATATTTTGGCACTGTGTAAAAATAATTATATGTATGTAAATAATATTTATTCTTTTGTTTTTATACATAATATTTATAATAAAAAAAGATCTGTATAGTGTCCTTTTTGAAAACACTGATCTACAATGTTGTCTGTAGAAACATATCTCTGCCACATAAGTATTTTTCATAACATTTCTATTTTTCTTCCTTAGATTCTTCAGGAGAAAAAAACAGATCAGCACTTTCTGCTGTTTTGAGCCCTTTCCTACTACCCACCTAAAGTCAGATATGTTATTTACCCTTTCCCAGGGAAGGTTTTACAACCTTATCTCCCTTAATAAAACAAAAGATATTATGAGAGCAAGCTGAGAAGACTGAGCAGTGGGGATGACATCTGGTCACTGTCTAATTTTCATGTGGCTGTACCAGCAGTTTTTGTGCCACAACTGACATGTTCTTTGTGTTAGGCTGCAGTGAAAAGCTGACAGAAGATAGGAGACAAAAGGTGGGAAACAGCCAGACACAAATGGAGGAAAACCAGTTCCATTCCTCAAGATCCAAACAAGTAAAATCTTCCTATCTAGCCTTAAAGCACATGAAAATTGAAACAGGGACCTTACTCATTCCTCTTTTGTAGAACTGCAATCCAATATGCTCTTCTGTAACTGCCTTAAAAAAAACTCTGCTACCCTGTTAGTTTGAGAGAATAAATTGCTTCAGCACTTTCTGCCCTCTTCCTTTTTTATAGGTTGTTCTTTTATTTTTTTATGTATGACTGCAAACTCCAAGTAATATGAAATACGTGACTCTGAAAGCAGCAGGGGAATAATTTCTTTGGTGTTTAGCTCAATAGAGGAAAAAAATGAAAGCACTAAGAATCAAGGCTAGCTCCCTGTTTCAGGGGACTACTTCTCCCTGTAGTACAAGCAGTATTTCAACGAACTTTATTTCTTTTCCAAGAGAGTACAAGGGGTCAGCAGAAATCGGTAGCTAATGTTAAATTGAATTTCAAAACCTTAAGCTTCCTGTGCTAAAGATTCATCATTTCTGTGGAAATTTTGGTTCCCTCTAGCAACATGATACATCACTCTGGTGAACACTGCAGCAAACTGCCAAAGGTACTGAACAAATGCAGCATTAAGGGTGCTGTGTATTCACACCTTTTGCTAGGGGGAAAATCAATGATGACAGCTCTTCTTCCAGAGGCCAGAAATTCCTCTGAAAATGCTTTCAGTGCAGATCTCCAAAGACCATGCAATTGCTTATATCTCTGGTAGATTTGAGAGTGATGCATATTCTTACTCGCAGGGCAGGAGAAGAAGCCATGCTGTATTTTCTAGGAAAACTGGTAACAGCATACTGATTGCTTCTGATCACATGAGGAAACCCGATCTGTGACACTATTTAGCAACAAACTAAAGGATATGAGTATGTATTACCAGAAAAGTAAAGGCTTTAATTCTCCACACAAACATGTGCACTCACCTTCTATATTGCAGCTACAGAGCTCAGAGAAAAGGAGATGATTAAGATGAGTATAAGAAGTAGGTTTCCTCAGACTGATTCTGACTCACATTTTCACAGTATGAGCATCAGGTGAATAACAGCAAAGCTGGACTTGGATGACAGAGAGTTCAGCTTCATGGGCAGAGTGATGGGGCCATGACCATCCCTTCATCTTCAGGTTTCTTGTGCCTGCTGCTCTAATCTTTCTGCACAAAAGCATTAGGACTGGAAGCCTGAGTTAAAATTTGAAAATCTCCCACTGCCATCCCTTGCACGCCGAAGCATATGTTCAGGGACTTGCCATCTTATATCACACCTTGATATCTGAGCAGCCCAGACTAATCCATAATTTTGAGGCAGGAGTAGAGTCCCCTGTGACTGGTTCAGGCGATTGTGTATTTCAGCTGTTCATTTGTTCTCCTGTGATTTCTAAGTAACATTTATCTTGATATCCCTTTGGCAACCCTGCTCTTTCTATCCAGTGTGATTTTATGCAGGCTTGTATAAACATATGGTCTTCTACATCTCATCTCTGATGATTAACCATGCCTTCATTTACATTTTACTTGTATCAGGACAATGTGTGAATTTCTACTTTGTCCAAATAAGATTATGAAATTGTGCAGTACCAGAGAGACAATGTAGTTATATTAATGATGTGTGTGTGCTGGGAGTTGGGAGGGTATTAAACTAATTCTCCCTATGGATAAGAGATCATAATTGTGAGGCTTCTTACTGATCTCTGTTTTTTTTCTTGTCTCCCTTTCCTAGATTAGAAGTGACAAGAGGCAAATTCACAAAAATGAAACGTTTATTATTCTCTTGCAGTTTCTGGTTGAAATTAACAAATTTACAAGTGATAAATTACCTTATTTTAGCATTCCGCTGGAGAGTTAGAGCATTAAACAGCGTTTACTGTACTTCTACTGTATGGAAAGAACTTCTGACTATTCAGGGAAACAGGAAAAATTAGAGGAAAAAATATAAGGAAATAAATATATCTGTGTGCATGTGTACATATAAATATATGGTGCATATCTTTTATATGGTGTATATATTTTATACATATAAAAAAAAAAAAAAGACACACACATAAAATCTTTTTGCTTCTGATTCAGATCCTGGTTCTTTCTTTTTTGGTCGATCAGGGAGATGTCTGTAATATGGCATATTAGCGCCATAGATTTTGTTGGAAAACAGCCTGGTTGAAGCAGATACAGTTGTTTTCCAAGAATACAAGCATCTATTTTTTCATGAATAAATGCTACTTCTCAGGTCATTATCACCAGCTCTTCTTAATTACTGAGACTCCAGTCAGTCTTGCTAATTGCCCATGGGTATATTCTTCTTAAAAGGCAAATCCAGTGTTGCCAAGTGTCCTTGGGATTTTGCCAGCTCTCTTTTCTGTTCCCATTCAGTCACACTCAACTATGAAGGATATAGATGATCTTAACAGATACAGATGCCTTCTCAGTGGCATCAATTATTGAGCTGCTATGGTCCGTGGAGCTGCTTTTGCTTTTTTGCTGGCTGACAAGAAGAGTCTTGGCTTGCTTTAGCATCTTGATTCCATGATCATAAATCTGAGTATTCAAGGCATCATGGGCCTGTACCTCATTATTAGAGATACGAAGTAGTGACACCTGCAAGAACACATATACACCTAAAAAGGCTGAGCACATGCAGAATTGCACAAACAAACAGATGCAAGAAGGTTCCAGTAATTGATTGTAGCTGTCTTCTTATCCTTTCTCTCCTCACAGTCTACAACAGATAATATAAGTTTATTCTTATTCAAGGCAAATTATAAAATTGTGAAAATATCTGAATTGGAAGAGACGCATTTATTTATTTATTTTTAACTAAAGGGTGCTGCAAACCTCCTTTTACCTGGAAATCATTTGCAATGTGTGTGCACATTATTTACGGTACATTTGTTTCAATAAGTAAAATTCTGTATTTTTCTATAAGTACATCCTAAGGCACTGAGTGCTGTTTGTCACAAATATGTGTTGTCAAAAAAGGCATCTCAACACCGAGGAACAGGGGCAGTTGTGCTAAATCTTTAGTGGCACACATACATCCTGTCCTTTGATATGGAGAGATAAAAGTGCAGCTCTAGCAGACAGCGACAAACCGTCAGGGCTGAAGATGCTGTGAATGAATGAAGTCCCACTTGTTTTCTGGAGTTACTTCTGTCTATGTTGTTATATTAGTTTGGCTGAACAAGGCTGACATAAAGATCGATGTAACTTACTGGCTGTGGAGCCCCTCTAACGAGCCATTCTCAGTCTCTTTCCGGAGGGAGCTTGCATTCCAGTGAATTGCTCCATATATTTGGCAAGGTGTGACGTGTGTTTTACTGAGGTCTGATGTACATCTGCATGTTTCTCCAGGTTCATTTCTTCAATGCCTTATTTAAGCACAATTTTTTCTTACAGTATTGTACTGAATACCTGACAAGAAGGCAATAGCCGGTTGAAATGTGCAAGCCAACCCCACATGAAGGGGCTTTTTCAATGCCTTATTTCAGAAGGACTTCATTTATTTGCTGTTCAGTGTCATAGAGAAGTTTTAGGAAATGCATAGGCTGGTTCTTCAAACATATACGCATTTTAACAACAAGAATAATTTCCTTCACCTTCCAGGGTGTTATTCACATATCTAATGTTAAATGTACTCTTGCTCACGTGGATATTTTGTGAGCATTCCTCAATTTTCATTGAAGTTAATGTCAACTTTTATGTTGTGTTTAATAAAGCTTTGGATTAAGCCTTACATATACATATAAGGAAATTAATATCTACTAATTGCAAAGCTTTCAAAGCACTATACAGCTTCATAGTGCTCTTACAGCTGATCTACTTCAACTTAATCATCAGCCTCAGTAATTTTATATTAAAGGCTTGGTACAAATACTGAGTCTAACAATAGGTTTTTTACCTGAAGAAAGAGCGTGGGATTAAGTCCAAATGTAGATTCCCCATCTCTGGGAGAAAGAAACCAAATGTATATCTCAAATTGCCTGAAAAACTGGAGAAATTTAAACTGCATCTCATTTCTCAAAGCTGAAAAGAGATCTTATTAAGTTTTGATTGATATTATGTTGGTCAGTTCATCCTAGGTTAGTGTTGTTGAGCTAGAAAACTCACGCTTTGCAACCTGATTTTATTATCACTGCAATACCATGGGGCAGTCATCTTTTATACTGACATTATTAAAAAATAGAATGTCACGATATAGGTACTGAACATTATTATTAGGAATTTTTAAAAGTAATTTTTATTGTTTTATTAGAATAATCAACCATAATTCAGATATAGGCATGCAGTAAAACAATTTCTCAAATGACAGCAGATATAGGTTAGCTCAATAGGTTTTTAGACCAAATTCAAGTTAAAGAAAAATTGGAAAACATTGCTCTGAATTCCAGTATCAATTTTGCAACCTAAACTCAACTTCTGTTATAAATAAAAAATATTCTGGTTTCATAGAGATTCTGTTTTGCTTATGAAGAATTCAGACAAGGACTTTAGTGTACATTTCCCAGGAAAACATTGCGTTTCAATTTCCAAGATAGTAAAAAACCTTTTTTTTTCATAAAGGAAAATTCTGTAAATAACATAATAAAGTGACAATAAAGTAACAGAATTATTTTTCTTCTGGCATGTATATGGTAACTATATTTTTTTTCTAGCTTCACTGTTTAATATACAGTACTTTTGGAAGATGTTACTTTCCCAGGGCAATCATTTGCATAAGCTACGTGACACACTTGAAATATCTCCAAATGCCATCATGTGATATTGTGTTTCTGCATTCAGTCTGTGGACCATCTGAGGAAGCTGGAATTATATATGCCATCACTGTGTAAAATAAGTCTACTGCAAGATATTCAGTACAATTCTTTTATTAAAACAATTAATAAAAATTTGTTTCCTTTAGATTTACAACAGTAAGGTTACTAATGTTTTCTTTATCACATATTTTACTCCTAGAGTTTATAAATATTTTCAATCAAGATAATTTTTGTTAATAATATAGTTCTGAAATTATAATTTTTACAAATGTTATTAGCATATTTCTGTTCGACGTCAAAAATTGTGAAGCAAAGAGAATTTATAATTACTTTGAATTATATGAATCCATTTATTTGGACCTAGCTAACTACTTGTGGAATTCTACACCAGTCAGGTACATGAATACAGAAACAGATAGAAACTATTGAGATAAATAATTGATAAAACAATAAAACTAAAGAAACCTGAAAGGGAGTCTTGAGAAAGATTAACAGATATTGCAAGAGTTTAGAGTTGCTTATACCTTGAAAAAGGCCTCATGTAAAGGACAAGATTTCCACTTGTTTGAATCGATATATAACAGAGAAGCCTTCTAATTTATCAAAAAATGCTACAAGCACATTTTTTTCTTATAATACTCTATTAAATACCTGACAAGGAGGCAATAGCCAGTTGCAATGTGCAAGCCAACCCTACGTAAAGGGAGCAAGCAAAGGATTCTCCATGAAGAGGTAAACAACCTCAGGCATTCCATAGTAGGAAAATACAGTGATCTGTGCTTACCTAGTAAGACTCACTTATTCTGGACTCACAAAACATTTGGAAACAGAACTATGACAGGTCAAAGTTCTTTTAACAAGGTTCATTCATTTTAGAAACATTTTTGCTCATTGAATAAACAATTGTTTTCAATCACAAAGGAACCATTTTATTAATATTATTGTTGTGAAATTTTAATATTTAAGCAGAAGCACTGAAATATTATAGGCATTAAATGTTTTGTTTCAACAATTTTAGATACATGTATGTTATTTCTTCTTAAAATTATCAATAAAGAATGAAAAATAATGTTTAATGATGATAGGAAATCTGACAGGTTTTTATAAATTTGCATACAAGTTTTTTTACACAATCACATAAAGTCAGTTTTTAGCCTGAATAACAGCAACATTTCTCCACAGCTTTTTTAATAGCAAGTAATAAAAATGAAGACAAATGACTACAAGTGTAAGAGGCACCAACATGAAATTGTCTGTGTGTGAATCATTTCCCATAAAATGTTGCAGCAAATCCACAAAATGGAAAGAGGAAAACAATTTTCACTCGGTCAATGTATTTTGTCCTTCTTTTTTTTTTTTTTTTTTTCTGGCAGTATGATTTTAGATCTCAGTAATGTGGTCTTTCTATTATGATTAAGGTAATTGTCCAACAATGTTCATGCCACCAACATATGGTTTATTATTGATCAATTGTCATTTTTTATTCTAAAAGGCTTACAGCTTAAATGCTGGCAAACAGATCCCCATCAGAAAATTTGGATGTTTCATGCATGAAGTAGGTATTTAGAGTGTTATGATAATGGAAAGAGAATAATGTTGTAAACCTTAGACAGACACTGAACGTTTTGCGTTATTTCTGTAATCTAAATAGTTATAATCTCAGAACAGCAATACGCTAGAACAAATTTGATCTGATGATAAGCATCTACTGTGATGCAGGTGCTTCTAGGCAGGGTTTGAACATCTTGTCTCCACAGTGTCTCAAGCCAAGTCAGGTGAGCTGTGATGAATTTACGCCTAACCTTGTAAGTCCATATGAATTTTATTAGGTTTACAAGCTGTTGGTGAAACGTCTTTACTACTGAACCACGTAGTTTCATAATTACCTTGATCTTTTTCAGAGTTCTGCTTTATGGAGTCAGCTCCAGGGCCATCTCTTAAGAGCTGGTTTACTTTCTGATATGTTGTCTTAATGAAATCCTTTGAGGTTTATGTATTAACTGTTTGAGCTTTTATTAGATAAATATTGACTTATTATTATAGTGTCGAAAACCTAGGACAAAGCAATGGGTAGCTTCAAATTTTACCTCAAACTCTTAAAAAAAAAAAGAAAAAAAAAGGTCAGCTTCTAGATCATGGGTTAAAATAGACTGCTGCTTGTAAAACACATTTTATATGCCTTCTTTGTTATAATGTATCAGAGAAATGGCCTGGTCAGCATATTTGATTTCTTATGAACATAATGCATATGAATAAGTTTTGAATAATAAGTAGATCCCATAAAATGCATTAATTAACTCCTCTACACATCGAAGGTTCTATAAACTGCCTATTTACATCAGAAAAATGGAATAACTTCACTGGGGACTGCATGCCCTTAAAAATGTGCTCATAAAAATGTAAAAGAGGCAGCCCAGGGGCAAGGCGACGAAGAAGAATGAAGCTACTGAGACTGGAGAAGATGGATGTGACAACCAGAAGATGGATAGTTACATGAAGTGAGTGATATACTGTGGCCATTTTTTATAGCAGACAGTCATAGTTAGATCATATGCTCCAGCAGAGAAACTTGTAATATGATATTAGCAAGAAGAGCATAAATCTAAACTTACAAATTCATTACAAAAATATTTAAGTGGGGGAAGATTTTGAAAACTAAAGAAATCTAACGTTTCTGGAAAACATAATTCGGTCATGTGAAAAATAACGGAGACAAAAATTGGAATGTCTCAACCTCAGTGTAAAAAACACAGATATAATAGTGAGGGGAAATGGAGTCACAAAATTAATGGCTCAGAAGACGTAACTTAAAAAGCTAATATTAAAATAACAGAAACATCAAAACTTTATAGGTGGCAAAGGAAATAATCATTACCATCAAAAAACAATAGAAGAATATACTTACACTGATGATTAATCCATAAAATGGATATTTTTCAAGAGATTCTGAAAAGATTAGATTATCTTTATAGATATTACATTGTTCACCACATCTTTTTATCTGCAAAACATTATGCACTACAAAGAAAACTGCAAATGCTACTAAGAAGCTACTATTAATAAAGTGTAACCAACTTCTAAAGGTGACCAGAATATGACTACACCATTTCTGAAAACACTTCTGAAACAATGCTTGAAAAGAAGATAAAGTAGTAACTACAATGGTTTTAATTGTCTGACTGCTAAAGAAAAAATACTTGTCAAACTGCAATTACTGTCACAGGACAGCTTTATTGACAGTACCAAAGTATTCTTGTCTATAGTGGATGAAACTGAAGACAAGAAACAAAAGCGAAAAGTATGACATTTCAGAGGAAGAAGATTATGTATTTTCAATCCTATAGAAAGTTTAAGAATAAATTGTTAGTCATCATTATCTGTACTTATTTTGATGTTTTGCTGCTCTTCACCAGAGCACTTTATGGAAGCATAATGGACAGCTACAGAAGAAAGTACAGAATCTTTTAGTTATATAAAAGACAGCAGAATGCTTACATGCTATATTTGTTATTCCAGGAATGTTACGCAAAAGTTTTCCAAATAAATTGTACCATGGCTTAAAATAGCAATAGGAGACAAGTAGTAATTTTAAGTGCTACTCTTGCTGCTGAGACTGCCGTTAGATTGACTCACAGGAGTGGAGAAGCTGTGGAATTTGGAGTGATAATGGAAAGCTCAAAGATTTGTGGGCAATGCAGCTCCTCCCTCAGTTGCTATATGTAATATATAGACATACCTTAAAAAGAAAGAGAATTATTTATCTCCAGTGAACAAGCACGAGAGGTTTCAAATTAAAAAGATCCCTAAAACAAACCAACAAGCAAACAAACAAATAAAATAAATCATATATATTAGAAAAGCTTAACGAAAACAAATACTGAAAAATTTGTTGGGAGGGATGGTGATTAAGAAATAAAAGTTTTCAGGAAAAGGAATTAGATTGTATGAATGACAATAACTGATATAAGTAAAAAAAAATTGACAAGCTAAAAGCCTTTTTGCAAGTCAATTTAATTGTACAGATAATATCTATCATTGTGCCATAATAGAACTACAGAAATGAAATAATATAATAAATGGGCAAAAGAACAGAAAATAGACATTATTTTTGTTTAAATCTTAAGTTTTTAGTATATGATAATGAGTACAGATGTAAAAATATGTAACTACATCCAACGTCACAAATTGCACAAAAGAATAACAAAATTAGATGCTTATGTTACGTGTTGTTGGCCAAAACTTTTAAGCAATAAAAATCACTGGTGAGTGAACTGAGTGCTGCAAATTGAAGTGGTCCCATTTATTCAAGTCACAAATAAGCCACCAATTATTCCAGAACAAGGCATGAACTAATGATGATAAATACCAACTAAATTATGACAGCACATCTTTAGCAAAGATGTAACAGTATGGATATTGTGATATTTTTGGAAAATAAACCTATGCCCCAGGACCTGGGAACAAAAGAAAAGTATGAAATCTGAGGCCCATCTCTGTATAGACAACCCTCACAATATTATGACACAGTTCAAGCCCTAATCTCAGGACTGAAGGCTACATCCCACTCAAGGTTGAGTTTCATCTTGACATATTTTGTTGTAAAATGTGGAATAGGAACTTCTGAAGCATAAAAACTGACATTTAGTTCATTTATTGTAAATGATTCTTGCCTTCAAGACATCTACAAAGGAGTCACAAAGCACAAACATGATAAAGAAGGAGACATCAGTTTATCTTCCGAGTGGTAATTTTACAAGCCAATAAACAGACCAAGAAAAGTAAGGAGATACAAAAAAATTGCTGTATATCTAACAGTTCATTAGAGTAACTGGTTTATCATTACATACCATGACGTATCATGTGTTGAAGGTACGTTGTATAGATGCTTACATGCCCAAAAATTGTGCCACTGAAGACCATTGAAACAACGAACAGGTAGCTGAGGCTGTCAAAATTAAAGTGGCTTAGGATGGCCTGCACTGGGAGCATAAAAATGGGCTCTTTGTAGCTCGACGGGCTCACAAAACATCTGGACAATAACATACAGATGGGCTTGTGATCAAGGGGTCGACCTGACCATGGAGGCCAACCCACAGATCACCCACGAATGTGAAACTACATGAGTAAAGTCTCCCCGGAACAAAGAGTGGCGACTAGGTTTTTGATATGGTGAGGCCTGGCAAACTGACTATATTGGACCACCATCACACCAAGGCAAGTGCCACATACTCACCATGGTGAACACCATTACCTGGTGTCTAGAAACATATCCTGTTAACCAGGCCCTTAGCCAAGACACCATCTTAAGTCTTGAAATCAAAATTTGTGGTGACGTGGTACCCCAGAAATAATTGAGTCAGACCATGAGATTCATTTAAAGAATAACATCATAACCTCCTGGGCCAAGAAACATGACACAGACCTGGTATGTCACATCCCCTATCACCCACAACCATCTGGAAAAAATGAGAGATAAAATGGACTGTTAAAGACCATGCTGAAAGCATTGGGTAATTGGGCATCGAAGCACTGGGATACAAATTTAACAGAAGCTGCTTGGCTCGTTAACACCAGAGGATCTGCTAAGGGTCCTGATCCTCGCCAAACAAAACCCCAGCATACTGTAGGAGAAGCTATGGTTCCTGTAGTGCTGTCATAGTTTAACTCCAGTAGGAAACTCAGCCCCACACAGCTGCTGACTCATTTTGCACCGGTGGGATGGAGGAGAGAGGGAAGTATAAAAGTGAGCAAACTCCTGGGCATCAAAAGCAGTTTAATAGATAAAGCAAAAGATGCCTGTGCAAGCAAAACTAAACAAGGAATCAATTCACTGCTTCCCATTGCCAGGCAGGTGTTCAACCACCTCCAGGACAGCAGGGCTCCATCATGCATGGTGGTTACTTGGAAAGACAAATGCCATCGTTCTGAATGTATCCCCTTCCTTCTCCCAGCTTTTATTGTGGAGTGTGATGTCATACGGTACAGAATATTCCAGACTCTTTTCAGTGGTGCTCAATGATAGGATGAGGGGCAATGGGCATAAACTAAAGAACAGAAGGTTCCACTGGAAGAGGCTGTCCAGAGAGGTTGTGGAGTCTCCTTCTCTGGAGAGAGCCCACCTGGACACACTCCTGTGTGATCTACTCTAGGTGAAACTGCCCTAGCAGGTGGGTTGGACGAGATGATCTGAAGAGGTCCCTTGCAACCCAAATGATTCTGTGATGCTGTGATCCCTTTGGTTATTGGTGTCAGTTGTCCCAGATGTATCTCCTTCCATCTTCTTGTGGACCCCCAGCCTAGTCACTGGCAGTATTGTCTGAGGAGTAGAAATG
Organism: Columba livia; assembly: GCF_036013475.1. Lineage (NCBI taxonomy): Eukaryota > Metazoa > Chordata > Aves > Columbiformes > Columbidae > Columba > Columba livia. The sequence continues at coordinate 13,027,288 of NC_088604.1, forward strand.
CCTTTGACTCAGCAATAACAAAACTTCCCTGAGTTATCAACACTGTTTTCAGCACAAATCCACAAAACAACCCCATACCAGCTACTATGAAGAAAATTAATGCTATCCCAGCCAAAACCAGCACAAGTGGATATAGGGAAGTATCTGGGGAAAGGTGGTGTTGGTTGCTCCTCCCTTGAGAAAAGTCAAACCCATTCGTGAGACTGTCTTTGCTCAACAACCTGGGTGTACTTGGTGTGTAATGCAGGATGGGGAGATCTAGCATTTATCTCAAGAAAATTTAATCTTGGGGAAAAAATAAGCTGTGATATGAGTTAAATGTTGTAGGAAGTAACATAGCAGGAAAGACCTGAACCAACGAGGAGTGAGCTTTGCAAGGAACAAGGCGAGTGCAATGGGTCAGTACTGGCACCCAGTGCTTGAACATGCTGCTTCTCCTGTGCTGAGCACCCATCTTGACAGATGGGGTCCAAGTCGTAGCCTGTTCTTATAAACATTTGGGCGGAGTGGTGGAATGGGAGAATATCTGTCTGTTAAGGGAAAGAAGACAGTAGTACTTAATGACAATGTATAAATCTGCATGTTGATATAAAAATGGTTGAAGTATGTAGTGTAAATTGTAAATATTGATAAGAAGGGAATTCAATAATGAGAAACATCCAATTTTATGTTCCTCATGGCTCACACACTGGTCTACACGCAAACAATTGTTTCCCTGACCGGGAATCGAACCCGGGCCGCGGCGGTGAGAGCGCCGAATCCTAACCACTAGACCACCAGGGAACACAAAAACTTGATTGGAATAGACTAAATTAGAAAATATTAGATTAGAACACTGGTTTATCAATCTTTCAGGGAGAGATCAATCTCACCTAAATATAACTATCTAACATTTGTCTTATTTAGCGATTTTAGTTCCCTCAGTAGTCCCCAGAGAGAAAGGGAATTCTTCCTACCCTTCTATAACAACATATCTTCAGTTAGTATGAGTCTCCCACCTGAGTTTCCCATTTCTTTAACAAATATTGTCTAATTGACCAAGTTAGACTGGCTATCTAATGATTAAATGCCCAGAGATACGTTAAATTAACCTTAACCTTGGGGTTGATTTAATTTGTGTAAAAATAGGCATCTAGTGCTGTGTGTGTCACCTCTGCTAGACTAGGAGGTGCATGGAGGGGCCTGGAAAAATCTTTTCAGGACTCTAGGAAATTAAATTGTACTTAATGTCTATGCTCAGGCAACCGAATACCATGGTGATGGTAGAGCAGTCATGATGCAAAAATGGGTACTAATATTATCTTTTTATTTCAGTGTGTTAACATTTATTATTATTATTATTATTATTATTATTATTATTATTATTATTATTATTATTATTATTATTATTATTATTATTATTATTAATTTTATCTATGGCTTGTCTACATTTGTTTTTCCTTAGCAAAACCAACACAGCTGCAATTAAAACTCAATCTATGCTGGGTTTTTTGACATAATTCAGCAGAAGCTGGATCAAGCTATTTCTTGGATTTTTTCAAGATATTAGTCCAACCCCTCATACTGAGTCTGTGTGGATCTAAAGGAGCTGTCTTCTTCAGACGGCTTCACCTCTCTGTGCCTTTACAAGTATATCTGTGTTTGCAATATAGGCTCATGACAAGCCAGAAGCCATGTGGAACTCTTGATTCACTTTCTACACACATTTGTGACAACAAATAGTCAAAGATATTATTTTAAGAAGTATTATGGCAGTGATGATTGTAAAAATAGATAACAAGTGTTTTCCCTCCCTCCTATCAGTTAACATGCTCTCTTCCAGGATGACTTTTACCAGTCACTGAACATATTTTCTCAAATGGAGCAATTTGTCTGTTTCTCGCATGCTGATTAAAGAAAATTAGAAACACTTTGCATGTAACACTAACCCCCTACAGATTTGTTTGAGATATATTTTCGTAATTTAATCTTAGTTTGATAAATGTATAACCATTAGTAAATCACAAAGGTCACCAATATATCATTCATGCAGTGAGTGATTTAAGGTCTTTCTTTTCTACATTATGCCATAGCTAGAAACCTTTTTTTTTTAGCTTAAGAAACCACTGCTGAATACAGGAGTTGCTCCTTCATATTTCTTTTCGGTATAATTCTACCAGGCATTAGACTGCAAGAGGTAAAAAAAGGCTAAAAGGATTACAGACTAAAACTCAAGCTATGTCAGTCATTGATTTGTGAAGAATTAAGAACCAGTTTCATTTTGGAAAGAAGCTAATACTCTTAGAAAAGCCTGATCTACTCCAGTTCTTGTGCATCCTTTATATAATAGGCATACATCCAAGATATGCAAGCAAGCGTATGTAGTTCATCAGAAGTTTCCTTGGATTTTTTTTCTCTAATTAACAGGAGAATGTAAATTGGAATGGTTATTTATCTTTAATTTTTCAGTTGTAGATGTGTAAACACTATTCAGAATAATTCTCATGTAAAGATAGTTAGGCATATTGGAATGAATCATTTTTACAAGTATAACAAAAGAAATAATAGTTTATAGCTGTAAACATACTGTGAAGAGCTCAATAGACAATAATGTTGCACCAGTCTGGGGAGGGAAAATTATGCTAAATGGCTTCTCCAGTGTGTAATTTCTGTGACATAAGAATACCAAATCAAATTAAACTGTGCAATTTATGTACCTACAAAAGAAAACTTGGGGCAGACACAAGAAAAGAGACTTATACTGTGTAATAGTGACTACTGCGAAACCTCACTAATTTACAAACTGTCAGGTGAGAGGCATCTTCTCGCAGAGCCCACAAATCCAGTGCTGGAAGAACATCAACAAGGTTCAAGAGGTATTTAGCAAGATAAGTGCTGGAAGTATCTGCTTTAGTGCTGCAAGACGAAGCAGTGGCTAGTGACGTCTCAGAAACATGGGACTGGGGTTTGAATTCCAGCAGGCTCAAGACAGGAATGAGACAGGATCTCTGACATGAGTGAAGAAAGTCTTCATTGAGTGTATTGGACAAAATAAGTCAACTTCATTCCAGACTTATGTGGAACCTGTTAGCCATGGATGCTCTGCAAACCTTTCTGCACTGAGTCTGTCAGCAGATTTGGGCAGAAAAAATACTGATCTTTGTAATTTTGAAGAGGTAGGTATGAAGCTGCTGTACAGCATGAAAAGCAAGATGTTTACATGACTTCCATCTAATGTTTGGAAACTGGAAACCTGCTGCTTCTGCAACGGAATGGTAGCTGAAAAGGATTTTGTGAGTCTAAGTTATAGACACAGGAGTCTAAAATGGCAGCTGAAAAACACAAGATAGCTTTGTGAATCTAGGTTCACAAACAGTAGATTTGATGGTGATCCCTAACAATGTTGAATTCCACTATTTGCATACAATACAAGATAGCAAAAGTAAAGGGATGCAGGATGACCAGACCATTTTCTAGAAAGTCCTGTAGGAAGAACATACGGTAATCAGTGAAGGATTAAATTCAGAAATCAGAGAGCCAAATGTAGCTCTCTGCACATCACTGTCTACAGACATGGTAACCATTGCAGTCAAAAGAGATCTGAGGCCTTGTTCTGTTGCCCACACGTGTATAGTGGAATTTCAGATATTCTCAGATGTCATGTCTGTCTTTCAGTTGCTGATTCCAAAGGATATAAATGTTCTGTACTAGGCCCACCAGCATCAACAAAGGTGTTTTGGTTGTTCTAGAGCATGTCATATAGAATTAAGTGCCTATTGGCAGGCAATTGAATCAAAGACCTATGTATTTACTTTAGGGTCAACTTTAGCAGAGTTCTGAGTTACATTGATTGTAGTAATTGTATATAATTAACTCCATCGGGATTAGATATGTGGCATACCTACACGCATCCATGCATAGAGAACTGATTTCAGACATTTTAATTTTGATCTGAATTCTGCCATTGAAGTATGACAATTGACATGTAAATGGCATCATTTAGATACCACCTTGAAGACAAAGTATTTTCAAGAAAAATGTTGCTACAAAACTTTTTTTTCTTAAGCTTCTAAAGACTGTGCCTGTCCAGAACCACAACAGTTGTACCAGACAAAAATATTAAGCATGAAATTCAAAAGAGGTATCTATGAAAAGAAGGAAATAATTTTTAAAATGCCTGTGTTCATGCTTATCTGGTGAAGGAATAAAAAGGAACACCTAATGAAGTGATGATTCAGCTAAATTTAGTCAACTTTGTCTATGCCAGCATAAATTCCACAGAGATTTCATTGACCTAAATGCATGTGAGCACATCAGTTATTCACTACGGATCCCACTGCAGTCTTTTTTCTGCCTCTGAATACTGAAGCACTGCATAAATTTAAAAAACATGTGCTGAAGGATTTTTGAATTAATACTCTCTTAAAAAGAAGTTGACTGATTTGTCAGGCTTGCAAGATAAAATAAGATTGCCTTTCCATCCTAACCAAAGTTTACTGCTATTGCATAATTAGTGTGTAAGGGAAGGAGAACTTTGAGACGACGTACAGTGGTCATAAGAATGGTATTTTGATGTATGACAGTCATTTGTGCCACTATCATCTGTTTGACTTTCTAAGTTCATAAATTATTTCACCCTTTATGGGTTGAACTTGTGCAGGCACTGTCATCTATTTGGATTGTATTTCAGCAGACTTACAAGAAATTCGGAAGAGGTATGAACAATGTTTTTCAGAAGCAATTCATTTTGATTCTATAATTTTATTTTCCTTGATGTAGAAAAGATAGATGTATTTTACAGACATAGATAATTTTTATGTGTATTGTGATTATAAAAAGAACTAATTTATATAGGAGATTGTATTCATTAATAAAACTAATATCAATTAAAAGCAAAACTTAAAATGCATAAATATTGTAATTGCTATTTCTGAAAATTTTGAAGAAGACAGGAATAGAAACAGTGACCATGAGAATATCTTTCTACACTGACAAAGACTTTTACATGAACAAGATTTTCAAAATATCTTCAACATTTTAAAACAAAGTGTTCTTGGGAAATTGCGTATGAAAAGCAGAAAACAGAATCCTTCTCACATTGATAACAGTTTATTTTCATTCTTTGTGGAAATATAATAAATATATTGTATCTTTAATGATATTTGTGTGATAAAACATGAGATTACTTGTTTTTATTACATTATATGATTAAAAATATTATCACAGTGAAAACGTAGACTCGGCAAGTATCTGAGGAACTACAAGAGGCCAAGGTAGCCAGCAAGTGACCTGATCAGTGAATATGGAGCACACCAAGTCAGCTACTCCTAAGATTGTCAAAGTAGAATGATTGGATCATTGTTGCTTGTCCCACCTGTCGTGATGACTCCAGGAAAGAAGTTGTCTTCCTAGAACACCATACAGACTAAAGGAGTACCGGGGATACAGGACTTATTTTGGGATGCAGACAGAAGAGGATTTTGAGGTGGAAAAGAGAGCATTTGAAGATGGTATAAAGCTATGGGGTGTCTTTGGGGGAGTGTGGAAATGTGCAAAACATTTAGGGGAAGGATCAAAAGTAGGAGAAGGGAGGCATCAAGTTGGATCAGGAAGAAAAAAGGGAATTAAAAGGAGAAGCAGGCAAAAGCCTCACAAACCTGGTAGTTGGTTACCACAGCCTATCATAACTTCTTATTAAATCCATCCTGTTTTCTGTGTGGGTCACCCCCTGAGCCTGTGTGTGCAAGCTGCTCATGAACTTCGAACTGGACCAGCTGGTGAGTAGAAAGAGAACCACATAGGGAAACACCCAAAGCCTCAGTCTGTGTGTGGGAACAGACCACATATACTGGATCGATTTAGAATCTGTGTTAATATTCAAGGAACCGATAGATATGTGTTTCCGAATCAAGAGTGAGGGCATTAATATACTCTGACGCCAATCCCAACCTCTCTGGGAGGAGGAATGGCATGAGGCCACCTGTGGTGTTCTTATCTGTGTAAGTGCTGTGGGTGTTTATGTGGGTGCTGATAAAGGCACTGACCTCCCTCTGTGCTGGTCTGTGTGTCTGGCCATGTGTGTGTATGTGTGTGTGTGTGTCTGCCCATGCACCAGCCATGAACACACACTCAGCCTCACTGCTGGCACAGAGAACACAGACCCGCAGCAGTCTCCCTTCTGTCACACTGGGATGAGAGGGACTCCAGGAGGATTCGTATAACTGTATGGTTACAATATATGACTAAATGGTATACTATATATATATAGTATATATATAGTATATACTAGTCTGTTTCTACAAGGTGTTGTGTAGCCTCATCTCCACTGTCCCAATCTTTAGGACAACATTTAACCCCACCTAGCAAGGAAATGCTAAGCTGTTATAGGTAGGGAAAGTCGTAGCAACTGAAAGCTAGCTCACCTCAAACTGCAGGTACAATTCCTTTCTGTTTCTGAGAAGAACATGATAAAAACCCTAGCAAATCAGTACAATTTATTGCCAAGGATGTTGGCAAAGAACAGGCATTGAAGCAAGAAGATAGTCATGCAGTTCTAATGGTCACCCAGGACATGACCGTGTCTTGGTTATTTAGACAAATAGCACAAGCTATTGGTGAGTGAAGGACTCGAGAGGCAGCTTGTGTGAGAGAACTTGTACCTCTGCAGATATTTCTTGTGATGGCTCTACTTTGTAGTTTTAAAACCATGGTTCTTTTTCGTGCTGCAAAAGTGAGGATTAAAAAAGTGAGGGCGTCTCCAACACTGGATTTCAGAAACAAGATTGCAGGGGGATATTTTGTGCACAGATTGTCCAGGCAGAATAAACCCAGCTATCTCATTGCACATCTGTTATTGACTCCAGAAAAAGAATATCACCTAAGTAGCTCACACCACTGCTTTGAAGACTCTAAATTCTCTATCAAAGTCTGTCATCAAAATATTGTCTTATCCTATTCTTGCTGAACTGAAGGGACCAGATGGGATCATGTGTTTCAGATATTCCCACCATGTGCAGTACTGCCAGAATTAACAATGTGTGCCATTTCTGCAGTTAACACTGTTGACAGAAAACTGACACTCCTGCTAGAGACATTGTGGAAAGTGCTCTTGGAATTAACTTATTGACAGATATCTATCCATTAAAAACACTAACAGCAATATGTCAGAAAGTGATGTGCTGCTGACAGTCTACTACTTCAGCTCTAATTGAGAGAAGAACTCTGTGTAGCTTTGTAGTGTAGCAGCTTAAAAGAACCCTTTGATCTACTTAGCTACTTTAATGCATTTCTGTGGTTCAGAAGAAGGTGCTGAGCTGGGTGTGAATTTCTTCTCCTTCATCACTCAAAAGCAAAGGCCACATGATACTTATTTTCTGGTTTTCCCCTCAAAATTAATTTGCTCTTTGTTTTACCCTGAGTTTAAATTCATCTCGTGCAAAACTATCACTGTTGATCACTCTGAGTAAGCAGATTTTAGGATGGGTTATTAAACAGCTACCAGATTTTTTTTCCTCAAACTTCAACACTCCATCAGATTCTTTCACCACCCCTTTCCTGGCTTCATGAAATTAATATTTTTAAACTCCTTAAAATTATTATATCAAGCCTCTGATAACTCAGCCTGATTTTTCCCTTTATCTGCTTTCTTCCCTAATCTGTCTTTATCTGCAGTTTTCTTCTCTGGTTTCAAGATTGGTGTAGCTATTAGTATACCAAAACTGCAGAGGTTAATTCAAGAGACAGTCTACATATTCTCTAGGATCAAATTAGTATGGTGAAAATCTCAGTAGCTCACATTACTTGTCCTTAGGATAACGCTTTGGGACAGGACTAAGCAAAATTTGGTGGAAAGGAATATGTGTATTGTATAGAATCAGGAATGTTGTGTATGTGCAGGAAATACCAGTGATAGAGGATAGGTTTGTTGCCTGATTATGGTCACGGAATAGAGAGGCTGTAAAAGTTGATGGATTAATGTGCAAGAAGGGCCACAGTTACTTCAGGCCCCTCATCTCTGTTCATGGAGCACAAAGCAGCTGCAAGGCATGATACGCTGGAAGTATATATATAAGTATATATCTATAAAGCAGGTCTATTACTACACTATGGACCAAGGCAGGACTCCTCTTTCTTTCATTCTCATGTATCCCTTGGTTATTTGGGCTGTAAACACGAAAATCTGTGTGCCCAGTTTCAGATATTCAAGCATTCCTATGAAATGAAAAGTTGTTGAATAATAGTTTTTTGAAAGCCAGCAGAAGTCATGTTTGAGAATACAGCACAGCCCAATCACCTAACAATTAGGTACAAAAGGGGGAGATGAAGGAAAAACACCATAGAATGCTTACATACATTGAAGGCATTTTGAAATAAATTAGAATTAAAAGCTGCACAGTAATTCACCCTGCTCAGATGAAAGATTTACATTTAAAAAGCAAGTTGGTAATGCTCTCTGCAATAACTTAATGCGTCAGCATTTAGCCTTGGCAATATGCTCTCTCTCCCAGATAATAGCAACATAAATTATTTCCTACAGTTGTTAGCAGCAAAATGACTTGTTATTCTCTCAGATTAGTGGGAGTTTCAACACTTTTGCATAAACCTAAATCATAACCTTGAAAGTTCATGAAGGACACATTTAGTGCATCAGTAGGACCATTTATTGGTTGATGTAAAGAAAAAGCTTTGAACAAAGAAATTAGGGTTAAGTTAGTCAAAATTTACTCTGTTGCTATAACACAAATCCTGTTAGAACTTTGATGCATCATTAATTGTAAATTAGCTAGGATTACATGCAGAGCCCTATCCACCAGGAATTTAAAAGGCAGAATATTAGTGCAATTGAAAAACATATTATCTTCATTCCTTATTATTATAAACTAAAATTAGTATAAACCTTTCTGTTTTCTGACTTGGAAGACACACAAAGAATACCACTCCATTAAATATCCTTTACTTGGCCTACGCATCCCACAGACACAATCATCTACTGACTTCAAATTGAGTAATATCAGAGTAATATTTACCTATGAATTAATACATACAGGAAAATCTTAAATTCAGTATCTGAGACACATTGTGGATATACTAGGTATTGCAAAACTGTTTTGCATTTTATAAAAGTACACCCTGTATTTCACTACCCAGGTTTCACTGACTTTATAGTGAGGTTTACTAAATCTAGAACAGATTGAATTCATCAGGATATTCAGTTGTGTGCATGTATATCTCAAATTAGCTCTTGATCAGGAAAGTGTAGTGAGGAAAAATCAAGTATCAATAGCTGTTAAAAGACACTCCACCCACAGAACAAGAAGTCAAGAAGTCTGGTGAATCATTGTGTTGATACACTTGAGTCTTGGTAACCAACTCTCAGATCCCACATAGGTTGCCTGGGTTTTCAAACAGCTTTCGCTACAGCAAGAGACAGTGAGAAGTCAGACCTCAATAGAGTGAAACAAACACTGGAACGCATCTAACAGAATGTAAAGCATTTTGCTCAAGCCCACTCGGAGGATATGCAAGACAGTTAAAACCTCTATCAATCTGTTCTTACTTTGCAAACTCTAAGGTAGGATTTATAGCTGGTAAGAATTCTAAAAGCTACAATCTGCATCAAAATTAAGCATCAAGCACAGGGAAGAATATAATTTTCCTTTGCTGAAAAGTTCAGTTTTCTAGAATAAAACACACTGCCAGCTACTTTTCTTCTGCCTATTGACAGTATGAGAGAAAAATGTGTGGTGAATGGTAGTTAGGTTGCTTAAAGTACTGCTGGCAGAAGCTCAGAGGCTATGATAGTGACTGCAGAACAAGGGGCAATACAGAAACCTCAACAAAACTCATCATCAGTACATGGCTCACCAGTGACAGCATTGGGGGGAAAGGGTACTGCATTAGTGAAAATTAATTTCATGTTTAATGGGATTGAGTATCCTTTTTGGTTTTGGTCTCATTGTGTTGATTAATGTTCTCAAATCTTTCTGTTCTGACACTGTGATTGGATTCTTCCCATGCACAGTTAAATCATAAAAGGGCCTATGCTCACTTTAATCCTTGTATCTTGCCAGCGTGATATAAATGATAGTAAAAATGGTGCTGTTTTATTGATATTTTAATTGTAGCAACATACTTCTGCTGTCATAAAATTTTAGATAGAATTTAAACTCACTGGAGCAATGAGATATAAACTGGATGAAGGGGGATATTTATAAGTAAATTCAGCAGTGAACTGGTAGATTAACAAGAAATGAAGCATTCTGGTTGCAACATTAATCTCTGAAATGGCATTTACAATGTTTTAGATAAAAAATTATATTTTATATTATAATAAAAATTTCATTAACATTTCAATAAACTGAAAGATGGTGTTTTGAACTCCAGCAAAACATATCACTTATAAGGTCCACAGTAGGTCTGTGGGCTATTTGGTTCATTTATTCCAAATATGCATTTTAATGTTCCATTTTGCCTTTGGAAAAACAAAAATTTTGAAAATTTTAAGATTAATCTTTGCAATTTCAGGTTGTTGTAAATATAGAGAAAAATGGAACAACTGAAAATGTTCATCTGCCTCCTCTCTCCCCCTGCCAGCTGCTACACTTGAAAGCAGGACCCCCATTTTGTTTGGGTTTTTTTTAGAGTTTTATATTTTAAAGATTTTTTTTAGAAGTGTGTGTGCATATTTGAGAGCAAAGAGTAAAGGAGAGAGCCCTGACTGATAAGTCACTCATATCAGTGGTCTAGCAGTACTGGGGGGTTTTGTTTGTTGTTTTGGTTTGGTGTTTGTTTGTTTGTTTCCGTATAACTCAGTTTTATTTGTCCTTCTCAATCCTCAAATCACCATTTAACCCTTAAGTATCAATAAAGGTTCTATCAACAAATAAACATCTGCTATTGCATATCGAATTCCAAACAGATTTACCCTTAAAGTCAATGGAGGCAAACAGACATTTGTGATGGTAATTCATCTAATCCAGCAAATGTCTGAGGTTAGATGGGGGTCAGCTCATTCCTGCACCTTTGCCATGCAATTTGAGACACTACAGTATTGATGACCACAGGTGAGGAAGTCCTCTTTAAAAGGTGATTCCTGCCCCTGAAATAATAATCTTTCCTCTCTCAGCTGGCTGATGTCAACATTATAGAAGCTTAATTTGGATAGATAATTGTCCTCCTCTACAACTCCCTGCAAAACATCTTGCATAAATGACCCTGGGTGCTTTCCTTCAATAATTTGTTAGCGCAGAGGGTCCTTAGGCAGACACAAGAGCTTTCCAACAGCAAAACAGCCCAAAGGGATGTGCTGATGCACCATTTGGGGAAATGAGTCCAGCACGCAACAGCCACCCATGTCTAACTGAGAAAGATGAAGGGCTCACCAGGGCTCTGTCCAGGCAACATCCTTAATCAAGAAATCATTGAAGGACATGATTTGAGTCAGAGGCCTGAATACATATTGAAGTTCATCGAACTAAAGACAGTGTGTCTTGAGACTATTTTTTTCCAGATTAAGTGTGTATTGTAGAAAGAATTAAATCGGTGTGCATCGGGGAATTGTTTACAGAACCAAATGTGTTTAGAAGGATATCTCTTGCCTCCTGCATGACCAGAGTGAGAAGATTACACTGAAATACACCTTTATCAATCAGCCATGTAAGAAATCTTCCTTCTCCCACTCCTTTCTTCCATATTTTCCTTTTAACTCCTATATTTTGTAAAACATATCTTTGTAATTATTCACAGAATCACAGAATCAACTGGGTTGGAAAAGACCCCAGAGATCATCAAGTCCAAGCCTTGGTCCAACTCCAGTCTATTTACTAGAAGGTGGCACTAAGTGCCATGTCCAATCTCAGTTTAAAAACCTCCAGGGATGGTGAGTCAACCACCTCTCTGGCCAGTCATTCCAATGCCTGACCACTCTCTCTGTAAAGAATTTCTTTCTAATATCCAGCCTAAATTTCCCCTGGCAGAGTTTAAGCCCATGCCCCCTTGTCCTATTGCTAACTGCCTGGGAGAAGAGACCAATCCCCACCTGGCTAGAACTTCCCTTCTAGTAGTTCTAGAGAGTGATGAGGTCACCTCTAAGCCTCCTCTTCTCCAGACTAAACAACCCCAGCTCCCTCAGCCTCTCCCCATAGGTCTTATGTTCAAGTCCCTTCACCAGTCGTGTTGCTCTTCTCTGGACCCGCTCCAGCACTTCAATGTCTTTCCTGAACTGAGGGGCCCAGAACTGAACACAATACTCCAGGTGTGGCCTCACCAATGCAGAGTACAGGGGATGGATCACTTCCCTTGTCCTGATGACCACGCTATTTTTGATACAGGACAGGATGCCATTGGCCTTCTTGGCCACCTGGGCACACTGTTGGCTCATGTTGAGCTTCCTGTCAATTAGTACCCCCAGGTCCCTTTCTGTCTGACTGCTCTCCAGCCACTCTGCGCCCAGCCTGTAACACTGCAGGGGGTTGTTGTGACCAAAGTGCAGCACCCGGCACTTGGCCTTATTGGACTTCATCCCATTGGAATAAGCCCATTTTTCCAGTCTATCCAGATCCCTCTGCAGGGCCCTCCTGCCTTCCAGCAGGTCGACACTCCCTCCCAACTTGGTGTCATCAGCAAATTTGCTGATGATGGTCTCAATCCCCTCATCTAAATCATCAATAAAGATGTTAAACAGGACTGGACCCAACACTGACCCCTGGGGAATACCACTAGTGACTGGCCGCCAGCTGGATGCAGCCCCATTCACCAGCACTCTCTGGGCCCGGCCCTCCAGCCAGTTCTTAACCCAGCGTAGAGTACACTTGTCCAAGCCATGGGCTACCAGCTTTTGCAGGAGTATATTATGGGAGACAGTGTCAAAGGCCTTGCTGAAGTCCAGATAGACCACATCCACAGCTTTCCCCTCATCCACCTGCCCCTCCTAAACCCATGCTGGCTGGGTCTGATCGCTTGTCCATCCTGAAGGTGCTGTGTGATTCCATTCAGGGTGATCTGCTCCACAACCCTGCCAGGCACTGAGGTCAGGCTGACAGGCCTGTAGTTGCCAGGGTCAGCTCTTTTTGATAAGCCCTTTTTGTGGACTGGGGTAAAATTGGCCAATTTCCAATCATATGGGACCTCCCCAGTGAGCCAGGACTGTTGGAAGATGATGGAGAGCGGCTTGGCAAGTTCTTCTGCTAGCTCCCTCATCACCCTAGGATGGATCTCATCTGGTCCCATAGACATAAAATCTCATTTAAGAAAACTCTGATACACAGGGGTGTCAAACTCATTTTTACAGTGGGCCACATTAGCCTCGTGGTTACCTTCAAATGGAATTTTAGGACTGTACAAGTGCAACTGGTCCTACATTTATGCAGTTCTAAAATTACATTTGGCCCTCTGAAAGCAACCACGAGGCTGATGTGGCCCCCAGTGAAAATGAGTTTGACACCGCTGCTCTTCAGCATTATGCTTAGTGTCAGTTTTATTATATTATCCAGGATTTAGTTATGGAAGCATCCACATTCCATATAGAAAATGATCCTGATTTACAAAAGCAGAGCTGGCGGACATTGCATGTTTTCACACAGGTAATTTGCAATGAATAAATATTTTTTCTGGGAATTTTGGGGGCAAAACCAAACTATTTTTTAAGTTTTGTGCCTTTGTGTAAAATACATATATATATATATATATATATATATATATAAAATAAAGTGTGGGGGAAGGAAATAAAAGCTCTTAGAAAGGTCAGCCCATGAGAATGTCTGCCGGGAAAGACACCCAGTTAACCCCAGCAGTTTGACAAGTTACTGACCTCAGCCAGGCCCTGTGGAAGTCACCTCCCTCTGATCCTATGGGTTCCTACACTGTTGGGGTCAAAATAAGCTGAGCTAGCAAAGATCTGTTTATTTTGTAAGTCTCTTCTGACAGAAGCACTTGAAAGCATGCTGATACAAACAGTTCAGCTCTCAGGTCAGCAGAGGTAGCAACAGGAGGCAAAGTGGGCAGTGAGGAGGAGGAGAGGGCAACAGCAATCAGCAGGAGAAAGCTGGAGCTGCAGTTTCTGATGGCAGCACAGTTGCAACCCCGTGAGTTTAGTCTTTGGAGAAGCAGCCACCTCTAAACCACTGCTCCATTCTGTTATTGCAAATGTAATCAGTAGTCTTGCACTAAGCAGTTTTCTGCAGCTAACCAAAGCTGCATAAATTAATATTAATCAGTTACCTCTACTTCCCACTTAAGAGGCATGTAGAGATAAAGGTTGTTGCTTTCATTAAAGTCTAAAACTATGTGCTATGCTGCTAGATTTATAAAATTTTCTTCCCTCAAAAATAAGTGTGGCAACCAAAACCACCTTTAATTATCTCAACCACTGACCTTCATGAAATTACAATCAAGCAAACATAGAATTTAATTTAATGTAATGGAGAGGTACATACTTACTTCAGAAACCAGAATATAAGTTGCCAGATGATAAATTTGATAACACAGCTGTTGTGTTCTGCTTAAATGAGTGAAGAAAACTGCCATGAGTATTTCCACTATCTGATTTCTCCTGGTATCAGATTGGTCTGTGGAAACAAGTTTCATTTCAGTTCCATGACGACTCTATTTGTTCTAGCCTATTCATGAAAATGGCAAATAGTCTTTCTTCTTATTTCTTTCTTTAATCAGGCTGCATTTCATTCCATCAGCAAATTTAAATTTTCACTAATCCTAGTTTCTTAATGTTCCTTTGTATTCTTAACACTTTTGACTTGCTGTGTATTTCATTTTTTTCTGTTTTATGCTTGGAAGATGTCTGAAGACCTTGATTTTATCTTAATAACTGGATACGGATTCACAAAGAAGTAAACACATACCCAGCCACAGCTGGCAGGATGGCACCTTAAACTGTGAAGAGGTATTTTCCAAAATTATATCCTATTTTTTAGGGAGGGGTTGGCTCTGAAGTACTATCTACACCTTTTACATCAACCTCTGACAATCTTTTAAACCCAGACCTTCTCATAACTCTCCTTAGGAACTTTTTTTTTTTGACACATTAGTGCCAGGTCATGAGAGACGCAGGATCTCAGTATTTCTTGCTCTTTGAAACAGGCTGTTCCGACTTTCACACACAGACCTGGCTAGGACAGGGTGATATGATCACGCTTGAGAGCTCAGTCTATGTCAAAAAAGAGCAACGTGTTAAGAGCAGATTGAACATATGTCAACAAGACTGTACTGGCACTGTTCTTGGTGCAGCAGCCATGCGAACAGTAGTAGGCAGCAAAATTGGGGAGGTGGGGAGGAAAAGGAAGATAATCAGGTATTTGTTTGAATTTGGTTTGAAGCCAATGTAGCCCTGCCCCTGGGCATTGGGGACAGGCTGAGGCTGGGCTGGGAGACGGGCCCACGGGCAGACCTGGCTCAGTGGGCCCCATGGCTGGGCAGGGCTGCCCTGTAGGGAGCTGGGGATGGGCGCTGGTGTGGTGTTCCTGGGTCAGGGTCTGACGGCCCTGGGGTATGACATGGGGTCATGGGCTGTGGCAGGATGGGGTTCCAGGGTGACCGATTCAAGCAAATGATCTCATACAGGAGTTGCTATTCCAATGAAAATTTCTTGATGAACAGGTGCTGGTCACCTGTAATTTATCGATTTGATTTAAAACTTCTGGTGATGACTCTTTGAGACAGGTTTTTCTAGTTGTGTAGATGAAAAGCCCTATGTGGGAATCTCTGTAACTTCTTATGAATGCAGGCAATGAAAATCTGATTTAATTGTTGCTGGTCTATTCTTCTAGCTTTACTACTTCATATATTGTTTTAGCAATAATCCTTTATATATAAAAAAATGCAACTCAAACACAGATGCAAATGTGGCTAAATTACGGTTTTTTGGAAGTAAATTATATTATTGTGTAGACATTATTAATGTTTTCAGTAATGAGGTAATATATTTTTTTCACTTTGTGTTAGATTTTATTAATTAACTTTTGTTTTAACCCTTGAACTTTTTGTTAGCATAGGCTATATAAACTTATATTAAATATATAGTCTGTGTCACAATGTAAAAGCTACACTTTTTCAAATAGTTATATGAAATATAATTAAGAAAATGCATTGCTTTAATTAGAGAAAACTAGAACTACATGCCTAGGGAGTACAGATTGTTTTGAAGTCACTTCAGAAATTATTGTGGGTAATTTAGGGTAAATTGTACTTTGCTCAGAGACTGTAGAACTAGTTCTGATGAATTTACTTTCTCTGAGTTTCCTTGACTGGAGCTCTTTCTTTGATATTCAAAATATATTGTTCTTTTTAGCATTAGTTTCTGCATTTGTTGCACCTTAAAGAGAATTGTTCACATTGTAAAGAAAAAGGCTCTCTGGGCAGACTATGACACTAAATTTATAGCTTGTATACTAAATACACAGGCTATATTTTTGTGACTTTTGTGTAAATAACCTAGTTTTTGAGAAGTCAGCCTAAACACCCCGTGAGCCCTTTGCCGTCAGTTGACCTTCCGACCATGCATTTGACTAAAGGCTGTTGAATAATTCATCATAAGTATTACTCAGTATGAGTTTTGACATTCTGTTGCAGTAGACATACCCTAAAGAAATCTATTATCGGACATTTTAATAATTAATTTAGGACTTTGACTTTTAATTTTCATTCACTTCTTTGGCCAGTGTGGGCGAAGAGATGTTCCTCTTGTGATACGAGATCATCACAAGTTCCAATGTATGTCATGACTGAAGGGCCAATTATAAATTGTTAGTAACTGGAAAAGACATAATTTTGTGAAATTCTGATAAACAAAAACATAATCAAGCCTCTTAAGATACCATCACTGACTACAAATTTCTAATAAGTATAAACATAAGAAAAACTCTGTAGATGACATTATTCCTAAAAGTGTCAACCACAATACCTTGCGTGAATAGCATGGATATCAGGAACACTAGTAGAGGAAAAGATTGTTTACTTAGCCTGTTACAAAGCCTGTTAGGATCACAAAATATAGTTGGAGTAATTGTTTCTTTACCAAAACTGAACTGGAACTTGAACCTTATTGAATGAGAACTTATGCATGATTTAAACCCCATAACTGAAAATCACAAATTCTGAGTTCTGTTAGCCAATCCTATAATATGTTCTCTATACCTTAGTTTCCTGATTTCAGGTGGTGGTGGTGAGGTACTAATACTATTGCATCCTGTAGCACTACATATTAAGGATATGTGGGCCAGCGACAACTGAATTTCTTAAGAACCTAAAATGGAAGATACTAAAGTAATTATAAGGACAGTGGTTAAGCTCAAAATGAGCCAGCAATGTGCGCTTTCCAGCCCAGAAAGCCAACCATATCCTGGGCTGCATCACAAGAAGCATGACCAGTAGGTTGAGGGAGGTGATTCTCTACCCCTGTTCCACTCTTGAGAGACCCCATCTGGAGCACTGTGTCCAGCTCTAGGGCTGCCAACATAAGAAGGACATGGACCTCATGGACCTGTTGGAGCAAGTCCAGAGGAGGGCCACAAAGATGATCAAAGGGCTGGAGCACCTCTGCTATGAAGATGAGAAAATCAGGGCTGTTCAGTCTGGAGAAGTCTCCAGGGACACCTCATTAGCAGCCTTCCAGTACCTAAGCAGGACTTACAAGAAAGCTGGAGAGGGACTTTCTATAAGGGTATGTAGCGATAGGACAAGGAGTAATGGCTTTAAACTGAAAATGGGCAGATTTAGACTAGAGATAAGGAAGAACTTATTCACCATGAGAGTGTTGAGGCACTGGAACAGGCTGCCCAGAGAAGCTGTGGATGCCCCATCCCTGGAAGTATTCAAGGCCAGGTTGGATGAGCCCTTGAGCAATCTGCTCTAGTGTAAGGTGTCCCTGCCCATGGCAGGGTGGTTGGAACTAGATGACCTTTAAGGTCCATTCCAACCCAAAACATTCCATGATTATATGATTAGGCATGTATTTTGTGAGTAGGAACTTATGTACATCCTGATGGAAGAATAGGAATTTAGGACTTAGGTTCACAAAAGCATTTTATTGAAGATTTATATTCTCACATGAATAGTTAAACTGAAGACAACTTCAGGGTTTTAGAATTTTGGAATATAATTCAAAAAAGTTCAGAACCTGGAGGTTTTTTTCACTGTATTTGCTGCTCTATATCAATATGGTGAGTTTTCCTAAACTAAGCATAAGCTTTCAGCTTTAAACATTGTCGTTATTTTATTTTTCCAAAATGAAATAATACATTTTTCCTGATCTTTAGGGATATAAAATAGAAAATATGAAGAAAAATCAACTTTCTATAAACTTTCTGTTCTTAATGTGACATAGTGGCTTGGTTGTATTTTATAACTGATGTAATTCAAGGCAGATGGAAGTTTAATACCACTACAATTTCAACTAGATGTGAAAATTTAAATGAGCTAGATGCTGAGATCTAAATGAGCATTAATTTGGTGCAAATAAATCAAAATACAGTCCTGCTAAATTTAAAATGGGCATGTGTTTTGATGGAATATGTTTATTTCATCATTTGACAAGAAAACAAAACTAACAAATTTTCCTCTCTTGTTTAGCTTTGAAACCCATGTCTGTGTTTTTTTGAGATGACAAAATGACATCTTGATTTGTTTTTATAGAAAATATACTATTTATCTATCTCAGTGATGTAATTCAAAATTGTAAAGTCAAAATACACTATCTAAACAAACAATATAAATCAGTGGGAGCAGCATCTTTTTCTAAAGGAGATCTTGAGAGTCATTCTCAGCTGTGTGACCCATCTTATTGTCTGTTGATTTTTGCCAAGTGCAAGACACCAGTGTCCACCCCACAGGTAGCACAGGCATATGCAGGCAGACCTTCTAGCACCTCTGTGTGAAGTTGTGAAGTAGTTGATGGCTGGAAGATTAGCTACAAATTGCTGCTGCTCTATTTATCCTAGAGCTCCAAAGACTGTCAAGGTCATGTCTAGTGTGTCTAGGAGATAAAATGCATAAGGAGTTTTTCCATATCAAAGCAAGTTTTAATTGTTCCCTTCCAAAAAAAAAAAAAAAAGGGTATTTTTAATTAAAAACACATTAGCAGCTACTCAGGCTTGACCTTGGCCTCTTTGAATACAAAAAATCCTATGTCTTCCTTAGAAATTGTTTGTGCCCATATATTAGGAAACTCTTAAGTCCTTATGAAACCAATAAATTTTGTATACACAAACAGCCACAAAATAAGTTTAGTAAGGAACTATCTACGTATTTGTTACTATATAGATTGCTTGCTGCCAGTAAGCAAGATTTTAGATAGGAGAGTTCCCAGCGAGAGTTACAACTAATTGGGTTTTGTTTGTTTCGTTGTAAATCCTTAGAAAGTCTAAAAAGATTGCTCTGATCAATTTGCTGAAGAAGGCTTTCATTAGAGATATACTGAGCAGTGCTTTAATCAGTACATGAATCCACCAATTTCAGATAATTGGTGCTAAACCTCATTTCTCAGCATAAAAGGACCTGAGCAGCGATTTTTGTCAACAGCATAACACATGAAGGCACAGGCCTTACAGGCACGATGCAAGCTCATCCTTGGCTGTGGAACTTACCTGGTCACTGCATTGAACTTGTGCTAAATGAACCAAAGGAAATGGACTAACTAAAATTGCATACCTGGAATTCTGTGTCTTGGCCACCTTGAAAGCTGTTGCCCAGAAGTAGGCACCTGTCTTCATTTCTATAGAAAGAAAACAGGACAGGGAGCACCTTGATCCCTTTGTCTTACTGGAACAGCTTGGCTGGTGTTCAGGCAGCTCTGCTGACTCCATCCTTATCAAAACAGAGCGGCTAGATCCAGTCTGCTTTTTTTTTTTTGATGCTCCGTGGTCCCTCCTGACCCCTGAGCTGTGACAAAGCATTGTCTGGAAGCACATGGGTTCAGATGGGCCACAGTTGTGCCATGGACTCTACTAGGAATTTAGTAGTGTGTTTTGTGTTCCAATACAGATGTGGCTCCCTTTTCATAAAGACTGAGGTGCCTTCAAAAATGCTGCCCAAGATATTCCAGCCATTAAAAAAACCTGGGAACTGATGAGACACTGAAATCTGTCCTCTTGTGTCATATTAGGCGTAAGAATTAGAATGTCCTTGCTGTTTTAAGAAGTGTTTGCTGTCTTTTTTGAAGATATACTGATTGTTTCTCAGAGCATTTGCTTGAAAAGAAAAACGGGGAGTGCAATACCTTCAGCAGTCCTGAGAAAACTGAAATACGGAGCTCTGTCTCTTTTAAAGGGTAAGCTTCCATCAGGTCTTTCTGCAATGAAAAACCAGAAAGGGTTATCCCGCCTCCCTCCCACTAAAAATGGTCAGTTGTACAGCAAAAATAATTACTCATATGTGTGACAGAGCCAAAAAAAAACCCGTTGCTGCACAGTGGGGCATTAAGATTGTGATTACTACTGTGACTGTGTGACTACTGTGAACAATGAATACAGCCTTACTTACCCTGCTTATACTGCAGACCTTCTAAAGCCAGAATGAGAAACTCCAAGCACACTTTGTACCTTGTTGCACACCTTGTTGATAAGGTTTGGGTTGTAATTCTGTCTAGATGGTTCTGCCAGTGTCCTCGCCTGATCCAAACAGTAGAATTTTGGTTAGGGCTGTTAACACTGATTGAAGCATTCTGTGTTTGAATCCTTTCTAGGCTGAAGGTGGAATTCAAACTGTCTCTTTTTCTTCAGAATAAGTGTTTTAAATCATAGTTTATGATACAAAAGGTTGGAGCAGTATATTTATATTGCTTTAAAATTAGATCCCTGCAGTGAATTTTGTAGCCAGCTTAATCATATGCAAGTCTGCTAAAATTCTCTATGATCTCACTCTAGAAAAGGTCTCAGCAGGCTTGGGTAAATAAATGCCTAGTTACTAGACATGTCTAGACCAGGAAGCTGGATTATTGAAAGCAAGTCTGAAGATTAATATGCTGGAGTTTAAAATGCAAATAGTTTTCCACATGTCTGAGATTTAAACTTTCTGAGTCTGGTTTTAGACCTCTGATTGCTTCTGTGAGAAACAGATGGCATTAGTCTAACACCAACGAACAGGACATGGTCTCCCTTGTTCAGCCACTTCAAAAGACTCCAGTAACAGAATCCAAAGATTGGCAAATGTCTCAAAATGTTTCTTAAAACTGATCCACAAGACATGAATCATTCTTCACCCAGATGTCTGATTTAAAGCCACTTTGTAGTTAAGGACATAAGAATCTCCTTACTGGATCGGATCAGTAATTCATGCTGTTTGCCAGTGAGCAGTGTTAGATGCATAATGTTGCATCTGACAAATCAATTCAAAATCAATATCAATGCAGAGTCATGCAGACTTTGGCTTTATAGTAATCTGTCTAAAACAATATTCTTCTTGCTGTTTTAAAATCATGGAGATTTGAGGTTTCATATTCCTTTTATGTATAGTCTTATTCATGCTTCATTTTTAACTATCCACTTTATAAAACATAAGCCAAGAGTCTCTGGGCAAAACAGTATCCTCCCCAGAATCAGCTGTTCTTCTTCAAGATGTAGTAATTATCTCTCCACTGTATAAATGACTGCCTGAAATGCTGTGGCCAGTGTAAAGCTCGGGGTCGGAACAGATGGCCACTCTGCTGTTTTCTGGCTTAAAATCCATGATACACAATACTGTAAGCATGCATTCTATGATCCTAAACTACCTGAAATCCACGTGGGCTTAGCTAAATGAACAGACAGGCTTTACAGTGTATGTTACCTTCAATTTTGCAAAGTTCAGCTGACAAAACATAGCAAGACAAATTTAAGAATTTGTTAGGCATATCTGAATGGAGAGAACATTACAGTTTTGAAGTACAATGTGGAGCTTTAGCCACCTGTCTCCAATTATACTCGGTGTGACTGCAAGATTAAAATGCCATCTAGCTCACTGTGAAAATACATCCCATAGCATCTCCTTTCAGCTCAGGAACACTAATGCTAATAACAGCCCAACAGAGAACGCAGTGATTAAATATTTTATGTAGGGACCTGGCAACATTGTTAAAAACTCTGAAACATAAAACTGGAGTTGAAAACATTTACTGGCACTGAGAAATTCTGCATGTGAAACAGTATGTGCTAATTTAATAACTAGCACAAATGGTAGCTGAGAGAACTATATTCACCTGACAAATTAATATGAAGCAGAATGTGAAATTAAAGCAGCTGTGAAATAACTATGCTCGTAAGTATTGAAATTAAGTTAAATTAGCAGACTGGAATGTTTTTTTAAATTATTTTCAGTACACGGCATGTTTATATGAACTTAAAAAAAAAACTATACAAAACCAACCAGTACCTTGGCAAATACTGTACACAAACTTCTCTAAATGGTATAATGTCAGACATATTTTCTAGTTTTCCTCCATTCTTATTCTGAGTTACAAGTCTCCAAAGCTGTAACGCAACAAATCAAGTGCAAGTTATAACCGAAGTTATGCATAGGCTTTCTAGTTGGTAGGTAAGTATTATTTCTGCCAACTCACACCTTGAAAGTAAAAAGATCAGTGAAATTGGATTATCTTGATAGAAATGTCAGCTATGGAGACACTGCTGTAGGTATAATATTTAGAGTGTTTAAATATGAATTCTCAATTTAAGTCCCCGGTGTTTTGTTCCAATACAAATAGGTTCTTTTTCATTAAATATAGCTGACTAAGATTTTCTGTGTTGTTTCACAAGTGGTTCTGTTTAGATTTAATTCTAGAAAAAAGGCCTAAATAGTCTCTGAAAGAGGAATAATTTGGCTGTAGAAAAGTAGCCATTAGATCAGACTCAAGAATTTTTACTTCACATTTTTCATGCAAGATTCTGATACTAAATAGGGCAGAGTTAGTACAGTAATACTCTTTAGAGATGTTAATTCTGGGGAATTTCATAGCGAGGATCTTTGAATTATGTTTACATCAATGCACATTTTTTTCAGATAATAATAATAATTAACAATCAATACATGGAAGACATCTACCAGACTACATTTGATATACAAAACATTAGAGGTATTAATTGTACAGAAGCATGTAAATTAGAAAAAAAGTTGTTGTACTTTGTTATGTGTAATTTCTGATCCTTAATGTTTAAGCATTTAATCTGTTACCGCCTTTGAAAAAGTAACATATCCCATTTTCAAATGGGGAAAAACAGACACATGGAACTGAATCCCTGCAATTCTTTAAAGCATAAATTCAACTTCAGATCTTGAGATACCCTGTTCCAGTTCTGGAAACAGCAAAGAGGACCATAAATGTTGTTGTTGAGAGTTTTCATATCCAGTCTCTCTGGGTAGTGCAGAAAGACTGTGACGGAGATAGAAACAGACCTCATGTCTCTTCTATACCTTTACATCATGCTCCATGCTCCATCCTTCGGCACTATACTCTGAATAAAAGAAGAAATTTCACTAGGAAAGGAGATGAATGGTCTATTTGCATTGCCATCATTTTGCAGAACACAACCCTGATGCCATCCCCTGTTAAAAAGACAGGCTGTCATCTATACCAGGATATTGTTCAAATAAATGGATCCAAAAGATCATGTGTATGATATAATTCAGTGTAGAAGAGTTTAAATCATTGAAAATTCTGAAGTATATGGGACCCTGTACAGATGTCTAGCATAGCTGTTTTTCCACCATGGTGAAGCAAGGAGCTTTGGTATATTTTCTAACTGTTAATGGGGCTGTAGGATTGCTCTTTGTGAACACCTCAGCATTGCCTTTTAATCCACCTTTGTGCTTGTTGGACTTTTTGTATTGCTAATCCACTGCCATCTCCTCTGCTCACTCAGCCAATTTATCACTTGTCGCCTCAGTTTTGTGCAGAAACACCAGTACTGGAGAGTTTCTGAGATTGCTGTTAAGACACAGCAAAAAGTACTTTCTTTTCTTGTGTGTCTGCTGCACATTCCTTTGCCTTTCTTTACAGAAGTTTTATATTAACTCTGGGGAATACTGGCACACTCCAGTTAAACTACATGATTTTTTTTTTTCAGGAAACATTGCACTGTTGTGAAGGGTAATGGGGTTTTATTATTATTATCTTTTTAAAACCACGTACTCAAGCAACAGAGCAAAAACTGTTACTGTGACCGGTGATGTTCTTTAGCATTGCACCATCATTTGGTTTGTGAAAAAGAGTAAGATTCCCCTGGCATCTGTACAACACTTGTACTCGAAAATTCAGATGATAATTCTGAATCTGACCTAATGTAGTATGGCCATGCCCATGTCACTTCACTTCTGCTTCTCCTCCTGTAAAACTTGGAGGAACACATTTCTGCATTAATTCTTTTGATATACAGGCATGCAGTAGAGTATCTCTGTGCCACAGATGCTGAACAACATCTATGTCACTACTGTCTTACTGGAATTAAGCAAATGCTATTGATACTGACCATGCTATTCATCATTCTTCAGTTGACATAATTTCCTGTGCCCTTTTTCAGCTCTGACTGAATCTCATATGCTGTTTCTCATTGTAGTTTGGAGCAAACAATGGGAAGCAAAAATTCAAATGATGTCTGCTTTTAACATTTGTGAGTGATGATAATATAAGTTTCATTTAGAATAATGCACATAGAAAAGCAGCCATTAAGTAAAACACAAAGCCATATTTAGATGACAATCCATATTGTTGGCATCTTTGCAGTATGTCAAACCTACTTTTGCATCAGGTGTAGGGACTCAACTGGGGCTGATTGGGTTTGCCCTGTGCTTTACATCACAGTCATGGGCATGTTTACATTCAACATGTTTGGCCTTCCAGGTATTTAGGAAGTAGCTGGCTCATGCACTTCTAAGAAAACCCTTCCTTTGCAATGATATCATGCCACCAAAGCCAGGTAGAGAAGCTGTGCAGGTTCCTTCACCGAATGGCCTTCTCTCTTCTGCCACAAGGATGGGTTGAACTTGGACTATAAGGGCAATGACTGTTGTCTCTGGCAGCACTGACCTGTTAGAGCAAACAGTACCTTTGTTTGGGGTTCTTTTCCCAGAATATTGAAGGATAAAGTATAATATATGTGTCCAGCTTGCCAGAAAATAGTAACAAAATGCATTAAACTTTTCACATTTTGCCTTTCTGTTTTTTTCTGGACTTAATCTTGCTTTCAATTTCAACCAATTTTAGCATTTACCTGGAAAAATCTTGGAAAAAAGCACGGTCTTACATTAAACACTGAAGACATTTCAGTCTTTAAAAGGGGCAACAACCTGTCTGAAAACTGTGTGTCAGGCTTTCACTGTTATCTTCAGAATTCAGCAGCCACTGCCAGGTCACCCATTGTTGTGTCGTCTCAGCTGCAGATATCACTGAAACTCGTTTAGCCCAGAGATTTCAGAAGAGTTTCAGTCAAGATGAATCTGGGGAGTGGAAACAAAGCAGCTATATTAGTATGGTGTTAGAATAAAGGAAAATTTGTAAAAACTATTTCCAGCACCTTGGCACTGTGTGGATATCAAAGTGTGGCTGATTTGATCTTCTTGGAGCAACAGTGAATTGTGCAATATAGACATATTTCATTCTGAGCAGTGGTATAAAAGGTCTTACCATTTTTTACCTTAGATCAGGAGAAATTACAGAGCCACAGATAAAAAGTTGATTTTTAAAATCTTCTTCAATATTACACGCTTTCACAGCCCTTTTATTTTGATAAAAATAGTTCCCTGTTGTTAGCATCTATGACGAGTCATTCGGAGTATTTTCACACAGGGAAAACAGGTAAAAAAAAAAAAAAATTTTCAGTAACAGAGATGGCACTCTCACTTGGGTTATTTTTGATAGCACCATAACCCAAAAGGATTTAAGTCTCATTTAGACATAAATATAAAATCAAATAGCAGATAGTTTAATGTCTGGAGAATGTATCAGCTGCCCAATGGATATTTATAAAATAGATAGGCAATGAGTGTCGAAATCTCTGCCAATTTAGGTTTTTCTGAGTTTCTGGGCTTTTAGCCATTTGCTGCTTGCTGCTTTCTTTGCTTCTTGCTGTGAAGTTGTATGTGCTGCACAGTCAGGAAGGACTGGGACTGCACTTACAAGTACTGTGTCTGATACTTTTGAACCTGTAGTTAAAATATCTTTTTTCTTTTTCTTTCCCAGTAAGTGAAATAATAGTAATGATACAGTGGTCTTATCAAATCTGAAGGTAAGAAAGAACAATGTCAAAGCCTACTGTCACAAGTTTTGATGAGAACAAAACCCCATCTAATTGAAGAGGAACCCTTATTGCTGCAGAGGTCAGTATTACTAACTGTCAAGTAAATTCACATATAAAAGGAAACTGTCAGGTCACAGTTGGCTGCTGTGTGTGTGGAGGAGGATCACTAGACGTGTTGACAATAGAACAAGAACAGTTCTTTTTTTATCCTTAATTCAACCTGTCTTACATCAATATATTCAGGTGTATTGATAAGAATTAATGTCCCATCACTTCAAAATGAAATAAATACTGTGCTTCATGAAACACCTCTGTATAATGTTATGTCTAGAGACTTATTTTGTAGGCTCAGTCACCAGACCCAGGCCACAATTACAAAATGGATTATATCATCTGTACGTCAAGGCATCAGCAACATCAAAATCCAGAGTCATTTACTCTCTTTATTTTTCTCTGAAAATGAGAGATACCAAATAGTACAAAACTTATAAACAAGATTAGGTTAAAATAGTGACTATGAGCAAACATATATCATAATAAAAGGCACTAAACAGAGTTAAATATAGAGGTAGATGACTTGAATCCCTAGTAGGGGGAGAGCCACTCCATCTCCTCTTTGATGTTGATCTCACAATCACATATGAATAAAGAATCACTGGCTCTTTTAATTTTGTCTAGGTACTTTCTGATTTGCATATAGGCTCTTCTCCCATGTTTAGTTGGTGTTCTGCACTGGTACTTTGGCAAGTAAAGTCTTGCTATTGTGCTACTTTATGTTCTCTTGTCAATAACCATTTATGATTTGTAGGATGTTTGCATTTTTGAAAACACAATGTAATTCAGTAGGTAACAGAAAATAGTTCAAAATGTAGACATAAACACTGATATTGATACAAATTATACTCAAAGTGACTAATTTGCTATCTATACTGAAGATTATGGAAAAGGAATTTTGAATAGACTGTAAAGACCAATTTTATGAGAGGACTAAGAGTAATAAATGAAAAAGTCTGCTGGAGCAGCATACCTTGAGTTGTGTGTTGGATCTTCAGAAAGATGGACAGCTTTCACTACATTACATTTTCAAGTTCTATAGTTTGCAAACTGAAAATAAATGTTGAATGAACTGGATAACATTGTACCTCAACCAGGAGAGGTTTGTAATAATGGTTAATATTTCAGTGGAAGAAGCTATAATGAAATCCAACGTTTGAAAAATGAAGCTGAAGGAATTCAGATTAATATTGAAACATAAAAGTTGAATCAAGGATAATGAATTGCAAAAACTAGACCTACACCATTTGTTGTAGTTTTAAATCAAGACTGAATACCTTTTGAAAGTCTTTGATGTAGATCCCATTGAAATTACATGCCTGAGACTGACGTTCATCACAGTTCTGCTTTAAGAAAGCTAAGAACCAGCTACTAGTACGTACATTGTTTTACAATTTAAGTAATAAAAACTGTCATCAATATTTTGATTGATAGGGCAGCAAAAACTCCATTAATAAAATAACATAGTTACATATGCAGGCCCTCAAAGTTATAAAATGTCAAAACTCAGTTTGCCAGTATAGAGATTTATAAATTAGGCAAATCCAGCTATATTTTTGTGTTAGCAGTCAATGACACATACCTAACACTAACCAACACAGTGGAATATTACATAGCTTTACCTAAAGAAGGCAATGAGCACTTGTTAAAAATGTCTTGACAGGCTTTTTTTTTTTGCTTTTTTTTTTTTTTTTTTTACTGTGGAGAGTCAAATATGATTTTGTAAATCTCATTTTAGACATGTCAATCACGTTTTCATTAAAACTTCAAAAATATTAATGGAAAGTTTCATCTTACATTATTAGGGTGGATGAAGTCAGAAACAGTTGAAAATGCTTTCTTACAGTGGAAAATCCTTTCAGTCTTCTCTTTAGATAACCTCAGCTGTAAGGTTTTGCTATTTAATATCAATAGAAATTTGCCTTAAAAAATACTGAAAAGAGACTCCTTATTTTAGGCCTCCACATTTGTCAATTTAGAGGGGAATTCATCTTACCCACCACCAGCTCTCAAATGTTTAGGCATCTAGTATAAGCAAGTCAAATAAGCTCCCTCAACACTCAGTGATGAGATATATGTGTCTCCAGTGAGTGATTTTTCCCATCGAAGTCTCAAACTCAGGTTGGCCTGTGTATTGAGCTTCTAGAAGTACTACTCCCTGGTTGACTGTGAAAACAGCATTGATAATGAGCTTAAATTCAACTTCTAATGCAAAAATCTAACAGTTTATAATCTAACAAAACTTTCGTAAGAAACAACTTGCAGATCATAACCCAGTCCTTCAAGATATGTTTTTGTGTATAAATCCTGATTCATGTAAGTGCATACCTACAGGAAT
Organism: Columba livia; assembly: GCF_036013475.1. Classification (NCBI taxonomy): domain Eukaryota; kingdom Metazoa; phylum Chordata; class Aves; order Columbiformes; family Columbidae; genus Columba; species Columba livia. The sequence goes on from NC_088604.1 coordinate 13,055,872, forward strand.
GTTTGCAATGGAGCTGGTTCCTTCGGTAGTTGAATGACACTGATGGATGGCAGAGCTGACACTGTAGCACCAACCAATGCTCATCTGTCCTCTCAGCAATCAGATCCAACTGCAAGTGCTCTGACAGAGATCAACGTCTTCTTGTATTCACCATTTAAGATTTCATGTGCATGCTTCTCTATGAAATAATGTCGTAATACAGTATTGAGTTTCTTCTTTAGCAAGTTCAATAACAATTATCAATGTCGGCTACACAGTGGGTTGGTTGGTTCACTTGTAGCATATTGACCCAGATGCCCTCCTGAAGCCAAAGAAATTATTTCTACAGTGTTTTCAATCTAGCTCTGCTGCTTTGAGTTATCCTGTAATTTCTTTGACAAAATAAATATTTCTGTTCCTTAATTAGATTGGAAAAATAATTAATGGAGCCCTTGGTTTATTATATTAGCACCTGCACATAAAAATGGGCATTTATGTAAGATGTCCTCCAACCTTGTTGTAGCACTAAATATATACAAACTGCCATCTAAATTCCCCATTGACAGCTGTTTTATAGTACCAATTCACCTATTAGTATCCTCAATTGTGCATAAACAGAATAATAGTCATAACATTGTAAATGTTAATTTAGGACATTTCTAAAATGTTTTGTAAATGACAAATACTGTAATGATAGAAGACATTCACTAAGTAGGTAACAAGGGAAAAGGTGAGAGGCATGCTAGCTTTGGTACTGCAAAAATAGTATTTCCTTCAAGAAAGTGAGTAAAAGACATAAGTTAAAAATCTGTCCCTGCTGAAGGCAATGGGAAAACATTAATTCATCCTATTTTTATAAAAAATTCATCAGTAAATCAATTAAAAAAGATAATTTGCATTAATCTTTGAAGAGTAAGGAGTAAGGTGCAAATTTTTCAACAAGATTAGAACAGGTATTATCACACTGAAATTTAGCCAACTACAAATTTAATGTTTAATTCAGTTATCTAGTATTTCTCTCTAATGAATGAAAGAAGATAGACATTTTCAATGAACAAGTCACCTACCTTAACAAGATGTAAAAGATACTTCTCTCCTTACACTAATTGAAAGAGTCTAACTTAAACTGGATGCCTGTCTTTGAGATGGCTGCTTCAGCATCAGGACTTATTCCTACTGAAAGAAAGGATCTCTCAACCACGTGCGATCGATGGTCTGAATTTCTTATTACTCTCTCAAACTTAGATGTCATCATAGTTACCAAAGTTTTAGGTGCCCCAAGGAATACGACTTACCTTTTGGCAAGGGCCAGGACTCTGAAGCAAAATTCATCCCAGCCTGATGTGCAGAGGAGGTGTTTGCTGCGAGTAACCTGCTGGAGGGCTGGCTTTGGTAGGTGGTCTCAGTGCTTGCTGGACCACACCAAACCACAGAGGAAGACAGCACCTGCTCCTTCCCTCAAAATGCTGCCTTTTCTCACTGCTGTATACCAGATAAGCTTGAGATGTCTCAGGAAGTAATGGGAATAACTGATTTTTTTGTTTGTGAATAAGTGTTGTGCTTTCTCTTGTATGTGTGTGAGAGCACTGCTCAGCATTAAAAAAAGTTTCCACTGACATTCCTAGAAGCTCTGAAATGATCTGTGACTACCTTTCCTTTCCTCTGCTAGCGTATTTTGGCAGCTACTAAGTGAACCTTTTCACTTTTTTTTACTTAAACTCTATCTTTAAAGTTTACTTTTACTCTGTAAATTTGTTTTCCTGTCATAAATTCCAAAAGCCTGAGAATCCACCCACCTCAGACAGTTGTCCAGAAGGTGATAAAAACTCAAGGTATGTGCTGTATTGACAAGATCACCTGAAAATAAGAAATATTTCAGTGATCATTCCTGTTAGTTTGTAGGTCTGACAGGCTTCCTTGTGGGTGACTGGTTCACTTTTCTGATGTTCCCCCAGGAAAGACCAAAGAACATGCTATTTCCTTGTCATCTGTGTTAAACTTAGAGAAGAAAGTTTATACTGCAAATGCATCTGAAGTTCATGTAGGTATATAAAATACGCCTATACCAGACAGCTTTTTTTTACCTACAGGTAACTGTTGGCATTTATTTCCTTAGAAATTTCTTTCCTCGCCATGAAATGAAGTGAGATGGTGCATGAGTGATCACATAGAGGGAGATACTGAGATTTTAAGTAGTAACTATATCTTTGACAAAAAAGATTCATTTTCAGTAATTGAGAATAAAAGAGGTTTACTGTATCCTTTGTTGTGAGCGAGGGACTTACAGAAACAGATTCAGGGGATGAAAAATTAAGGGAGTGATTTGTATTTATTTACATGGGATGATGAAAGGGATAATGTGCATTACCTTGACGGACTGACAGGTGCCCCAGCAGATCTGATGAGTCATCTGGGTGGTGTCATGTTAAGTCACTATGTATTGTTAACTACCACTGCAATCACAGAAAGACATATTGAAAAGAAGTAGATTATGTAAGAAAAGTAACTAAATCCCTATCAGAACTCTGCCTGAGACAGACTAAACTCAGCCTGTGTGCTCGCCATCTGGAAAAGTCATGAGTGACTGAAAGCCTAGGTGTATAATGCAATATTCAGGGTGCCTCAGGGTTCCCATATTGGTGATAAAACTGTTGTAGAGAGCTCAGCTGCTTTGTGTCATGTAGCATGAGTTGCAAGTCGGCTAACACCATCGGAGCAGTGAAAGCTGCCCTCTTGTAAATCCACTTTGCTCTACACAGGACAGCAGTCACAAGCACAAATGATGATAACTTGTAGGAAGGAGCAAACAAAATACAGCAAACAGGACAATTTATGGTGTGTGTTATAAACCAGTTTAATGCACTACTAAATTGTCTACTGAAAAAAAAGTAAGTACAGTGTTTCTTTTGTTTATCATTAAAGGTGAATTATTGGTTAACAGAGATGTTGGCATGGAGTTCAGCAGCTGATTTTAGACTAATTTTCATTTGGGACAGAGTCACAGAGAAAAACAAATTATATGAAAACTGTAGGCATATCTGCAGCCTTTTATTCCAGGAAATTAATGATTAATGTTTAATTCAAATGTTTTTGTTATTGTTCTTTGAACAAAGATTTGGTAAAGATTAAGTAGATTTGTAGGTCATGACTCAGTTTCTGTGGGGGTAAATTTGCATGGTGACAGTGAAGTCAATACAGTCAAGATAATTTACCTGGTCTCAGGACAAGACCGTCAGTCAAGATTAAATTCAAGACCCTTTGTTTGGGTAAAACAATACAAGATTTCAGTGGAGGCAGCACCCAATTCTTCACAGAATCACAAAATTAAATCACAAATCTTTAACAAAACCTCAGGCCAACGATATCAGGCTTTTCTGTTATTTGTTTCCAAAATAATTTTGCACAGGTTCTCAGAATATTTTTTTTTTTTAATCCAACATACTTCAGTGAGATCAGAAATCATAAGCAGTTTAGTTTGAGTTAGAAATTAGGATATTTGACTTAACATGTATATTTATCTTCGATGTTATTTTGTTTTCCTTCTTTTTTAGGTATTGATTCAATGTTACTCCACCGTTGAACAAACCCTAAAGGTTTCGCACATTGGGAAAAATTAATTAGGTTATTCTGGCTTCTCTACTCAGTGAGTTCAGTTGTTATGACAACCAAACATTTACCACTTTCTTAACATCAGTCCTTTTGATTTCTGCAGTTATTAAAAAAATCCATCTAAGCTGTGAAAAAAAAAAAAAAATCTATAATTTCCAATATTAAGAGCCATATAGCTCACCTTCAGCAATAATGACTCTGCTTAATAACTTTCTTACAGTCTTCAAAGCGCCAAAGGGTTCTTCCAAGGTCTACTCAAGACTCAATGCAAAAAGTATCTGCAACTCACTACTGGTCCTATGTGCTCACTCATAGGGGCATCTTTCTGAGATTACAGCTCAAATAAATATAATTGCAGTCATCCTTGGGTCTGATCAGAAGATGGCATGCAGTAGAACCCAGCTGGGCAAAAAGGCTGTGGTGGTTGTACACAACCCGATAAAGTCCAGAACTTTCAGTACAACAGCTGATGGCTCTTTAGGACTTTTTGAGACCTACTGTGGCTGTCATCACCTGTGCACCTTGGTTGATGCTAATTTTCATGTCCCCATCCCTACCAGGGCATGGTGACTCCAGTCACATACACCCCTTCAGCTGGGGGATCATGAGGGATGAGACAGTCAATACACAGGGCCTTCAGCCAACAAGGCACTCCAGGTTCAAAGGAGCTTCTGGAACATGCTCACAATTAACACAGCCAGATCCCACCACACTATAAAATGGGGTCCCTGCCAAAGACGCCCTTTGAGTGCTCTTCTCAGAGCAGGGGGACTGTAATAGGAGCCCTATCCTTAGTGCGGGACCCTATCGGGGGTCCTCGGAGGCTTCTCGGGATTGAGAGCCCTCATTTTCTCCTTGATGAGTGATTATTTCTTGTGGATATATCCTTCAGTGAGCTCTTGCTTCTACCCCCAGGATAAGTGATGATTTCTTCTGGGTACCCTTGAGTGAGAGACCTCTTCTTTTCATGAGTGTGCACACGCTGTGGATCATTATTCTTGTGTGTTCATAGGGTAATAATATTCCCAATGGGTATATCAAATCTGCAATTTGTTAAATGTTGCTGGAGTGCTGACTGATTTTGGATTACCTGCCCTTCCACCCTCCCACCCCCCCGCCCCCACTACCACTTGCATCGATTTCTGTAGTTTGGTTTTGGTTTCAGTTCCAAACTGAAGTTGGTTTAAGCTTACATTTGTTTGGAGTCTTTTTGGGGTGCTTCCGTGATAGATGACTTTTGCTATTACTATTTTGATTGCAGTCAGGTAATAAGCAGTTTCATGTCAGAGCCTGTGTTTTTATGCATAGCTTTTTCTAGCTGGGAAACTTTCAATTTGCTTCCAGATCTTTCATTTTCTTGACATTTTGCAAAAAGCAGTTTCACTTTCTAAATATTTGAAGCATCTTTCTTTTAGGAATAACATACTGTATGAATTTTCATTGAAAATGATAAAACATTTTGTGTGACAAAGGCCAGAAGACTGGCTAAAAGACAGAGAACAGTATTGTTCATCAGTGAAATTTTGTGTAAGATTTTGTAGAGTTGTTATGTCCAGATAAACTAAAACACTTAGACTGAGCATCCTTTCACTTACCTCCAGCATCCTCATGAGTGTAAAACAAAGGCTGATGATTCCATACCTGCATTCCTTGAACATGGTCTGGGGACAATTAGACAGTTTAAAGTACAGCCACATGGAAGCACATGGAACAAGTTGATAAAAATGATCAACACAAAGGTATTTCTGAGAGTCACATCGCTCTGAAAATTTGTACCTAAAACAGATGCGCAACTGAGGAAGCTGTGCACGCAGTTCTCTTTCTGGAGGAGATGGAAGCATTTCAGATGGAACTTCATGCAAGAAACTACTGTGATTTTTTAATCGTGTTACTCTAGATTGGATTCCAGTCTAGATCTACACTAAATGAAGCAAGGATACACACCCAAGCAGTAACATACAATTGTCCATACTACTTAATTTTCACCCAGTCTTGTCACGGTTTTGACCCACAGCTGCTGGCACTCATACTCAGTTGTGCTCGTCTGTGAAGCCATTAGAAACTGATGGATGTGAAATGACTGAATGTATATTGGTGTATTGTAATAAGTATGTAGCTTTAAAGGTTTAAAAATATATTGGCCTTTGTTTCTGATGAATTAATAAACAATCCAATTTTTAAACTATAAACCATATCATGCTGCTATAACAGCAAGGCATATATATACATGCAGGAACTTTATGCTGGCCAGTCATGATAGCAGGCAGGAATGAGCAGCTTTCACAATTTTGGGGGAAGATGTTTCTGTGCTAATGTGAATGTAATATGTAATTTGCTCTGATTTATAAACCTCACGAACACAGAAATCAAGGTTGAACAAGACAATTTCAATAATTTAAAGTCATGGATGTGAACTTCTTTGTTAGCTTGATTCAATACAAACTCAGAGAAATTTATTGTTTGTACAGAGACAAGAAAAAGATATAACAAAAGAGAAGTGATTCATGAAGTATCATGATGACATATGTGGAAAGCCTGCTGAAAATAATAGACATCCAAATAAAAATCAGTCCCTCTGTAGTTTAAGTGTTTCTGTTTCTTCTTTATTAGCTTACCATACAAGACTTTGAATAACAAAGAAAATCAGCAAAAAAAAATGAAACTTATTTGAAAGCACTGTCAGAAACCACAATCTCTCATAAACACTTCTCTAGAGGGAGTGAGAGAGAAATCGTACCTGAATGACTGTGAGACCAGACCAGGAAAGGGGATGACAAATGTAAATTCTGCTGGATATCAGTCCCTGTCAAGAAAGCATGAGCATGCTGAAAACGCACATGCAAGATTTGAGTGGCTGGGAAAAGACAAGGGGGACAGAGCCAGAAGAAAGCATAACAGAAAAACTTCCAGTCTAATTTTTGTTGTTCTTTTTTACTGGGATTCCATCTGTCATTCAAAACATGTCTGTCTAAAGTCATAAATTCCTTTGCCTAATAAATAGGAAATCAATGTGAAAAAAGGATGTCATCCACAAGGAACTGCAGGAGTCGTGGTTTGCATCAATGTGTTTGGGTTATGATCAATAAGCTGAAAGACAGTTATAGACAGAGCATTGCATAGTCTATTAAAAACTTTTGCTGTTAACTGTGTGAGAACTGAAAGCTCAGTGTCTGGCTCTGAAGAGAGAGTATCCTGTGTGTACTAGGTGGCAGGGATTTTTCATTCTCATTGGAGACCTTTTGAGAGCTCACAACTCTAAACTTAGTACAGCCCACCTCCATCTAGTAACAATGAAAAATCTAATGAGTAGAGAAAGCATTTTTATTTCAAGGAAAATGGATCCCAAGTGTCACTTTTTCAAGCAACAACAGTTGTCTGTGAGCAGCACCACTGTATTTGCAAGTTCAAGGGAAAGTCTGCTTCAGCATTCTGTTCCTCACCCTATGTCATGCATATTTAAGTCCATCATGCATATTTAAGTCATATGCCGCCAGTCTCATGCTGTCTATTACAGTGCCTTGACTGTGCTCTCTTATCCTGCAAAAATGCAGATCTCGGAACCGGATGAATTGCTGCATTGGGTACTATGGGAAGAGCAGGCTGGGAAGTTGGGAACTGCCACTCCATGTAGCAGGAGCTACCCCACTTGTCCGATCAAACGTAACTGACTGTTAGACATCTTCTTCAGGTCTGGTAGCTGTGTCCGGTCCCTGTCACAGTTAATTGTCTCTGTAAAAGGATCTGGATAACTCTGAAATGGTACTGTGAATTTATGCTGTACATCTGGGAGCCTGGTTCAGTTCACAAATTACGTGGTAAACATGCTACAGTTTTGCATTAATTGTTTGTTTTCTGTTTTCCTTCATGTCCCTGTGTGCAGATAAGGAGTGTTTGGGAGAAACATCTAAAGTGTTTGAGGGGAAAATACAGGTTCTTACTCAATGAGATGAGTCACTCAGTTTTTAATTTGGCATCAGATACATGCCAAGGCATAACAAGCGCAGCAGAGGAATCCCATAGAATCATCCTCTGAGTTACAGCTTACCTGCTACAGTGAGGTCAGCACATTGCAACAGTGGGCTATTATCCACAGAAGTTTTCCGAGTCATGCACAAAAGTTCAGCTGCATGACTTATATATGAGATCAAATTCACTTTGTGGCCTAGTGGGTACTGAAGGATATAGATACAACCAGATGATTTTGCAGTCATTTTAGGCACTTGCACATCTTTTCCTCCATTTTTTCATATGAGGAAAGGTAAAGGCATTTAAAACAAACAAACAAACAAAACATGCCTTATTAAAGATGTGATGAAGTAACTGAAAAAAAGAGTAAGATAGGATACGTATTGTACCTACTGAGGATATTTTGTATACACGTCAGAAACAATCAGGCTTTTCAACAGTTTTTAAATATGCTACCAAATTCCTTGCAATGTGCTGTCAATTAGTTGACGACTACCACTTGGCCAAACACACAAATGTATAGGCTTTGAAATAGCTTCAAGAAGCATTTCGTGATGATTCTCACCAAGAACAGGGAAAAGAATCTTATTTGAAATAGCTTAATATTGTATGGTTTCATTCTGCTTCTCACAGTCCTAGCAGCACCAGGATGAAGGAAAAAAGTTTCTTGACTGTGCTCTTATTTATCAGTCATGTCTCTTGTCTATCCATTGAACTTTGAATGGTTTCCTCTATTGTGTTTTAATCAGAGCATACACAGAGAACATAGTTGCTTCTTCTCTTCATTCATCTTTCATGTAATCTTCTTTTTGCCTCCTCTAAATGGTTTTGTAAGTGGAAGAATATGATATTTAGTGAACAACCTCACTCTGTTGCTGTCAGACAGATCAGACTCTCTGCAGTCTTTCCAAATGTACTGTTTCTTCATTTGTATGCACCACAGCCACCACTTTCACTGCAGACTAGATCAATCTCAGTATTAGGGAGATTATATTGCTGTCAGTAAGCCTTCAGCTTTTTCTGCACATTGCTGTAGCACAAGGCTATATATTGAAGGCTAGATGAGCTTGACATTTCATTTCCCCCATTCAATATACCAAAAAGGAATTTGGCTTGAAGAAGAAGTTTTTCTGATAGAACACTATACTGTTCTAGGAAACAGTCCCTCTTCTTTGTGATCTGTTTAAAGACAAAGGTTCTCCTTAAGTGTATGCATCATTGCCCAAGAACTCATTTAATTTTTAGCCAAAACCAATGTGCAAATATTATAAAGTCCTGTGGGTAACATTTGGTACAGAAATGGAAAAATGGGGAAATAAAGTCAAGTTTTCTGAGTACTGATCCTATCTATGACTCACTCTATGAGTGTAGCTTGATCTGTCACAAAGGGAAGATATGAGCAAAATACTTTTTCTTTTCACCTCTAAAACTGGTGAGAACATTGTAAGCCTTTTATTGATTTTTGGCAAAAGCTTGTCAAATATTTTGAGATCAACGATGTTTTAAAAATACAAAGCTATATAAATTTACCTAATTGTCTTCCCAGCAAAGCCGCACAAACTCTTCCAGCTTTGAGTACTCTGCTGCATAAAACCTAAACTATACAAAATAGAAATTTCAAAAGAAACCTCCATTGTTTGTTTTTTTTAATAAATCTCACATTTATTCAAGAGCTGCATATTAGATAGTAGTGTAGCTCGGTGGCTTAGCAATGTCTTAGTGATTGCTGGATTTTTTTGTTTTCTTTAACAAAAAGCTTCCACGCCTAGGAAAAAAAAAAATCTAAACTTTAGTAGTCTCAGCTATGTATTTAGATTAAAATGAAAAAAAATAGAAGGAGAGCAATGAGAATATTTGCCCAAGGTGATATATACACTGGATGATCTCCAGTATGGTTAAAAAAGAATCCAGGATGTGATTAGAAGTGACAGTAGCACTTAATTTACAGCTACTCATTAATAAGGCAAGATTCTTCCATTTTTCGCTCTCTCGGAGCATTCATAATGCCTTAATTTGCTTATCTGGCTTTACCTTTATGTTTGTTTTTTGAAAAGTAGAAGTTAGATAGAAAAAGTGACATGTCTACAGCCTCTCAGAGAATTTCTGGCTGCATCTCTTGAAATTGCATGTAACCTTTGTTTATGTAAGTGGCACAATTGCTGCTTTCAACGTGCCCATTTGGATGCGTAAGAATTGCCGAAGTGGGTAGCAGATCCAGGATTTGACACTAAATCCATGATCCTGCACTAAATTTTGCATGTTCACTTACTTTGGGTGACTGTGTAAGGATATGAAATGCATCCAGAAATGAGGGGTAAATCACAGCAGCCTGTAGACTAAGGACAGTAAATGTACAGTTAGAATTATCCTAAAGGTCAGAGGATGCCGACGTGTCATTAATCAAAGACTGAAATGGACGTATGTTGCTGTTTGAAGGCTTGTTTCTTTGTATTGTGATTAGTATTCTTATTACCATATGTGTCTCATCAGGAGCATTACTAGGCAGAGGGAGTATACATCTCCATTCAGATTCATTGTAAGGAATATTACACTTTGGTTTGATGTGAGGGTTTTTGTGGTACTTCGCAAGAGCCCATCTTGACTGTCAGGGATTTGACATGAATTCTCAATTCACAGTCCTGAGCTGGAATGTCAGAGATTCTAAACTGGGATTTGATCTTTAGATTCATGATTACAACTGGCTGGAGGAAGCTGCAGAAATCTGACTAGTCATTGTCTGAATTTAATTATTTCTATGTGTGCTGAAATCTGACAAAGAAGGATTTTTTAATTGCAGATTTTTTATATATATATATTGTCAGTATGACCAATGATAATGATGCCACTCTTAGCAGATTGAAAAAGATGTCTCTCTGGATGTCATCCCTTCCCTCCAGCATGTTGACCACACCACACAGCTTGGTCTCTTTGGCAAACTTGCTGAGGTGCACTCAATCCCACTATCCATGTCACTCACAAAGATGTTAAACAGCACCTGTCCCAATACCAATCCCTGAGGAATGCCACTCATCATCAGTCTCCACTTGGACATTGAAATGTTGACTGCAACTCTTTGAGAGCGACCATCAGCCAATTCCTTATCCACCAAGTGCTACATCCATCCAATTAATCTCTCTCCAATTTAGAGACAGTGATGTCATGTGGGACAGTGTAAAATGCTTTGTAAAAGTCCAAGTAGATTATGTCAGTTGCTCTTCCCTTATTCATCAATGCTGTAACCTCATCTAGAAGGCCATCAAATTTGTCAGGCACAAGTTGTCCTCAGTGAAGCCATGTTGTAACAGAAAGTTAAGAAGACATCCGAGTTAATGTGTTACATAGGTCTGACTGTTCAAATGATAGGAGAGCATTGGTTATTTTCTGCACTACACAGTTGCAACAATTATGTGAAAATAGAGAAAGGTCAGTCTCACATTACTCAGTTCTTATTCGTGTGAGAGCTTCCATACAAATGAACAGGAAACATCTTGAGTTGCCAGTATTTAATAATAATGCTTGAGATTTGACTTGAGCTTTGCTTTTCCTTCTTTCCTCAAGCATTCAACACTTGCTTGAATTTCACACAAGGCATGATCCTTTGGAACTAGTGATACTAAATGCCTTCTGTTCCCTTTTAAACCATGGCTACTGGGTACATGAGTATTTTCTAAGCCATTACACAAATACAACTAGGATATTTCCAGCTTAAGTGTACATAATACATTTGGCTTATATGAGCCATTTCAAATAAACCAGAACTGATGAAGTTGCAATTGTCAATAAAGCCATTAACTTCAAGGTACTTACTGAAGCAGGATGTGTTTTGGATTCCACTGAGGTTTTCAAAGGGAAGATATGAGCAGCTTGTCCTTCACTAAAATAGCCCTCCTGATACTTAGCAGTCCCTAAGCTGCACATATTAAATTTGAGTTTTGAAGTACTTCAAAGCCACAGGGCTACTTTGAGAAAAACACATACTGTGTATCAAAAAGTTATACTATAGTTATTAATCTGTTTCAAGTTTTGTACATATTCCAGAGATACAAAATAATACAAAATATTTTTTTTAAATTACAGACTGCGCTCCCACAACTAGACAAAGCAGTGTTTGCCTTTAGTCCACAAGTAGTTGATTTCTTTAACTACTTTAGTGTAAATAAGGACTAGCCAGTATAAGAAAAATTTGCATATTCGATTCTGGTGGTTTTGGAGAAGGGTAAAATATTCACTTGTCTTACTTGCAAAGGAAAGAGGATTTATATCCACACATCCATCCTATTCCCTTTTCACCTTCAGTTTGATTATTTATATATTAATTTACAGGTCAACCCTAAGTGGGTTTGTAACATGAGTAGCTATTACAAATCTTGTTCCTCTATTGCATTGTGCCCTGTGCTGACAGAGCTGACTGACACACAAGACATAGTGGTCTGGGCATGGGCCATTTTATGTCTATTCATGAAATACTACATAAGTGAAGACTGAGAACAGTATTATTCTCATGCTGTACCATTGCAGTTCACATGTGTAGATGTGAAAGGACAGAAAATTCACTTATCTGCATAAAACAGAGCTTTTGAACACAGGCAAGGCAAATAACTTTTTTACTTCTAGGATATGCATTATCTCTTCACACAAAAAAATGACATGTGGTGTCAACCACACCACTCAGGTCGGTGTCATCTGCAAACTTGCTGAGAGTGTGCTTGCTCCCACTATCTGTGTCATTGATGAAGATATTAAACAGTACTGGTCCCAGTACAGAGCCCTGAGGGATACTACTCATCACTCAGCACTGATGTTAATACTATTAGTCTTCAAGTAAATTCCTGAGGGCTGATGTGCAATGCACTCTGATTCCTGAGTTTACAAATCTTGTTCTGGAAAGGTGACAGGAAGAATTGTTTGCACTTCCAAAATTGTTACACTGACTTCACAGTAAAGTGAAGCAAAAGCACAACACATTTACCCAAGTTCATTTTTAGAATTGTTCAGTGATTGAAGAGATTTATAAAACATTTTCATCCTAGCAAAACAAAAGAATCTTCAGTTCCTCATTAAAAACCAGGCAGAAAGTTGCTAAAGATATTGTTGAGGCCCTTTTTCATGTCAGGCAGCACAGCAGAGCTAACTAGTTCTTCCTCAGACTGTGGGCTGATATCTGAGGAAATTATAAAAAGACATACAGAACTCACCTGGTGAGAAGGTTTGTGATATTTCAGTATTAATGTATAATTAAAAGTATACATAGCTAAATCACCGTCTCTCACGATTAGTTGTTCATGGACCTTGGACCATGGCATTAAGCAAACGAATGAGAAAGTTGTCACATAGAATGTGGGTTTTTAACGTGTTTTCTTAGTTTGAATGCTTACACTATCAAAAATGCCCCTGACTTTGCCTTAGACTTAAAAGATACTATGAAAGTAAACATTGCTATTTGCCTCAGCAGTTCTTGCTGTAAATTATGAAACTCTGTCTTCTACTGACAATGAATTGGCTCCCTAAAAATCAGTGTGGTGGCTGTGCCTGTACTACCAAAGTTAAACACTTTAATTTCATATTGCATACAGAGAAAACAAAATAAAACAAAAATAAACGTATAGAGAGATTTAAGTTATGGGAAAGAAAAGTCAACTGACCTCCATGAGATGTCAAGTAAAAATCTAGAAAGACAGATAAAACAGACCAAAAGAAAGTTGTGATAATTATCCAGTGCCTGTTTCTTGGATATCCTGAGCACACTGAGAGTTCGCAGTGTGTTAAACTTGTTCATAGAAAGAGCAGTTCCTGCAGATCTGGCACCGAGCGGAGCTCAGGAGGTGTGACACCCATTACCTTTTTCCATAGCAAGGGGATTTCTCCTTTTCTGGGAAAAACGTTCTCCAGCTTTTCCTCCCTCGACCTTGTGTTGGGTGCGCTTGACCCCTTGACCAGACTGGCAGTGGTTTGTTACAGGCTCCAAAGAAGGCAAAGGCCTGAAGCATAGCTTGGCCATGAACTCCTCTTGTTTATCCACAAAGGAGCAGAGTGATACAGTGAGCGCTGATGCATACGAGCTCGGAACACCAATCATGTGATAAACATATGAGTAGTAGGTGGCTTTTCCAAGATACATTTATCAAGGAACAAATAAAGTTGTGGGTACAAGGAGTCTCCCACATACCTTTCCTATGACGTGACAGACTACAAGCCAACCACTTTTTTCCATAGAAATGACAGACTAGATGAGCCGCCTTTGAGCTCTCCCTGCCAGGCAGTGTGGTACTGTGGTGGTGATCTCCCCTTGAGCTGGAACACCTCTCAAGGTTGCTCCTCGAGGCCAAGAGAACTTTTACCACCAGCAGAGTTTTGGTAATTGACTGATGTGGCATACAACATTATAGTAGTGTAACTTCTAAGTTTGTCCTGGTAACTTCGATTGCATGCTGAATTGACACTAAGGAAACATTACCAATCCATGTAGCTATTCAATATTACCCTTATTCCTTGTATCTCTACCCTTAGGCATAAACCATTGACCAAGTCTGAGACTAGGTCTGGATCCAGCCACACCTAGACTCCTCTCTGAGAAGGTGTTTAGAAGGCAAGGATGTCCATTCTGAGCCTTGTGACTCAGTGGGAGGCTCTTCCTTACTCTGTATTTCTTCCTTACACTTAGACATAAACTGTTGACCAAGTCTGGGACTAAGACTGGACCTAGCTGCACCTGGGGTCCATAAGGAGTTTAGAAAGCAAGGATGTCCATTCTGAATCTCATTATTCAAGAGGAGGGCTTTCCTTACCCTTTGCATCCCTGGTCTCTGTGTGAAACATTGTAACTCAAGTTTAACTCAATTTTCCTTTGTGTTTTTCTTCCATGCAGTAATTAATAAGGTGAATGTTGCCATATCTAACAAGAGCTGACTTCTGCCTGAGACACCTCTGAAAAGGACATATGCAAAGTCCAGGGGTGCTTTGGGGTAAACTCTAGGAGAGGGTAAAACAGAGCTGTCCCACTCAGGATCAGATAAGAAACAAATTGTGGGTTTGATTGCTGTTTAATTCCTGATTTTTACTTTTTTCATTAAAACCAGGATACAGGATGTGGCTCACCTCAGACTTCCCTGTGGAACAGGATCAATGCCGACCAGTTCTGACCATGCTCTGTACAAGTCAGGCTGAGAGCACTGTCAGTATTATTTGAGATTTATCAGATAGTATTTTTGGAACAGATGTCTCATCATGCTTCTTCTTGTGACACAACATCAGACAACAATGCTTCTTCCCTATCAGATGGTTTAAAGGGAACTGGAACATTAGTTAGTGCCTGGGAGAAGTATGTTTGCGTCGTGATAATTTCATAAGTAGTATCATTTTATTTTGTACAGTAAACTCCACCATGTCACAACACAAGACTATTCTCAAATTCTCAAGCATATGCCTATAAATACTCAATATTTGTTACAACACAGCTCCTCCTAGGCAAGAGCAGAGCAATCATATGTTCGGGGGCAGATGGCTTATTATCTTCAGAAACTTCCAGTATTGTGAAAAGAAAAGGGAGCTTTGTAAAGATGAAAAAATAAAAAAGAAACACCAACTTGTTATTGTTGCTGCTATGGAAACTAAACAAAGTACAATAACTACTTGCTGATTTCTTCTGTCTCCTACAGCGAACAAGCCTAAAATACTGAGATTTCAAGGACAAGAATCGCTGTCAATAATGAAATATTTTGCTATTCTGAGATTTACTAGCACATTATCTTGGAGTTGTTTAGTTTATAAACCTTTGTGAATTCTCTGTTTTTATTTTCTTTCCTGAGCACATGAAGCATGCTGTTATGAAAAGGCAATTAATTTTACATGAGGAAATCAATTAAATAGTTGATATGGTCCTGAAACTGGGGATTTATTCACAGCAATTTATTTATATTTTTATAAAAAGAAGAAACATGTTAAATTTAGAGGTGTGCCTAGTCCTTCACAGCACCTAACTTATCAGGAATGAACCATCGGTTTTTTAGGTGTTTATTGCCATGCAGTTATAATATTCTCATTGCAGCTGTATCTGTGTAAGAGGCTACTGCTGAGACTCCTTTGCTTCTGACTCACATGTATTTCATTCCCTGAAAGGGAGAAGCAAACAATGTATTTCTGTCTAATAATAAATTAATTCATGTAATTTCGTTTAATAACCTTTGCTTAGTCTGGAAATGAAGGTGCAGCTAATTTAGGGCACAGAATATGATTTTCAGTATGGTTTCACTATGGTTTCCCACTCAGAAAACAGTAGCTGAATCCTTAACTTATTGGAATGAAATAGCAGCATTCATCACTCAGTCTGGAACAATTTGTTAGTTGTTAAAATTTAGAATAGCATAGGCAAAATTAACCACAGTGAAGATTACATCTGTGGGGAAAAATATATACAGCCTTCTGGCAACTGAAAGGTGAGAGAAGTCACTTCTGTTCTCCCTTGCCTGGATTTACTGTGGGTGTCCTAGTTGAAAAATATCTCTGCAGTAAGAGATGGACATCTTCTCTTATTCAAATTCCTCAGAATGTTCTCTACTGTCAGCCAGAATCACCTTCATCTTACCCAGTCTGTGTTTAAGGCATATGGTATTCTTCCAAGTAATTCTCTCTGCCAGATGTTAACTTGACTATCCTCCTATGCACAAGGAAATGAGATAGAGTTTAAATATCTCTCAGCTATAATTTATCTTACAACATCTCAGTGACATGAATATTCTCACTGTGGGAGTAGAGAGCGAAAGAAAAGTGATGGGGTAGGATGAATGCTGAAGGTCTCATAAACCTGAAGAAGCCCTTAATTATGAACTCTAAGAAATATTAAATATTTGTCCAATCCATTTTTAAGGATCCCTTCAAGCAAAACAGATAAAATAAAAAATCAAAGTCTAAATTCTGAATAACTTGAATAAAAAATAATAATGGAAATCACAGATGGTAGAGGAGGCAACTCACCACCAGCAGCAACGTTCCCTAGAAAGAGTTGGTGATTTTCCTACAGTATAATTTCTAAATTGTCTTGCAAGTGCACCTCAGTCCTAACAGGTGTGATAATCTGGAGTAGAAGCTATAAACATCAAACCCCTCAAAATTAACACCTAAATTCCCAAGCATTTCCAACCCAATTAGTCTCTCTCTTACTGAAGAGTATCTTAGATTCATTTCAGCCAGCCATTTGCAGGAGCCTCTGCAGTTTCTAATACAACCAATAATGCAAATCTTTCCTGAATATAATATAAATGCATTACAGTCTCACTAGTTGTCACTCTGTGCTTTTGTCACATACTTATTTTTAAGGTAGACAATTCTAAGGTATTTTCCTGTGAAGAGCACATAATTCTGGAAATCCCTTGTTCTTATAGCATATAGAATCAGAAGGTCGAGCTTTGAATTAGAAGGAGTTTCCAAATATAGTTTTCTTCATCATTTTCCCAGTATAGCAGTGAATGCAAATGACACATCTGGCTGGGTTTTTTCTCCTTGCAATCCAGTTATGACACGAATCTGGCTCTCGTTTGTCACTCTGTGTCCATAGACAGCAGAAAATCAGGCAGTCAAATGTGGAAATTTAAATTAGCTATAAAATCATGTAATTGTAGCATTACAGAACTGCAGGAGTAGGTGGATACAAACATGAATTTCAAATTAAATAACAAATTAATTACCTTATTACTTTACTATACCTGCAAAGCCCATACAGTTTCTCTCTGCTATTAATAAAATTATATTTTAAACAAGTTCACTCGTACGTCTGGTCTTTTCTTTGTTTTTTATTTCTTAATAAATTCAGTTCATTCTATTTTGACATAACAGCAATTAGAGTTCACTAATACTGAATCTAATTAATGACAGAAATATGTAACATATGAGGTCAGGCCAAACGGTATGGTTTACTGATGCAAGTAATGGTAGATGTATACTAAATAAAGATTCTTTATCAGTTCTACTTGATTAAGTATGGCTGCTCTTAAAATACACAGTCTTTTATTTGTGAGGTAAGTAGTGAGAGTGAAGTGGGGAATCTCTGCATGCAGTAGAGATATTTGCAACCCAAATCAGCTTAGTTTTGCTACGCTGTGAGTGGAGGGACATTGACAATCTCTGCAGTCCTAAATATAGCTCTGCTAAATTTGTTTATGATTCTATCAAGACAAATCATAATTTTGTCTATTACAGAACATGTTCACCTCATGGCAGCAGCTCACTCCGACACTTACAAAATTGCAGGTGGATTTTTGACTCTATGAAGCTGAAGGGTAAGATACTTGTTATTTTTAGAGAAGCCAAGATTACACCCTGCATTTTTAGATGTTTGCAGAGTGAAGACTTCAGGAATGTTAGTCTGCAGGAAGTGATTTCCCTTAGGCCAGACTTCCTATAAATCAGATCATAGCTTGAACTGTAGTCACAGCTTACACTGGCAAAGTTGTGTTTTTGAAGGTTTCATTAGAATTCCTGATTGAAAAGGCCTATTAAATTTAGGCTCCTCAGTATAAAAGCCAATAAGAAAGTAAAAGAAAAGTAAGATTAACTGTTATATTATCCCAGAAGAAAATAACATATTTTAAATATCAGTATTAATTTTTGCTTTTATGAATATTTTATAGTATTAATGCATTATCTTAAACATCTTTACTTTCTTTTTGTAACCATTAAATAAATTTGTCTGCGTTTAACAGTGTTTGAATTGTTCATGTCTTCAAGTTTCGTATTTATCGAATGTTGTTCTTAGACACTGGATATGTAGTTGTCAACTAGTAGTTAAGGTCAGGATTTGGTTCGATTTTAAAAAATCTACAATTGGGTGTCTGTATGTCAGCATGTACAGAGGCAGGATGGTCTTCCAGAGGATATGTCAGATCTCTTGTCACATCTTAATTCAAAATCTAAAAGTAGGTTAAGACATTTCATGAGTATTCCTCATTCCAGTGCGCCATGAAAAAGCTGTTCTGTAAAATGGGTTTGAGATGATACCAACATATTGCACACATTGATGTCAGTGGTTTTGAATTAGGCACTGCATGTGTTGAAATGCAACGCATTTCCTACACACACACACACACAATATTCATACACAGTAATAACCTCAAATTGTCATTCCATCCCCCAAAACTGAAATAAATCTGCAATGAAGCAATGGTGACACTTTCACCTAGAAATGTTTAGTCATAAGTTTAAATGTCACCCCCATTTGCTGGATGACCCGTCCTTTCTTCTGTAACAGATAGAGTGGAATCATAGAGGAAAACATAGCCAAATCATTTTCCAATGAAAACTAGGAGCTTTTGCATGAACATTTCTATTTTGATTACATCTTCTAGAGAGAATAGGCAATAAAAATCATTCTAGTTTTGTTCTGACATGAAAAGCATTTGACCTTGTTGCTTTGTCTTGAATTTTCCATTCTGACATTGCAAACTTATTTTGAATTAAATGTTTGATAAATATGAATCGCTTTCTTTCCATTTTTCTTGTCCTAAAAAATTAGATTGTTTACATTTTTCTTCTCTTTACGAAGAAAAACTTCAAAATTTTTGTACTTCCTATAAAAGAGGATTCCACATAAACAATCTTTAAATCTGTGTATCTGATGTTCAACAGTACCAAAACTTCCATGAAACTGCCTTTGCACAAAAGTATGCTGTTTTGTGTACTGAGATATCTGGTACCCTGTTACTCCCAACTTTTTCCATGTCTATGTCGAAACTAGTAAACTGGGAAGAGGCCTGAGCTCTGCCATGTAATTATCCATACTCTTAAACTGCTCCGGTCTATGGCACGGTTTTGTCTCCAGCTTACTAATGCTCCCTCAGACAATGCCTGGTCATGCTTCAGGGTTAGCACCTGCCAGGAGCTTAAGCAACAGAAAGTTTGGATTTGAACCCTTTGTTTTATGGGAATAAGGAAAACCAGCTGCAAGGACAGACTGAGTCGTGATCAAGAATGTGCCTGATCTATTTTTTTTGTGCAGATACAGAGAATAAGGAGTGAGGGAAGATGTGCTCTTGGAAATATCTTTGAAGAAGAATAATATTCACTACATAAATATTGTACTTCTGTTACAAGACTTGTAAGTATTTCATTAACAGCAGTATAATTTTTTATAAGAGGAAACTGAATAGCAGCACTACAGCAGCTTCTGCTCTTGTACCTCTTTCCCGTACTGGGGCCTGAAAGAACTGACCAGTATTGAGCAATATTCGAGCCACTTGTTAGTGGGATCAGAAGAGGTATTTGCTCTTCTGGTTCTATGTGAAGCCAAATAAACAGAACGATATGAGGAGTATGTGTGCTGTTAGGTGTTTGATTTGCCACAACAAACAGGTAAGATAAAAAGGGAATAAAGGGAACAAAAAGATGTTGTCTTGTTTTAAGTAATGATCTCTTGTGTAGGTTGTGGTTTAGTTTTTGTTTTGTTTTGGTTTTTTTTTGTTTGGGTTTGTTTTTTGGGGTTTTTTTTTAGGTCTTCCAGGTGCAAATTATTCAGCTATATTCCTTATTTTTATTTTCTCCTACCTGTTAATTTGGACTTTATTTTTGCAGGGAAGTTATGGAACTGTTGGTCTCTTATTGGCAAGAATGAAAGCTCAGTACCTTATCATCAGTATTCACTGCACTATTCAGATAAGAATTCATTTTGAATGTAACTCTGTGTGAGGAGATTTACTGCAAATTACTGCTCTCTGCACAAGGCTACAAATGCCAATAAGATACTGGAGGCCCAAAGATAACGCTCAGCACTCTGCAGCTGACATCTAAGGGTCAGCTAGATAAGTGAAAGGCAGATTGTTTTACATCACTGATAATTTCCATTTCATTTGGCATTTTGTCCCTGCTGAATTATATACTTTGTATAAATCATGTAGAATCTGAGAAACATTTTCATTAAGTTTTTTGCATATAAATAAAAAATAATTAAAATCATTTCTGTGTAAAAGAGTGGGAAAATTTTAGTTTATATTGAACGGATCATGCTAATGCAACTAACAACAGTGAAAACATCTCTCTAAATTGTCATCTTCCGCTCAAAGTGCGAGGAGTCACAATGTCGGCACATTTTACTTGCAGATTCCTCACTCAGATTTTAGTGCTGCTCAATATTGCTCAGCTCCAAAAGGGATCAATGTAGTGCATCACCACCCATTTTCTTTCACTAGGTTACTCAAAGTTGCTGTTGTGTAACAACTGCTTCCCCTGACTCCCCTTTACCCCTGTAAGTCCAGCCTACAAAGGTCACATATAAAATCAAATCACAGCATGGAGGGTAAATATATTTGCATGCTAAAGCAGTTTGGTCACAGATATATGCAGTTTTATTAATAACAAGACTTCACGGTGCTGTGGTAGAGATGGTAAAGTGAGGGAGAAGAGCTGGCTGGGTTAACATGGAGACTCCTACACGACCTCCTTGTTGCACGCAAGAGCTGGTGCAGTCCTGCAGAGAGGCTTGGCAGTGAGCACTGTGGTTCCTACTGTGCTGTGCATAGTTCTGGTGCAGGGCTGTGAGGCTTCTCAGGGCTGGAGAGATGGTCCCAGATCCTGGTGCACGATTGTGCGACTTCCCTCCTTGCAGTCGTTTTTCGGCCCCCTTTTGTTACCCCAGTGCTCTTCAGTGTCCTTAGCTGTAGGGCTGATTAAAGAAAACATCACTGATGATCAGATCATTTGGTTTTTGATCTGCTGTTTGTTTCTGATTTGCTACACTGTTGTTGGTGCTCACGATCTGCTTGTTCTGGACACTTCTGGACACTTCTTGATGATCTACAAGTTATTTTTGTAATTCAGCTACCTATTTCCTTGATCACACCTAAACTATCCTGTTGTCTGAGACAGGGAAATTGATCATGTTTTCATCTACTTCTGCTACAGCAAGAAGTTGATTAAAGTTCGCATTGGAACAACCATATTATGTGTTGGACCCATTTGGAACAGTGGTGATCCTGAAATCTCAAGGAAGGAACATCTGAAAACATACAGATCATCCAAAAAGGCAGAAAACCTTGCCAGCTCCTTTTATATATTCTCACACCTTAATCTTAATGAAAATGCTTAGACCCCTGATTTGTGAAGAATAAGGATCTCATTGACTGGGATTCAACACATAAGTATATTTTATCCTGTTCTGGGAGGATATCCAGAATTTCAGCCTGTGCTATAATAAACTGTGTGTTTTTACTCTGTGCTCAACTTTCAAATTCTAATTTGAAGTAGAGAGATTTGTAACTGAGGAAATATGAAGTGGTATTTCTCTTATTATTCACTAAATTTGACACAAGCATCTATCCATTAGCCCTCTAATGCTAGAATGTTGTCTTACTTCCTTTTCTATAGTCTCTCTCTGTCTTTGATAAATGACTTACAGCTTCAGTGTCAGATATCATGGATATACAGAACATGGTAGAAGAAAGTAAAAACAAAACAAAAACAAATGAACAAACAAACAAAAAATTATTTTCCTTGACATATATGAAGAAAGATTTATGATTTCTGTTTCCTCCATAGATTAAATGTTTCTTGCAGAGCTACAGTATATTACCCAGAAGTTCCCTCAGGAAAGTGAGATTGGGGTGAGGGGGAGCAGTGGGAGTTTCGACAATGTTGTGCTCATATCTGGTTTTAATTTTTAACAGTTTTGACAGCGTCCAGACATAGCTAATTCTAAGAAAGTGCTGATATGAATAGTGATGATGTTCTGATTAATGCACATAACCTGGGCTGAGAAGAACAAA
Source organism: Columba livia (assembly GCF_036013475.1). NCBI lineage: Eukaryota > Metazoa > Chordata > Aves > Columbiformes > Columbidae > Columba > Columba livia. The sequence goes on from NC_088604.1 coordinate 13,078,170, forward strand.
GTTAATCCTGTAGGTTGGTTACAGAATTCTCTGTTCTTTTCAAAACAGTGTTCAAGATTTCTTAAGGTTACTTAGACCCCAGCCAGGCTGAGTATTGAAGAGAGAATGAACATGGCTTTACAGTGAAGCAGAGAAGATGATTAAGACTAACCAATTAATTCCAAATGAACTCTCGGCTTCTACTGCAGAAGTAAAAATAACATCCTGGATGACTTACAAATATAACACTGAATTTTCCAGTGTTTGAGATTATGTTTTGTTTTTTTCTTTCTTTCTCTGTCCACAGCAGTTTGAAGTGTACCAAGTAAACTGTTCTGCACAAACTAAAAGGAATATCCATGTTGCTGTGGATGATGCATATGCAGCTTGGGCTGAAGACAGGAGTCATCCAACTGCCACTAGCTATGAAGCCTTTCTGCAAAATCTGTTAACAATTTGAGAATAAAATCAAGGTGTTGAATTGTGAAGGTGCAAGCAGCAATCAAGGTATTTGGTGCCTTTTACTACGAGTATTTGATTTATTATATCTGTCATAGTACCAAAGCGACTGGTGATTAGTGGAAAAAGGAGGAAGCTAGACTTGGTGCACATAGAAATTCAGATTAGATCAAAACCTTCCGGTATAGCTATACCAGATTAGCAATATGATATGATTTATGAACTGTTAATTAAATCTACATTCTCTGTATCAGATTAAAAACATGAGTATAAAAAATCTACCTCTCTGTATCAAATACACAAATATAAATATTTTTATCTACATTCATAGCAGATAGCCAGGCACACTGTTAAGGAAGTCTTTTTTCCCTAGGTTTTCTGTACCAGAGATTCAGGCACAGATACAAGAAATTCTTCCTAAAAAATTTTTTTGCAAGGTACAGAGCAGAGCAGTTCAAACTGGTGCCTCCTGAAGAGGAACCCTCAGCAGAAAAACACTTGGACAATTACACCACCACAACCCAAGCCAACACCCCCTGCACATCACTCTGAACTAATTGCAAAATTAGAGATTGTGATCTTTATAACCTTTAGAAGGATGGGGAGGCTACTCAAGAGGAATACAAGAATGCCGTAAAGTTATGCAGAGAGGAAATTAGAAGGGCCAAAGCCCAACTAGAGCTAAGCCTAGCTACTGCTGTAAAAGGCAATAAGAAATATTTCTATAAATATATTAGCAACAAGGGGAGAGCTAAGGAGAATCTCCATCCCCTGATGGATGCAGGGAGAAACATAGTGACAGAAGATGAGGGAAGGGCTGAGGTACTAAATGCCTTCTTCACCTCAGTCTTTAATAGTCAGAACAGTTGTGTTCCAGGTATGCAGCCCCTGAGCCAGAAGACAGGAATGGGGATCAGAATGAAGCCCAGATAATCCAAGGGAAAATGTTTAGTGACCTGCTACATCTCTTGGACACCCAAAAGTCTATGGGACCAGATGGGATGCACCCAAGGGTGCTGAGGAAGCTGGTGGAGGTGATCATTGAGCCACTTTACATTATCTACCAGCAATCTTGGCTAACTGGGGAGGTCCTAGTTGACTGGAAGTTGGCAAACGTGATGCCCATCTACAAGACTGGCTAGAAGGAGGATCTGGGGAACTACAGACCTGTCAGTCTGACCTCGGTGCCAGGGAAGGTCATGGAGCAGATCACCCTGAGTAACTTCACATGACACATACTAGAAAACCAAGTGATCAGGTCCAATTAACATGGGATTATGAAAGGCAGGTCCTGTTTGACCAACCTGATCTCTTTTTATGACAAGGTGACCCACCTAGCAGATGAGGAAAAGGATGTGAATGTTGTGTATTTAGACTTCGGCAAAGCCTTTGACACCATATCCCACAGCGTTCTCCTGGAGAAGCTGGCAGCTCATGGCATGGATGGGTGTACTCCGAGATGGATAAAGAACTGGCTGGATGGACAGGCCCAAAGAGTTGTGGTGAAAGGAGCCAAATTCAGTTGGTGGCTGGCCACGAGTGGTATTCCGCAGGGCTCAGTATTGGAGCCAGTTCTGTTTAATCTCTTTATCAATGATTGAGTTCACCCTCTTTAGTAAGTTTGCAGGCAGCACCAAATTGGGTGACAGTATTGATTTGCTGGAGGGTAGGAAGGCCCCACAGAGGGATCTGGACCACCTGGATCAATGGACTGAGGCCAGTTGTATGAGGTTCAACAAGGCCAAATGCCGGGTCCTGCACTTGGGTCACAACAACCCCAGGCAGCGCTACAGGTTTGGGGAAGAGTGGCTGGAAAGCTGCCTGGCAGAGAGAGATCTGGGGCTGTTGGTTGACAGCTGGCTGAATATGAGCCAGCAGTGGCCCAGGTGGCCAAAAATGCCAACAGCATCCTGGCTTGTATCAGAAACAATGTGGCCAGCAGGACTAGGGAAGTGATCGTGCCATTGTACTCGGCACTGGTGAGGCCCCACCTTGAATCCTGTGTTCAGTTTTGGGCCCCTCATCATAAGAAGGACATTGAGGTGCTGGGGAGAGTGCAGAGGAGAGTGACGAAGCTGGTGAGGGGTCTGGAGCACAAGTCTTGTGAGGAGCAGTTGAGGGAACTGGGGCTGTTCAGCCTGGAGAAAAGGAGGCTGAGGGGAGACCTTATTGCTGTCTATAACTACCTGAAAGGAGGTTGTAGCATGGAGAGAGTTGGTCTCTTCTCCCAAGTAACAAGTGATAGGAGGAGAGGAAATGGCCTCAAGTTGTGCCAGGGGAAGTTTAGATTAGATATTAAGAAAAAATTAATCACAGAAAGGGTTGTCAGGGATTGGAACAGGCTGCCCAGGGAAGTATTGGAGTCACCATCCCTGGAGGTGTTTACAAGGTGTTTAGAAAAGCTTCTTAGCGACAAGGTTTAGTGCCAGCGTTACGTTATGGTTGGACTCGATGATTCTGAGAGTCTCTTCCAACCAAAATGATTCTATGATCCTACCTCCCCTTTCTTCATTGGATCTCTTCATTTTAATTAGGTGAGCCATCAGTCAAAGTTCTGACTTTCAGCTGCTATTTTGCACATGCAGCTGGAGGAAAAAGTTCTTGGCAATAGCCAAAATATTCTTCCATTTCTCATCTTCTGTTAGATGCCATTCTGTTCCTTTACTTATCTTCAGGGACACAGCTCCTCTTATCTTCTAGCTTGAAGACTCTGAGGCCTTTTTTTGCTTAGTGAAGCAGAAAGTTCAAAGGTTCACAGCTTGCAGAGGTTATGCTAAGCAAACTCACTTATGCTAAATAAATTCTATATAAGCAGTTTCTAACCAAGTTCTGTAAGAAGCAGTATACCAAATAATTCAATAAGCTAAAGCAGTCTATTCCCTAACACATACTGCTGAAAAACTAGACTAAAACAATTGAACACTTAGTAAAATGACAATAAAAGGCAATCACAAGCAGAATAAATTCCCACTTGTCAGCTGTTTCTAAATTAAAATGAACATAAGATCAATAAATAGTCCTTGCATTTTCTGCAATTATATAATGAAAACACTTTTATAAATAAAATATTTCATTAAGCTAGAACCACCTATGGTAACTGATAGAATAATATGTATTCATCAGTTCTAATAGGCTGATAGAAGTTGCAAGGTAATTTTCTTATTTGCTAATAATTTTAAAAGTATTAAATAGCTAATTTTTGTTACTGTATTATGATTGATCTTAAGACTAGGATATATAAAACATGGGAATTCATCTTGCCCAGCAAATAAAAGTCACATCTGTGATATTCAGTTCTACAAATTGTCATCTAAGTAATCTATTTTGTTAAATGAGTTGTGCAAGGATGCATATCTCATCACTTGATCCATAAAAGAAAACAACTTTCACCATGTGCTGTGATCTTTGTGCTTTGAGCTCTAGCAGCTACAGATAGAAATTCAGTACAGTTACAACAGTCTCATCATCTGGTCCATAACTTCTAGTATACATAATATCATTAAACTCCATTACAAGAAGCAGGAAAAGGGAGCAATAGAATATTTGAAAAGTTAATATGCAGAAGAATACTATAAAAAGTTAGATTTTTGTGCCTCTATAAATGCACCAAAAAATATTGATTTTCTTATTTGCTTGAGAAATTAAATTTTAATCTTTATGACACTTCAGATAGCTAAGGTGACTTCTTTCTGCTCTAGTATTCTGTATTTGCATTCCACATCTCTTCTAAAATGGTGGCTACATGTGATAGTTAAGTTTGGTATATATTTCTGTGCTCTTTTTTTTTCCTTACCTTTCAGCAACACCATCTTGATCTATATTTCTTGTCTACTGTGTTACATCCTATAACATTGTAATTGTTCTATTTGTCAACAGAGAATAATAGTGAAAAGGGGAAGGATTATTAATTAATGTCAGAGAATAATACAGGTGAAATTTAGAAAGCTTTCCAGTATTACTGATATTGTATTTCTGTGAAGGAAACTCAAACTACTATACTTCACAACATTGACTGCTTGCAGCACTATCACAATTTCTTTTGTAATAAAGAACAAGTTATAATACCACCCTAAAGTGATTACATAATTAATTCTCGCAAATAGATACAGGACAGAACTTTAACCACATCTGCACAATGCTGTCATCCATCATGTCCGTTTCACTTTATTCTCAATGTTTTTGATTGGATTTATTTTGCCTGACTCGAATCTCTTGCTCTTTATCCAAAACAGAGCGACAGAAGACTTAATTCTGTTGTCTGAACAGAAGCATTCATGTCTACTTGAGATAGACTAGACAAGCCTCCAGCTGCTGCTACAGAAGGGTGCAAGTCTCTGTCAAGTTGTATGTTGTGTTTGTAAACCTCATGCAGATGTTTGGACAGAGTAGGACATCCCAAATGATGCCAGACATCCTGTGTCCAGGCATCTGAATTGAGACCACACATTACACATTTTCAGAATAAAAAACATCCTGTTTCTTTGAGCCATATAACTCACAATGATGAATTACATTGAGAAGAGATAACTCTTTCTCTGTGTTCAGTAAAGGGAGTCTAGGGACTTCATTCAGTTCACTTCTGTGGCTATGGTTGCCATCAAATATGTGTTCATCACAACAGACAGAAATGGAAAAAAATTATTCAGCCAGTAATATTTCATAATATGGACTTTGAAAACTGACCCCAAATGAGAAGCCACTCCATCACCCACCCTTCCTGAAAGTGTTAGTAAATGTTAAGGCTGTCTTCCCATTGTAAAACCTGGATGTTCAACTACAAAAAAAAGCCATTGGAGAAAAATTAGGAACCATAAGATCTCACCATCAATGAGACAGTCTTTCAAAAGAGGACGGGAATACTTTTTGCATTGTTATTACTATTAACAGATATGCTAACACAGAAGATAATGCATTTTGGGGAAGAAAAGTCTACTGGACAATTTTGCAAATATGTTAATAAAATGTACAAAAAGTTATTTTATGTAAAAGACTGGCAATGAAGTCTCAGCAAAAAGTATTACTGAAAATTTTCATCCTTCCTGAAATAACCTAAACCTCTGTGATGTGTTCCTTTCTTGTGGAACACGACATAAAATTGCAGAAGTCCTGAAGCCTGTTTCATGATGACACCATTATTGAAGTGTCAAGACTTACATTTGACTCTAATGCTACATGAGGTGCTTGATCCAGTGGACATGCACAGATCAGTCAGGATTCAGTTTGAGTTTAAAACACCTAAATTTAGATGTCCACTTGTGCTGAATTTTCATTACAGAGATGCAGTCAGTACAGACAGTGGAGCTCAGAGGACAGTACAGTAACAGCCAGGACAGAGCTGTTTCCTGCACAGCCAGGAGGAGCTCAAGCCAGTAGTATGGGCATATTACATTATCTGAGATGCCCTGGGGTACCTAAGGCTTTGCTTTAGAAGAGCTGAAGTACTGCACTGAGAGTATTTTTCTAGATCTCCACTAGGTGGCAGGAAGTCAAACATGTCCAGCTCAATCCAATAGTACACGAAAAGATGTCCAGAGCATTGAAGGTGTTCTAGAAAGACCGTAAGGCATCTACAAGGATATGACACAGGACCCATAGAAGATGTATGCCTTTCCTTCTACAGTTTCAGCTAGATAATTCTATGTGTAACTGAATTTCACTTACAGTGTTCATCCAATAAACGTAGTGGTACTTCCCTTTCCTTACTATAGCAACTCAAAAGTTAGAAAATTAACTAGAATTCAATTTTTACACCCAGTTTAAGGCTTTTTTTTTTTAATTTGTAATAATGTCATGGCCACTAGGATACAACATCCTCTTAGTATTTCCTGATTGATCTGTTCAGGTCTGTATAAACATGTTTTAATACTCTTTGGAGCATGGATTAGAACACTAGTGTTTGACTCTTCAGAGGACTGCCCTGACCTCCAGCCTTCAGAGCTGGTCTCATGCCTCATCTCACACTGTGTCTGGCTTCCACAGGAGCTCCAGACTAAGGCAACACTCCAGTACAGTCACTGTAGGTAGGTGCTACAAAAATTTATTGTTTAGGTAGTATGAGAGAAGCTCAAATATTCTTTTTTTTCTGGTTATGGAAGGAAGATTCTGGATATCTACATTCAATCCTATGCATCCTGGTTTATATTACTAAATAAAGTTCATTTCAGTACAAAACACACTTTTAAAATGCAAACACATTCGTAGAAGTACAATATCTTTTCAAGACATTTTCTTCCCTGTGTTTGTTGCACAGACGTTTCCTATGATCTTTGTATGGAAAAGCAAACACAAGGCAATAGGTCGTGTGATTTCTGTAGGAATAGTTGTTATTTATTTCTTATATCTAGATTCCTAAATCTTGTTGTTAGAGAATAATAAGTTTTAAATCCATTACCTTAAATTCTGTAATCTGTTGTTACATACCTATATTAAGGAGTACTCATAAAAAATGCAAAATATTTTTGAAAGTTCCTATCTGAGAAGATCATTATGCTGAATCCAAAGCAGTTACTCAAACAGCTAATAATCCATTGCTTATTAGTACAACATGTTTTTTTCAAGCATCTGGATGTGGGTGTTAAATCTCTAACAGCTGTTAGTGATTCCCTGCTGTATTCCTGTATTTTCATTATTGTAATCCACGTTTCTCTTCAAAATTAGAAGCATTTTAATACATAGAGTTACCAAGCAACTGCTCAAGACAGCTTTATTATATGCTGTTTTCTTGCATGCTTCACGAGACTGCTCTGCGAGCAGAATTACCAAAGCACAAGAATAAAGATTAAGCTGGAGGAGGAGAACAGCTAAAGGACACAGCAATTTTAGAGGACTAATTCTATGAAATTCTCCTTCCCCTCTACTCTGCCCTGGTGAGACCACACCTGGAATATTGTGTCCAGTTCTGGGCCCCTCAGTTCAAGAAGGACAGGAAACTGCTGGAGAGAGTCCAGTGCAGGGCAACAAAGATGATGAAGGGAGTGGAGCATCTCCCTTATGAGAAAAGGCTGAGGGAGCTGGGGCTCTTTAGTTTGAAGAAGAGGAGACTGAGGGGTGACCTTATTAATGTTTACAAATATATAAGGGGTGAGTGTCATGAGGATGGAGCCAGGCTCTTCTCAGTGACAGCCAACAGTAGGACAAGGGGTAACGGGTACAAACTGGAACACGAGAGTTTCCACTTAAATATGAGAAGAAACTTCTTCTCAGTGAGGGTAACAGAACACTGAACAGGCTGCCCAGGGGGGTTGTGGAATCTCCTTCTCTGGAGACATTCAAAACCCGCCTGGACACCTTCCTGTGTAACCTCATCTGGGTGTTCCTGCTCCGGCAGGGGGATTGGACAAGATGATCTTTTGAGGTCCCTCCCAATCCCTGACATTCTGTGATTCTGTGATTCTGTGTGATTCTGTGAAATTCACTCTAATAAACCTCAAGGACTCAAAGGATGTAAAGGCTGCTAACTTTCTACAGCTCCAGGCTTTAAACTTTGCCATATAAGGTTGGCTGTAAGCTTCTTACCACAAATGAGTTTTTCAACTACTCAAGTCCTTTCGTCTTGGCCCTAAAACTATCCTGGTGTGGAACATGTTCTCAAGCATACAACCATAAGTACAAACCTAGTGACCGCAACATAAAAAGCAGCTTAAAATTACAGAATTCACATGTGGTGGTAATACTCCTTATAAAATGAGGTGTGAGTATTCTTTGTTTTATTTACAGTCTAGTTTTCGCACGCTTTAGGTGCATCTCAGAATATTTTTAGGCCTATTCTCTAATAACAAGAAAGCTCAAAGCTTACCTCTTTTATAAAAGCTGGATTTTTCCTGTAATCACTTGATTTCTCAAAGCTGCAGCACTTGGAGGGAAGCAACTACATGTGTTTTTGATATACACCAGTCAGTATACTTTGGTTATGGTTGGGTTGGTTATGGTTAGATTCAAAGGAACTGGCATGCCATGATGTTTTTAGAAAACTGCAATTTATCCATATACTAATGTTGGAACTGCAACAAAAATACAATTTAATAAGAGATATGATAAGAAAATGGCAAATAATATTCCCTTCTGGAAGACAAAGTATTTCTGAGAATGATGATACCAAACAGGATAACAGCATTAAAAAAAATTATGAGACATGAAACTTCATGCATTTACAGGATTTTGGTACAAGGCTAAGTAATTGTTACAGTAACATGAATTTGTTCAGTCTAAAAAATACAAACTGTGTTTCTTTGCTTCTGTACTTCTAACTCCATGTGTGGTGTAGCATTGCAGCATGAATTCTCTGTAATTTTCTTTTCTAGAAATAACACCTACAAGAGGATCTACCAGAGTTAGTACATCTCCTGCAGAGCTTGTGTTCAGGCAAAATTAATAAATGTTTCTGGATAAGGGCTGACATGGAATAGAGCCATGTGTCTTTTCGCTGTAACCTCTAGAACTCCAGCTTTCAGGAGCACAGCTCACTGCTGTGATTACAGGTCTGGTCCCCACGAGCAGTTGTCTTGGGCTTTGCTAAGTGGCTATGCTGCTACCCTTGGAAGTTATAGAAATGCTACTGTGCTTGGACTTGTAATTAATAGTCCAAGCAGAGTAAGTGCCACTGTCTAACCTGTAAATTGGGTAAACTCTCTTTGGATAGATGAGAGTTTGTCACTCATAAATGCTACAGTATGTTTTTGCATATTTAATCACATGAGATGTAAACATGCTGAGAAGCTGTAACATCCATATTTCCTGCTAAAAGGATGATAATCTTAAAGTTAGCAAAAAAGAAAATCTCTACAGGATATCATAGAGTTAGGAAAAAAAAATAAAAAACAAAACAAAACAAAACAAAACAAAACAAAACAAAACAAAACAAAACAAAACTGTATGCTATTAGCAGGCAGTAGTTTCCTGGCAGATTTTTCCAAACTCTAGGTCAGGGTCAAATTGATTTCAAGTTACCTGGGCTGTGAATTCACACAAAAAACTGTGGCAGTCCGTTCTTGAGGAACTCAGATTTGAGAGTTATGTTAATGCTTGTCATGAATTGCCACCATGGAGAAGGACGACTGAAGAAAAGACAGGAACACTTTCTCCAGCCCAACTAAAACAATCAGAGCAACAGCTGAGCATGAGACTACAACATGTTTCATATAACACGAAGAACATGACAGACCAGGTAGACTCACACTCGGAGCTTTTTATTTCCAAGTGGTTTACCACAGCATGCAAAACCTAGTTTTATGTTGCAAAGACACAGAATTCACTCATGGGGTGGTTTATCTGATCCATTAGTAACTGGCCACACAATTTTAGACATTAGCATCCTGCTTTTCTACTGCCAAGTAGCTGTAAAGTTCTACCTGCACTTGTGGGTCATAAAGCATTAACACTTTGGGCATTATCTGAAAGACTCATCTTTGTTAATAAGAAGATCCACTGATTTTTGAAGATACGCCATTAAAAATCAACACATTAAAATGACCATGCTGTTACAGATTTCTTCTTCTCTGCAATTGCACTCACCAGCCTTCTGTCAGCCCCCTGAGGAATTATGCAGGATAACAAAGGTGATCTGGACTTCATTTCTTAAGGCTACTCCATTTCAGCTGGAGAAGGAACAAAAAACTGTAGAGAGGATGTGCTTCTACTATATTGTATTTTGTACAATATCTTGAAAAAGAAACCAGCTTTATGTTTCCTTTTGCATAATACATTAACACCCTCTCACCTATAAATACTCAGACTCAACCTCCTGTCAGATTCCATTTGTATTTCTCTTTAATGTTTTCTTCCCCTCCTTTCAGCACACTGTTTGGTACTCTTTGCTTTGTTACTGGCTTTTTGGGAGCTTGTCTACACATTAAATTAATTTAAATCAGCAACTCCTTCTGAATATTCCTGTTTTGAAAAAAAAAGTAGCTTATCGACATTTAGGTTTATTTGAGTTCTGGGTTAATGTGAATAAGAGATAAAATTCTCTAATGAAGATTTCTAAACACATTGGTATTCAGGAATAACTATTGCAGATTAGATTCATTCTCTACCTTAATTCAAAGTAGCTTTTTATTGTATGGGGTTTGCGTGGCAAGGTTTTGGTAGCGGGGTGGCTACAGGGCTGGCTGCTGTGAGAAACTGCTAGAAGCTTGTACCATGTCTGATGCCAACTGGCTCCAAGATGGATCCGCCACTGGACAAGGCTGAGCCCATCAAATCATGGTGAGGCTGGCTGTCTCCCTGCAGTCATGGAGGTCCATGGTGGAGCAGAGATCCACCTGCAGCCCATGGAGGACCCCACGTCAGAGCGGGTGGATGCCCAAAGGAGGGTGTGGCACCGCGGGAAGCCCACACTGGAGCAGGGTCCTGGCAGGACCTGTGGCCCCGTGGAGAGAGGAGTCCAGGCTGGAGCAGGTTTGCTGGCAGGACTTGTGTCCCCATGAGGGACCCACACTGGTGCAGTTCGTGGAGGACACTGGAGCAGGGGAAGAGTGTGAGGAGGAAGGAGCGGCAGAGACAAGGTGTGATGAACTGACCAAAACCCCCATTCCCTCTCCCCCTGCACTGCGGGGGGAGGAGGCAGAGAAATCAGGACTGAAGTTGAGCCCGGGAAGAAGGAAAGGGTGAGGAGAAGGTGTTGTAAGATTTGGTTTTATTTCTCCAATTTCATTGGTAATAAACTAATTTTCCTAAATTGAGTCTGTTTTGCCCATGACAGTAATTGCTGAGTGATCTCTGCCTGTCCTTATCTCGACCCACGAGCCTTTCATTATATTTTCTTCCCCCCGTCCAGCTGAAGAGGGGAGTGACAGAGCAGTTTTGGTGGGCTGTGAATGATCCCGAAAAGAGAAGACTGGAGGTTTTGAGTAGAGAGAAATTGTCTCTCAATCTCTGTGGTTTTTTATAATGCGGGCAATTGCATCTGTACGCCTCCTCAGCTCTGGTGGACTGCTCCTGGAATATTGAATCCACAGCTGTCTCCTGCACCATGTCCCTGTACATCTGCACTGCAGAACAAGGCAAGTCCTGGCAGGGATGCTGAGCACTCGCACCCTTTTCCCACACGGCAGCACTGTCCAGTTCCCGGCCTTTTCCTGGAAATCTCCAACAACATCTTTCCAAGACAAATCCTAGGACAAGCTAATTTACACCCATGAGGCAGTATCACTAAATCTACCCCATGTTTGTTTCCTCTGTGCCACCCACAAGCTGGGCTGCCCCGTACCTGCTGCTCCCGGCTGTGCTGCGGGCACTCTGAAACATGAGAAAAATCCACAAAAATGTTGTCTCTGGGCCACAGGGCCATCAAGTGTGGACACAGGGCCTAGTGCTGTGCTCTGTGGTCATGTGCAGTCATAGCAGGAGCTAAGTCAGGACCATGAGGTTTTTCTTAAATAAACGAGTTTAATTTACTCTTTATTCTGAATCCTTCGCCTTCAACCCCCCCAAAAAAACAAACTTATTATTATCCACTCCTAACAGTGAAACATTTCTTAGAACTGGCCTTTAAGAGACAGCAAATTACCTCAGTGCAATATTATAGAAATTGTTTATGTAATTCCTGAAAATGTTAACATTTCTTTTTGTTTGAAAATTACATATGTACAATGGAGAAAAGTTACTGCTTAGCATATGAAATAATATTGTCAATGACAAACTCATAAAAATCCCAGTTTCCTACGGACTCTCTTGATGGTACATTTTTCTACCAGATTTTATATGCCGCTAGTGCAATTACTGAGAATAGACAGATTTTGGGGCTTACACAGGTTAATTTACCTTACGACATTTTATGATTGCTTTGAAACACAGCAATATATCTCCTGTATCCGGTGGTTAGGTCCTAGGCACTAGCAACATTATTTAAAGCAAGGAACTGTCATAAGGATTCTGCACTCGCTTTGAGCCCTATACAAGGCAGGAGGAGCAATACAGCTCTCTCTGACTTTAGAAGATTTTTATTTAGCAAAAGAAAGAAAAAGAAAACACTTTTTTACTCTACACTTTTTATTCTGTTTCTGCTATTTGCACATCAAACTTCAAATTAGGATACAGACCAGAATAAAGATTTCTTATAATTTAAATGTAGTGAGATCTGTGATTAACCTTATTTCTGAATGGAGACGATTCAGCAGCTGTTGTTTTATTAATACAGTGATGTGCTTGAGAGGTCAAAATGAAACATGAAATTAGATTCTCCATGAGAGAGGCGAGCAATGCACTAAAAACGGAATGACCATCCCCGAGGAGGTGTCCTGGTATTTCTACACCGGGGAATAGCAGTTTTTAGTGTGTTTGCCAGCAAGGGCACAGCTTCCAACACGATGTCTTTAGAGACAATGAAACACCAGTCTGTGTCCCCTACATGGCACTGCCCAGCTGCCAGGGGCTCTGCACTGTCCCTCAGGCAGGGAGATGTGTCAGGTCCAGCTTCCCAAATATCTGCTAGGCAGTTTCTAACTCAGATCTCATTGACAACAGACCTCAAGGCTCTTTTTTCTTGTACAAAGACAAAACAAATAACTGAGATTTATCTGGCTTTGCTTTATAATGTAATTTCACCGGAAAGCAAGTCACTTGTAAACATGGATAATATTTTACTTATATTTATTTTTTTTTCTCCTAATCAATATCCCAAAGTATATTCTGAAGATTTTTGCTAATACTGAGTTCAAGCATTTAAAAGATGTGACTCATGTCAAATTTTATTTCATGTAGTATAGTGAATTGTGTGTACCAGGACTAGATCTCTAAAGCATATGAAGAATTTCTCTTTAAAAATCTGGTGCTCTTCCACAGCAATTAACTGTCATTTCTACTCACATTATGATGGAGTTTGGTTTATAGGAATCTCAAAGCAGTCTGAATCTCACAGGATGCCATTAAAGAGCTTGCAGAAGATCTGTCAACAGCTAATCAACACCACCTCACCTATCCACCACCTAAAACTCATTATAATCACTTATGAACGACATTGCTATATTAGCCACGGGGCGACAAAACACACAAAAATTGACACCAAAATAGCTGTTAGTCACAGGAAAATGTAAACAACAAAAAAGTGCTTTCCCTGTTTTTTGGTGGGTTTTTTTGGTGGTTGTTTTTGTTTAGTTTTTTTGTGGGTATTTTTAATTTCTTTTTGTTAGTGCTGAGCTCCATCTGCTGGAATGTGCCAGCTTGCACTGGTACCCACCCCCGGACTGAAGAACAGGTTATTCACACGCAAAAAATATAGCATGTTTGTGCATCAAGCACTAATCTGCTCTTATCACCAGGCAAAAAACTGTCCAGAATATGCCTACAGAAGGGCAAACTCTAATCCTAATTATCACCCTCGTGTTTACTTGATGCTAGAAGATACAGATGTAAAAATAGGTTTTTAACCTTCCATATTTGTTTTAGGCTTATTAGCCTGCCTTGTCATGTAGCAGCCATACCCTAGCTCCTTAGAATACCCCAAATTTATCCGAAAAGTCTAGTTTCACTGACTCTAATACTTCCTCATTAGAAAACATTAGACTTTTACGAGACAAACACAATCTTATCTTATTGTGTAATCCCCAAGACCAAGACCCCCACTTTACATGTCTTACCACCTATGTGCATGTAAACTGTGACATTAAAGAAGCATTAAAACTGGTCCTTATGAGCTGCGGCTTTTCTTTTACATTAACCTTGTAAAGATTAGTTTTATGACAGGTATTTCATGCAAATCATTGGGGAAAAATGGTAATATATTTTTATTATCTGTGATGAGTCATTAACATAGAATTATTATTTGTGTGGACCTGAATGGAGAGAGTCCAGCGCAGAGCCACAAAGATGATGAAGGGAGTGGAGCATCTCCCTTATGAGGAAAGGCTGAGGGAGCTGGGTCTCTTTAGCTTGGAGGAGACTGAAGGGTGACCTCATTAATGTTTACAGATATATAAAGGGTGAGTGTCACAAAGATGGAGCCAGGCTCTTCTTGGTGACAACCAACAGTAGGAAAAGGGTTAATGGGTACAAACTGAAACACAAGAGGTTCCACTTAAATATGAGAAGAAACGTCTTCTCAGTAAGGGTATCAGAACACTGAACAGGCTGCCCAGGGAGGTTGTGGAATCTCCTTCTCTGGAGACATTCAAAACCCACCTGGACACCTTCCTGTGTAACCTCACCTAGGTGTTCCTGCTCTGGCAGGGGGATTGGACTAGATGATCTTTTGAGGTCCCTTCCAATCCCTAACATTTTGTGATTCTGTGTGAGTACAGTTATAAAGAGAACTGCGTTTAATGTTTTTGAGCATGAAAGTACCCAAGAGCTATCCCTTGAAGAGGAAATAAGTTCTCTTCCAGAATTGTCTTTTTTTTTTTTTTTTTTTTTTTTTGAGTCACAAACCTCTGATTTCTACCTGTAAATCGAGACAGCATGGAGGTGTTGAGGGCAAAGTTAAGACTGAGCTGTGCAGAGTGAGAGAGCAAAATAGAGCCTCTCTGGAACCATATTTAAGAATGGTTCTATCCACATGCCCCAAAAGTCAAGTCATTTACTCCATGAAAGACATGGGTCAAACAGAAATCACCTTAGAAAAATTTCCATATTTTATTTTTCCTTTGTCAGTAAAGGACATGTAGACCAAATGGAATATACAGTCTACAATGCTTACAGTAAATACATGCCTTCTACTTTGGATTTTATTGGGAATATATCAAGAACATAGGACTCCAGATAATAGTATATATCTGCAAAAGTTAGAGCAAGAGACATCATTATGAATGCCAAATATTTTCATCCTAAAATGTCCTTTTAATTTCCTTAGAGGCATTGATTTCTAGAATAAAACACTGCCTCTTTGTTTTTTCCTCTTAGTCCCAGTGTGACTATTCTAACATTTTGAATGATAACGTTAAGGATTTTCATAAGCAAAGAAACACATTGCTAGGGGACAGAATTTAAAAAGTGGGACATTATTTTATGCCACTGATATTCAAAAAATGAAGTCAGCAGCACTAGAGTTATTAGTGTGTTCCAGATGGCACAGTGCTCCAGTAGAAGTGGAAACAAAAATACTAAGATTTATGGAAATACGAAGGAGCCAATCCTCTTACTGTCTGAGAAGAATGTTCTTGTAATTTCTGTTAACATTAAAACACATTTACTGAGATAGAATCAGGGTGTCATGGCATAATTCAAGTTGAAATGGATCTTGGGCAGTTGTGTGGTCCAACTCACCACTCAAACTAGTGCCAATTTCCAACTTGAATCCAGCTTTGAAACCATGAGGCTGCTCAGGGCTTTGCCAAGACAAAATCTGTGTCTCTTTAGGGATGGAGATTCCACAGCCTCTATGGGCAACCCATTCCAGTGTTTCATCACTCTTGTTATAGCAATTGGATTTGTCCTACTACTTAATTGTAATTTTAACTGCAGCTTGTGCCCATTGCCCCTACCCTTGAAGGCTGTGCACCTCCAAGAGGAATCTGGCTCCATTTTCTCTATAAACATCCACTGAATAGCAGAAAAATAGCAATTACATCCTCCTTTGCCTGCTCTTCCTCAGGTTAGATGAACCCATCTCTCTACAACTGTCTTATGTCAAGTACTGCAGCCCCCCAATCATCTTGATGGCCCTTTGCCATACTCATTTTAATTAATCACTATCTTACTTATACTGAGGAGCACAAAATTGGGCATAGTACTTCAGATGGAGTCTTACAAGTGCTAGACTGAATAGACAGCAGTAGTCACTTCCCTCTTCCTGCTGGCTGTGGTCTTACTAACACAGTCCAGTATGCTCTTCAGCTTCACTGCAATATATGCACATCAGTTCCATATAAACTTTGTTGCCATAATAAAATTGTAATGTTGTTGTGTTGGGTTGTAAGTGAATTCCCAGAGAAAAACTGTAGTTAGATGTAGTTATAATTTAATTAATGATCATATCGTGTAAGTCATGTTATTTATTCTTAAGATAATGTCTTAATGAAATTCTATCAGCTGGAGACTCCCTCCTATGAACTGTACAGCAAAATATCACGTGTGCAGACGCACAGCAAATGTAACTGCAGTAGAAGCACACACCACTTTGGACTTCTCTAGTTCATTTTATCCAACGCTAATGAAGCTTTCTAGAACTCCTACAGAGTAGGTGATTATTACATCCATTATGCAGAGGGGAGGAACCGAAGCATAAATAAGCAACAAAACTAATTTTAAAGTCTGCAGTGATGGCCTAAATGACCTCCTACTGAGTGGGAGTTTTAGGAATGATTCAATTAGAGGAGAACGAGGTCAAGGCCAAGTGCTTTTGAAAATCTCACTCTACCTTTTCTAACTTAAGGTCATGCAGAGAACAGAAGTCACAAGGAGGACTCCTTTCTAATCTTTTAATTTATTTTGATGTATATCACACTCATAGATGATGAATCGGATTCCTCCTCCCCAGGTGCTGACCTTCTCATCAGGAGCAACACAGAGTAAAAAATGGGAAAATCAGTTGCTTCCACAGTTCTGGGGAGAAAAATACCTAGCTAGATAGATGAACATAACAGTAGACAGATTTTTGAAACCATTTCAGTAATTTAGATGTTCAGTGCTCTGACCACACAGTACATTGGTGTTCAGGACACTCTTCATCCTTTCCAAATTTTCTATGAACCCCATTTTTATCAGGGCAACCTGTCAATCTACCTCTTTAACAACATATTTTCATAGGACGATTAGACAGTTTGCGTACTTTCAAATCCTGAAATTACTTTTAGAAGAGGTAGGATTTCTTCTTTTTATTTAACAGTATGAAAAAAATTGTCAAAAGCCAAACAAAAGATCTCAAAAGTGTTCCTGGGAGAACAGGGTAATTTTGTTTAATTGTTTTCATGGGCAACCTTTCAAGAATAATCTTGAAAACCTTAAAATTAGGGGTGGTAATTATGTCGCAACAAAAATTAACATTCTTGGAAATGTTGACTTTATAATGTAATGCAACTGAAAAATTAGGAAATATCTATACAACTGATGTGTGCCACAAGATGGCACTGTTTTATGTCACCTGAGTTATTATTAGTGGTGTCCTAAAACAATAAATGTTACTGTATCCTTACACATAACCTACATACTGTAGGTTACTAGAGATTGTAAAAAGAGTAAAGGATGCTTACTTAAAAAAAAAAAAAATGTAATAAATGAACAAGAAATATAAAAATTTAGCTAAACAATAGATTAGGTAGAAATAGAGTAGAACTTATTCAGCAATTACACAAATGTTATTAGGAGATGGACAGAGACTAAAAATAAATACAGCTGGTCTTGTTTAGATTAAGCAAGAACACATCAATATGATTACCTAGAACTTAAACTTTCATTGGAAGTTTTCAGGTTCATGAAATAATACTTAATTGTCCCCACAGAGTTTGTCAACCTTTTTATTTTCTTTGAAAGTTAATCTACACATATTTTTATGGTCAGAAAAAAGGTGTTTTACAAGAGAAAGGAGTTCTAGGGCATGGCCACCTGTGCAGAATGTGTTTATTAATATTATTGGCAGCCCTAAATATAATTTTACCCAAGCTTTCCAGAACAGCAACATGACACAAAGAAGCAAGTTTCAATCCTGGGGAACAGGAATCTGTTTCATGTTGGGAGAAAGGAGGATCAAAAGAGCTTCTCAGACACACCCAATACACTCAGTTTGGTATTGCTGGTTGAAACTTAAGACAGCTGATGCTTATTCAGACCTAAAAAGTTGTGGCTCTTCTATTAGTGGATTCCTTCATAAAACTCAAGTAGCTCTCTTCTCAACATTCCTGCATGAATGCCAAGGTCAGTTTTCCCTGAAAAGGCATGTCCTACACCTTCTCTGCATTCCGCAGGGAACGGGTTGCTCCCAAAGGCATAGGGAGGAAGGCATCCATTCCCACTCACTTCAGTGGGAAAATGTAGGCCATTCAATCTCTGTCTGATTGCCAGTCTTAAGTTCAACATACAAGGCCTGCTGGGGAGCATGTCACACAATTAATATACAGCCTGTCTTTATAGCAATAAAGGTGAGGAAAAACTTCCTTACTTGTGGGAAAATGCCTAACTACAATAACTTTTTAGGCGTATCTTTGAAAGACAGGCCCAGGACATCTGTCTCTGAGTTTTGAGTTGCCACTCATTACAAGTAGATCAGTGGCTTCACATAAAGTCAAACATAATAGGAAAGTCACTGATGAATTTCAAGGAATCTCTGAAATTTGTTCCATTTTGAACTATTTAACTACTACTATTATTTTCTCTATTTCTGTATTTGGAACATGCAAGAAAAGAAAATGTTGGGATACAAAATAACATTGTTTGTACAGCAGTGTTAACTCAACAAAGAAACATCAAACTTGACAAATATTGCAGGACAGCTTTCTAAAAAGTATTCATTTGTTCATTTTCCATCCTCCTTAAAGAATCATAGAATTATTTAGAGTAGAAAGGACCCTTAAGACCACCGAGACCAACCATAAACATAAAACTACCACATCCATCACTAAATCCTGTCCCCACGCACCACAGCTACACGTCTTTTAAACCCCTCCAGGGATGGTGACTCCACCACTTCCCTGGGCAGCCTGTTTCAATGCCTGACAAGCCTTTCTGTGCAGAAATTTCTCCTAATATCCAATCTAAACCTCCCCGGGTGCAACGTGGGGTCATTTCCTCTCATCTTGTCACTTGTTTCTTGGGAACAGAGATCGGCATCCACACCACCACCTGCTATGGCAGAGGCATCCAACTCATTTTCACAGGGACCACATCAGCCTCGCGGTTGCCTTCAAAGGGTCAAATGTAAATTTAGGACTGTAAAAGTGTAACCTCTCCTATACAGTCCTAAAATTTCATTTGGCCTTTTGAAGGCAACCACAAAGCTCATGTGGCCTCTGGTGAAAATGAGTTCGACAGCCCTGCGCTATGGTGAAGCGCACTGGGATAGTCAGTCTTAAAAAACTATCACTCCCTTGAAAAAAAGAAAGAAAAAAAAAAAAAAGGAAGAGGAATTCAGAAGAAAAGAGGAGTAGGGATTTGTGTATTTTAATCTCTTCAAGGCAGGAAACTAATAATAAAGGTGAATCTTGGCAAAGGGTTTCTCAGCTCATATCTTTATGCATTTGCTGGGAAGGGAAGAGAGACAGGAGGGCGGGAAAACAGACATGGTGTTTGGAAGTTTGGCTCAGAGCCCTGAAATATGTGTTTATAGTGAGTTCCTATTCTGCAGATAGTCCAGTCTTGTCATGTCTCTAAGCAACAAGATCTATAATATGCACTTGCACTAACACACAGTAAATTGCCTCAAATGTGAATAAATTTTAAGCCATATCTGAATCTTTATTTAGTGATAACTTTATTATCACAATAAGTAAAGGAATAAATATTGCTATGGGTTTAAGGCACTCATAAAGCTTATTATTTTTCAGCATTCATAGGAGAATAATACCTAGGAATTATTTCTAGAGTTCTGATTAATGCTCAGAATTACTATGTGGGCAAGGTCTTCACCCGTAATATTCAACTCTCAATATTTTTCAGAGATTGGTGATGGCACAATGTAGAAACCTCTGGATTATGGGTATTGAGCTGTGTTACACTTCTATGTAAAATATGCATTTTTTACAATGCTTGTGATCTGTATGACACTAAAGGTTATAAACAGAAGAGTAACAAATGCATGTCTCTCGAGTATAAACTATATCTAGAAAAAACTTGGGTTGAATTAGGCAAAAAAAAGCTTTTGCCATTTGATTAGAAGCAGACTTCTAAATTTCCACATGCAAACATTAAGTATGTTACCTGTACTATAGATGTTAGAAAACATGGCACAAATTAGATTTAAATTTTACTGGTAATTCATGACATTCATCCTAAAATGTACAGGCAACATGACATGGTATCTTAAAATAAGAAAGCTATGTTTTGTATATTAGAAACAAAAGAGTGGATTTTTTGCATTTTTATACTCTGCTTTAAGGTCACTAAAATTGTTTCAAAATGACTGAATAAGGCTACCATAAATGACCGAATTTTACAGCACAAAAAACAACATGTTATGACACAAACAATAGAGAGGATAATAATGAGTCAAATGCCACAATAAATAGGTATGAATTTGGCCATCATAATACAGTTGATGCTACTGAAGAAAGAATATTGGTCACGGGAGACTTGTTTATTCATTAAATGTGCAAAAGTAGATGCATAGCAACAATATCCTGACCTGGTAACATCTTAGGTCAATGTGTAATTGATACAAATTGATATATGGTCCTATATACAGAACAATACAAACTAGTTGTGTTGGACAGGAACCTGGAGAAAGTTCAGTACACTTGATAAAGAGTCTTTGCTTGACAGTCTTCTCTGAACTCTATAGTCTTGTTAAATAATTCTAAAAATAAATTTTACTTTAGATGATTGCTTAGACTTCATAAAATATCATTTCTTCTTTACAATTACTGAGTGACACAATATGAGAATGGGGTTCAAACCCAGATTTTAACATCCTCTGTTTAATTCAGTCATTGCAAAAACTGCCATCTGCTGCTGCTTAAGAAATTAAATAGGACTTGTGGTTTTGTAGTGGTTGTTGGGGCAAGCTATCATTCTCTGGGGCATATCAAACACCATTACCTACCTATATGCAGGGGCCAAATCCAGCTTTAAGGTTTGTTGACTATAACAAGATCTTTAGACACCAAGCACATATACAAACTCCTGCAGGTAGAAACCTAAGAATAGGTCTCTCCATCTGGACCTGAATCCCACCCTAGTTATCTTTTTACAAGGAGAATAGGGATCTGATGTGGTTGTCCACACACTGGATTGTTTGGTATACCCTATTGCTTTACCTGGTCCCTACCTGCCACTCCAAAATGGTCTGGATCACCTATACTTGATAGACCTCTTCAATTCTTTCAAATACCCAAGGCATCTCAAAAAAGGAGTAGATGTTATGTGAGAACAAGTGAATGGAGGATATTTTGTGTTTATTAATCCCTTTACAACATAAAAATGGTTCAGCAAGCACCCAACACCTTTAATTTTTCCTGGGACTGCATAGATTTAAGTTCCAATCCTTTTTTTTTTTTTTTTTCCGCTTCCTTTGTGGAATGTCTGACATAGTCTGGTCTCTGCTTTCAGATAGTTTAAATGGTTCTTATCTGACCTGTTTTAGACATCTTCATCTGATCAGGCCTCCATAGACTAATTTTATAGTCAAAGAGACTACGACACATTTCTTGACTGCCAATTAAACTCATCCTAACGTAAGTGGCTAAAATAGGACAGATGAATCACATACCCATTTCTCTTCATTGTCTATAAAGTATGGCTAGCTCAGATGTAGACATCTAAAGTTAGGTCAGATGAATCATGTAGTATGGTATCCCTCAAGGACAGAGTTGGAGGGAGGAGTTACATTCCTTCTGAAGTGACTTGTTACCACAGTGTCTGGAGTTGTCAGAAGTCAGAGAGATCAATTCCACTTACATATTTATATAAAGTATGATTGTCATTTCACATGTTCTTATTATTTATGTCTCAACATATGTAGAGTTTCACACTGAGAAAATAAGGATATGATTATCAATACTTGACTGAGCAATTTTAAACTGGTTTGGATTAAGAACAGGTAGATAATCACGCATTCACAGAGTTAGTCTTAAACATAAAACACAAAATTCATGTTGGCTTTATGTCTTCCTGCCATCTTTAAGCTGGTTATGGGAGAAGAGCAAGCATTTGACGCAGTATAAAATGGATTAGACAGAAAATTACTCACTGTGCATAAAACCTACCACTACAAGGTCCAGGCCTCACATAAATTAATCGTGAGAAGAGATGAACTTATACAACTGGTTTATACTAGAAAAATTATTATTATAATGTGTTATTATCATGTCATTATATTTTGATCTGGTGCTAGGAATCCTAAACCTAAATTTACCATGTCCTCTAAACAAAGACTGAGAGTTGAATAAGGTCTTGCTGTGATGAATATTTTACTAAATGCTTGGTTCAGCATAGAAGAATCCCCTTCACTTTTGTCCCAATTCATCGAATCTGCAGTTTTGCCAATAAAATCCTTTGTGAAATTGAATTGTAAGCAGATCAGTCAAATTATGTGAGTTAAAAATAACTGGCATAATCTAAAAGTCCAGGAAACAGGAGAAGGAATAGCAAACAGGCATGAAAAAGATTAGTAGGTTTCACTGTCAAACTGGTTTCAGTGTCAAGAAAATACCACATTTAGTACCAGAGAGCTAATAACTGCAAGTCGCCATGACAAAAGCACATCATGGTTCTAAAGCTCAAGGGGCTGAACAACCATGTAATGACAAGAAAGCTGAAACATCTTCCTGGTGAAATTGAGAACCAGGAAATCCATAAAGAAGGAAAAGACATGGAGGACCAAACCTGAATATCCTTCAAAGGCAGTTCCGAAGAACTGTAACAGAGTTCAGAAAAGTACCAGCTCTTGTGCAGCCTGAAGATTTAATATTGAAGGAGGTACACACATATCCTTAGCCAGAGGACTGCGAAGCATCTATAAGGTGGTCAGATGAAGGATGAGATAAACCCTTAGAATCTAAATACTACATAAATACACGTGTTCCTATATTTACATTGAAACTGTGTTTTATAAGCCTTTAAGTCAGTATTGTTTATCTTTGTTCATATGCCTTCAGAATGAGAAGACTGCTCTCTTTGGCAGCTCCCAGTTGGGTGACCCAGTTCTGTTCTCCACCCCCTAGGCCTGGAACTTGTAACAGTTGGACGTCATAGGAATGGATCAAAGTTTAACACCTCGATCTTTCACATGAATGGAAAACAGAGAGACCCAGAAAACGCAGTTTCATAGAAAGGAAGTGAGAGAAAATAACCTGTGTTTTGTAGTAGTCAGGGAGGTGTCAATATTTATTAAAGGTGATTTTATATGTCTTAGGACTTCTTTTTGGCTTTACTTTTAGTGTATGTTAGTGATTATTGTAATATGGCTTTTTTGTTGTACCTTCATGTATTGTGTATCATCTATAACTATTGTATATCTGGGAAAGTTATGAACATTGCAATTTTTTAAATGTCTTGAATTTTGCACCCCAATTTTTCCATGAAAAAACAAGGGAACAAGGGAGGAAAAATAAAAAAAAGGCAACAACTACTGAAGTATTAAAAAAAAAATGGTCTCTATAGAAAAGATCATCCTGAAATAAGCCAGTAGACTTCCCAGGAATGTTCTTTTACAAATATTGTCGCAGTTGGAATGAATACCTCCTGCAGCCCAAGCCTGCTACCATAACTGGTCTGACTTTGTTACAAGACGTTCCAACGGGCAAGGGAAAAAAAAAGGTAACGACATTTTGGCATTTTAAAGACGTGCGATGACTCTTAAGGGCTATATTCATTGACTGACACAAACATCTAATGTCCCTAGTGTTGCTTCCTACAATCAGCACTTTAGTATGTGCAGTATTTATTTTTTTTTTAAGAAGATCCTATTTCACTAGATCTTTTGTAAGGGCTTTTTAGAACTGGTTACGTAGCAGCTGCCAAGCCCCATATTTGCCAGTTCTTTGAACAGCTAAGCCTTCTCTCAAGTGACCTCTCTAGTCACAGCTGGGACACCAGGCACATATTTTATTACTTTCATTTTAGCATGCTTATAAACAAAAGCTAATTGAAAGCATGTACCTATAAAGAAGAAAAGCCATACAAGGCTTGATTAAGAACTGACCTGTATGTTTACAAATGCCTACAAACATTTGACTTGTGATAGATCCGATGTTACAACTGAATGTTTGCAGTGCTACATATGGATCTGTGATTAAGTGCCCCAACAGACATTGCTGGACTGCCAGAAATGCCAGCCTCTGATAAGGATGTAGAACTAAAAAGGGTCATTGGCTTTTTAAATAACTATTAAGAAAAATAATTACTATTTTCTGACATAACCAGTGAGAAGAAAGAATTTAGGAGCTTTGCTTCTCTTAGAGAACATTTTACTCAAGCCTATTATATCCTTGTTTCCATTAAAAATAAAATTTCTTACTGGGGTAGAGTTGCAAAATAATTTAAAGCCTCATGGTAGTGGTGTCTGGACCTCACGGGGCCATGGCTGACCCTGTTCCCCACGCCTGGCACTGGGGAAACCCCCATCTCTCCACCCTGCCCAGCCCCTGCTCCCGCTGCTCCCTGAGCATCCTTTGAAGCGCAGAAATTCCCAGCCCTTCCCAAGGTGTCTTCTGCAAAAAGCGAACGCGACAAGCTCAGCAGCCCATATCCTTTTGCTCAGGATCTCCGAGGGCAGCTCCCATCACAAGTTGTGGTCGGGCCGGTGGGTGAAGCTCTGCTCTTCTGCCTTCCCTTTGGTGTGCGCCGAGAATGTGTTATCAGTTTCTGCCTTTCACATGATTGACGCAGAGTAACTATTTCTGCCTCCTAGAATGGGCTTAAATTGTGAAATAAGGATATAGATTCTTGCTCTAATATGGCAGCAATTTTAAGCAAAGGTTCAAATCAAAGCTGTGAGTAACGCTAGTGATGAAATGTTGAGGTGCCCACAAAGTGAAGTGTGAATTTTAAGAATTGCCTTTCCAGATTAAGCCATCAAATTTCAGCTTTGGCCTGAATTACCGTGACTTTCATTCAACACTACAGGCATCTCCTATATGTTTTGAGATGACAGCTGCTATAGAAAGGTAAATTTGTATAATTATGTTATATTTTTGTCAAATACATTGTAAGATTTCTCCTTTTTTTTTTTTTTCCTTCATAACACATACTGTTGCTATAGCTGTCGATATTCCTGGCCCCATTACTGCTGTTCTTAGCAACTTATCCAGGCCACCACAGCCATTATGCCTCACTGAAGTGCACATAGTGCAGCACAGTCCTAATGCATCCAGCTGTGAATGGGAACACAGGGATAAAGAATCACATTTTTCCTTCCTGCATGCAGATAGTCTCTCTGTAATTAAAAGCTATCAGAGACTTTCTTCATCAGATTCTCCCTTGGCTCCCTGAAGTTGCACTCCCAAACTTCATTAAAACTCAATCCGTGCAATGTTATTCTGTGCAAGGTATAAAAAGTCTCCCTTAAGAATAATTGTTTGTGAAGTGATGGGGTTTTGTTGCTCTGTAAAATAGTAATAATATTTCTGTATATATGCAAACACAGGTTACTATACACATGCAAGCATTTCACAAGTGGTTCCTTTAATTTTGTTCGAGCTGTATCAGCTTATATTAACATAAACTGGCCCTTGACAGCTATAGAACTGTATAGGTGCAGTATTATAAACTTTGTAAGACTTCAAAGATGAATTCTCATTACTAGAGTTTTTTAGGTTCTGTTATATGCACAAGAAAAGCCTTCAGCCTGAAGGAAAGGAAGTCAGAATGCTCAGGTTTATTTAAGAAAATCTAATAAATATCACTGTTGGTTTTCACCTCTCACTTTACAATTTCACGCTTCATATTTTCGATATACGTCTCTTCTTGCTATGTCTGTGACTTTTCACAAACATTGCAGTCTGAAAGTTCAGTGCCAGCTAACTTTGCCTTCTATAATTTTTTTCAATGACAAGAACGTGCGCACATGTGTTTCCTGCTCACAGTGAGGATCATATTTACAGGATATGGAAAGTTAACATGACAAAAGTAATGACTGTGTAGAAGGAAATTCACTTTCGTTAACAGGCATCCTATTTACTCTACTGTCACCTTGCATGATTGACCGCATATCATTTCACAATACAAAGCACTTTCGGTGAAAACTTCCTGTACAGAAAATGGAAACTTTGACCAAAAAATTAACAATAGCACAGAAAGATATGGCTGAGTTTAGCTTGGAAAAATATATCAGTTAGATCCTTTTATCAGACACAGCCATCTAGCTCCCACTGAGTCCACTGGTCATATATGAAATTAATCCCAGAAGATGGTGTTGAATTATTTGATTTAATTAAAAAAATCTATAGGATTGCTGTGGGATGAACAAGGAAAGGAGTATGTTTGTATTCATAAATCCTCAAAAAATGGGGCCAGAGACCCAGTCACTGGGTTAGAAATATCACACTCAAGCCACTGGATGGATTTGCAATGATGGGGAACTGCAGGGCTGACCAATACTTTGCCTACAGGCAGGCACCACGAGAACGAGTCATTTAAAGGAAATCATTTTCCATGCACTTAACACTACTACAAGCCTTGTGCACTTAAAAACTGGGCTCCACGTGATTGCAGCTCCAAGCACAGAAATTAGTATAAAAACAAGAGAAATCACCATGAGTTGGTGCAACGACATTTTTTTAGAAGTTTTTCTTAGGGTTTCAGGGTTTCTATAACAAAACTAAGCCAAACCAAACAAAAAATTGAATGTTGCCAGAAATTGCATGCTTTGCATTTTTGTTTTAAAAAAGAAATATTTTGGATGCTGATTTCACTCAGGACTATAATCACCTGCAACAGTTGTTTGTTTGTTTGTTTGTTTGTCTTTTGCAAAGGCTATAACACAAAAGTTTAAAAGGATAATTTACTTACATGAGAAATCAAATTCTGTGAAGCAAGATCTGACCATAAGTCAGCTCATACAAATGACTGAATTGGGAGTCACGGGATAATATTCTTCTCTGCTCTGTGATGCATGAATTTAATTTTGCACAGTGATATGGATCACTGAAAATGACCATTTCTAGGGCTACGGAAGAGCTTACTGCTGATTAGAAATCACAGGCTGCAACTAAATTTAGGTACTAAAAGGCTGAGGATCAGTTTAAAAATCTGAAGCTTTTAAGGAAAAACATGTGAATAGTTCACTAGTCACTAAAATAGACTGGGTGTTACAACAGCAAGAGCATGTAGATGTTACTTGTGTAATAAAAATATGGGTGGTAACAAATTAAATTGCTGTGAAGAGCAGATGAGGAGAGACGCCTACGGAAACCTGATTCTGCCTTTGAACTTTAAAATTTTGACTTAATAAGCTCCGCACTGGTGCTGCTTAGCAAAGAGCTGTCACGAAGGGCAGATCTGTTTCACAGCAGAGTTGCTTTATTAAAAATCCTCAGCATTTCCATAAAGTCATGATTCAGAAACAGAAGGAGGAGTTACACTGAACTTGACTGCTGACCTGAGAGCGAGAATGGAGCTATTGTACCCAGAACTGAATATGCATATCTGTGCTGCTTCTGCTGAGAGAGAGAGGAGCTCTCCAGAGATCTGAACATTGCTGACTGCCAGACACTGAAACCCTGAACCAGATCCTGAAGTCAGTAGGTTTCATAGCCGTTAAGAGCTTAAAAAACAACTTTTAACCTTCTCCCTTTTTTCTCCATTTGCTGTAGGGTAATCAATGGACTGCAAGCCATGTGCAGCGGCACGGCCCATGTCGTCATCTTTGTGCTATTCAGCAAACTGCAAGCTAAATGTGCTCAATTAATAGTAAAGATTGCCAGGGAAGCAGAGCTGGAAATGCTTATTTGGTACTGTATGAATTGAACCTGCTTGTTTGAATAAACCACTAATTACCTCACTGACTCTGTTGCATTAAGCCTCCTCTTTATACTGTGCTTTACTTGGTGGGAAGAAGTCAGTGCAGTTCAGTACAAAATGTGATACAAACTAATCCTTGGGAAGGAAAAGCTCTAAAAACACATCACATGTTGTTCATTGCATGACTTTCCCTATTACTGCTGAACTTTCAGGATAAAGAAAACATCATCTGCAATCATTGGGCACACAAATAAAACACACAGAAAAGAAATTAATTCCCTCATCTTGATCGCAGCAGAAGGCCGAGCTCCTTTCTGCTCTGCATGCAGTAGTAGGAAGAAGAGCATCCACCTACATTTTTTCTTTTTCAGATTTTAGCTGAATTTCAAACTCTTTGATGAAGATAGATCTACTTATGATTTGATCTAGTAAGGATGGCAAGAAAAGGTATATAATTTGTTTTCTCCTCTGCCATCTCTGAGACATAGAGGCTGTCTCACCCAGGAAATGTTTTTTCCATCTTCATCCGTGGTTGTCGTCTGCCTTCACCCTGATGGAAGCTATGGCACAGTTGGTCATTTTCTTGTTAAGGCTGCACTGAGATACAGCTCTCAGTTCAGTCCTACAGCTCCTTTTAAAAATGATACCTGCAGCCACCTCTCATATGCAAAGAAATGTAGAAAATGCACTGAAAGACTTAAAGCAAAGAATATGCTTCACTCCTGTTACAAGATCTATAAGGAGCTGACAAAAAGCTTTTTATGAGTTTCATTTGTCTCACACAAAATTAATTGTTCTACAATTCAATGCTCGGTTGATCCTCCCAATAACTGAATGAAAACAATCTTTGTCATAGCAGAAATAGCTTTCTGTTGCCACCTAGCTAGAAAAGACTGTTTGCATTTTGTGTTGTCAGAGAAATACTTTGGTTTGTAGTGGAGTGACAAAGCTGAAATAACTGTACAAGGTACAACTGCAGGATGTCAGAGTAGGACTGTTGCAAGCAGCAGTGCCAACGCAGTGAGACACTTTTTCTTACTCCCAGAAACTTCTGGTTACTACTGGTAACTGAGGAGCTCCTTTCCCTAGAATAATAAAAGCTCAAGGCAACATCGTGGTGTAAGATGTCTCCGGGGGCTTTGGGGTGAATGAATCCCAAAAGACAGAACAAGGAGGGGGCAGAGGATTAGGAGAGGTGGCATTATTGGGTAAACAGAAGAAAGTGAGATGGAATAAGATATTTATTTCCTATTTATCGCAGTCGATGGGAAAAATAAGGCAAAGACTTACAGTCTATCATATATCACTATTAGGGGGAACTAACAGCAGCTTTCTGATACCCATGAGAAGGTTATCAAGAAGACAGGGCCAGGCTCTGCAGAGTGATGCACAGCAGGAGGAGATGGTACAATGCACGAGTTGAAAAAAGAGAGAGTGAGACTAGATGTAAGGACAAGCCTTTTCAACATGAGAACAGTCAGCAGTAGAACAGTTTGCTCAGAGAGGTTGTGCATTTTCCATTCATGGGTGTTTTCAAGACCTAACTGCATAAACACTGAATTTTGATCCAGTGTTTATCTGATCTTGCAGCTGACCTTGTATTGAGAAGGATGGTGGACTAGAAACCACCTGAGGTCCTTTCCAACATGAATTATTTTATGATTCTGTGATCTGATGATTGTTCAGTTTATTGTGGAGACACATCTTTTTTCATTCATATGAATTAACTTTCCATTTATCCTTATAATTGACTTTGCATTAATTACTATTCATTATAAACATCTGCTTGACTGCTGACTATTGACTTTTCATAATTACTGCTGTATTTAGCCTTCGGATTACTAATATTTTATTTCATTTACATATAGACCCAATGTTTGCAAGAAGAGATTTAATGGTTGTTTAGAGAACTCAGGAGAATGTTTAGCTTTTCTAGTTATAGATGTCAGAAAAGGACCAACTAGTTTACTACTAATAAGGACGTTTACCTTTTTTAAGTAGTTTTAACATTATCTAGCAGGAGGATGGTATATGGGCTAAGATTATTCTAACTCTAATAAGACATAACAAGAATAATGCAGTTTTGATAAGTGAAGAAAGTGTTATCTCAATGTTCCCAGCACTTCTATTACTGTTCTGTTTGTATTACAAACCAGAGAAATCATAGTCTAAGCTTGGAATGCCTAGACTGTAAAGGACTTAAATTGTTTTCATGTTGGCACCATCTCAAATAGTCTTTAACAGTGTTGTTACACTCAAATTTTCTTTGAACATTTGACTAAAAGAGAAAACCATTCCTTTTAAAACAGGTACTACTCTATTTTTCAGATTTTAGGTGAAAATAGTAATTAATGGAATGTGTTTTTTTTTGTCAGATGACTAAAGCATGCAAGACAGTTTAAAAGTTATCTGTCCTCCTTGTTCTCAAATAAAAACAGTAAACAGAGACAAGCCAGACTTCAACTGTCTTGCAAGTAGTCCAGGTCTTCCACAATTTGTGAAACATGGATAAAGAGAAAAAAGAACCCTGCAGGAAAAATCATTAGATTTACTCCTAGTGATATTTATCTACCCTGAGAATTATTTTGACAGAGCAAACAACAGATAAATCCAAGTGACTTTAATAAAATTTATAGCATGTGCTTTAAGATTTTTGCTTTATCGGAAGAGACAAATAATTATAGAAGAGAGAACCCAGTTTTAAATCCCTTCAGTCTGCTGAGCACCAAGCAGACACGCACTCCAGGAACAACCTGCCCGTCTCTCTGCACATTGTGATGGAAGTTGTCACATTTACTCTGCCTTCTTGCATAGTTGACACCTTGAGTATGTTGTAACATGGTTCAGTCAAAATAAGGTGACCCAGAAAAGACCTCATAAACTGTTTAATCTAACCTCATTTTGACTACATTAGCAAATCAACCCAGCAGATCTTAGGGGACAGTAAACACAGGCAAGAAGTTGACAAACAGCTGGGAGTGGTAATGTTCTTTGCAATTTCAGTGAACTGAGGAGATAACATACACAACACCCATAACACGACACAGTGCTTCTACAAAGGAGAGCCTGGATCCTGGAAATCCTTTCCAAACACTCCATGAAAGACAAGGGTATCAGATCTTATCTGTTGTATTCCTTTAGTAATTGTGCCACATACGGAAAACATGTAGTAAATACAGTATCTAAAGTTGCAGAGTTAAGATTTTAATAATTAGGATATATCAGAATGGAGATTTTAGTATAACTTTTCTGTAGTCCAGTCGGGCACCTGCCTTGTTTCCTGGCTGAGTCAGAGGCTACATGTGTTGGTTTATAAGCATCAGGCACTCATGTATATGGAGTCTGAAAAAAATACCATAATGTATACATCTCAGGATCCACACCAAGATTGTATGGGCAACTAAAATCCTGGCTTTTCCTATTACAAAAGCCAAGAATCTAATTTAGCAACCTAACTATTACTTTAACACATTTGTGTAATTTCCTGTAACAACTGCTCATCATTTCGCACATCACCAAGTTGGAGTCCTGAACTTTTAACTCTCTAACAAAGATTTTAGTCAAGTTCACTGACTGCCATGTAGCAATGGGGCAAAATTAGATGGCTGGGATTTCCATTTTCATTAGCTATGTCCTCCTCTCCTTTGACAAGAGCCTGTTGTACCCAGGGAAGGCTCTACTGGTTAGAACATAAAGCATGTTCTGAATAATCAGGATGATGTATGAAGGTAAACTGAAAAAAGGGCCCTACATCAGCTGAAAATTTCGGTGGCTCGGTAATTGCTTCAGAAACTGTTCAACCACTCTTGCTGTATATATACTTAACTCTGATACAAGGACAGGAAAAGTGACAGAGGACCATTTCGGTCATCCAATTTGAATTTATTCTGGGTCCAACTGGTCAGCAGTGGAAGATCATAGTGTCACAGTGGAACAATAGCTATCGTGTTCCCTGAGGAATAGCTGGAGGGTCCTGGTTATGTCCACTGGCTTTGCTGCTACAGAAAGTGTCATTTATTATTGTTGCTTTAGAAGGAACTATGTAAACCTGTCTGTTAGAGTATTCAGGTTCAGTGACTTTGATCCAGGTTGAAAACTCTTGAAGAACACAAATAAAAAAATGAATTAATTATTTTTATAAATGGTTTGCATTTATGTGGGTATTATGCACAGTACCTTTCTATAAACATAGCTTTGTCCCAGATGAACTACTTAGGTCTTCTCAAAACAAACAAAAAAGGCTTTGATAATACTAGAATATGCTGAAGATACATAGGTGACCGTACACATTCTTCTATAGCAAATGCAAACAAATCATTCACACATACCCACCAGAACCAGAAGACAGTTTTCTGAAAAATACCCTTTCAATGACATTTGCACACAATATGATAGGAACCCCATATATACCATGTAAATGTGGTGTTTGCTGTAGGTCCTGTGTTAGCTTATCAAATTTTCAAGTCAGCATGCACAGATGTGGTCAGTGTTTGGAGCCTCTTTTCTTCATCCTCCCTCTGTAAGTTCTATGTGAGTTTGGGAAAAAATGCAGCATTTTCAGCTCAGAAAACTGAACAAAGCAGAAGCAAGGCTGTGGAGTGGCACGATCATTACTCCACAGAAAACAGCTTGGGTTGCTACTGCTTTCCATTTTGGAGTAAAAGTATATGAATCATGCCAGATAAACATTTTAGCTGGACAGATGCATTGAAGGAAATGTTTGATAGATTATTAAAAAAAAAATATGAGTCACATATAATCCTAGACATCTATCTATAGCTCTGAACGATGGAAGTTATCCATCTAGAATTCTCATTATTCTTGCACTATTGGTTACCCCATTTGCATAAAATGAATAGAATAAATTGTTACATATCCAAAAATATACGGTTGCCAGGATACATCCTGCTAGATGCAAATGAAAATGGGTTTGTGCCGACCATCTTAAAATAGTTTGGTACTTAGACGTTTTCTTATTAATAGTGATAAATGAAACATTACATACCCAGCAAGCTATTGAAATTATTGCTATTTTTTTCACATTAGGAATATTATTTTAAGCAAATCCGAACTGTTTTTTGTACAATGTAATTCCAGTAATGTATCCTGCAATTTCATTGTAGAAGAATCATAGAGAATTAATAAATATTCCATGTCAGCTGCTTGATAAGTTTTTGAATTCAAAAGGTAAGTTTTTTGTTAAGTGTTTTTATTATTTTCATTGCTACAGCATTAACAATAAGCATCTATCAGTGTACAGGAACACTATTATTATGCTTTGTCCATGTGTATGTGGACAAGGTAGTTACAGTTGAGAACCATACCCAAAAAATGTTCGAGGATCTAATCACATTCCTATACAATTATACAGCCAAAGTCCCATTATTTAATGTATATTATGCTGACTTGCTAAAAATGATTATAATTTATTTTATAATATACTTTATAAATCTTGACTATTTTTAAGATGTATGCATGCATATCGATATCTTTAAAAGCCTGTACCAGAACCTTAATCATATCACTTGCCTGAGAAAAGCTGTTTGATTTGTACAAGAATCACAATGACAATGAATCTGCATTGAATGCCTAATGAAAATACTTAATGTATAAAATAACTACATTTTCATTGTGTGCCATTCAAGGTGTGTGCATGTATTTTAAAGGGGATTATATTTCCTAGATATCGATTTCCAAACAGGTATATAAACACAAATCAGATTTCCAGCCGTGTTTGGTTGAGATGCCCGTATTTCTGGTGAGCGGTGTGGCTGCTCCGATCTGCCAGGGTTGGTCCCTTGCCAGCAAAGGGCTGGTTGCCCATTGCTTCTTCCAACGTCACACATCAGCTGGTACCAGAAACAAACTGGGGGTTTACTGCAATAAAGGCTCGATGTATGCCAAGAAAGCAAGCTCTTCAAGCTGAAGATATCTACAACAATTGAAGCACAGAAGTTTTCTCTTGCCCCCTTTCTAGTGGTTGGCTCTTTGAGAGGAGAAAAAAATACTGAGAAAACCACAGCAGCACATTTCTCTCATAGGAAACAATTTCAGACACAATTCAGAGTTGTAAAATGACAGATTAACTCCCTCCTCTCCTCTTTTGATTCATTGTGTACCAAATGTTACTGTCTTTACTCCTAATTTTCAGTAGTAGAACTGAGAATAAAATTATGCCCTTAAATTCCAAAATAGCACAGAGGTTC
This sequence comes from Columba livia, assembly GCF_036013475.1. NCBI lineage: Eukaryota > Metazoa > Chordata > Aves > Columbiformes > Columbidae > Columba > Columba livia. The sequence goes on from NC_088604.1 coordinate 13,112,291, forward strand.
ATCTTCAGAAGTGATGAACAGCTACAATTCCAAACAATATCAGTGGTACCATGAATTATGCAAGTGATGACAGGATCATACTGAATATTCATATAATTTACTTCACAGAATACATTAGAATTATCCTTTTTTTCTGTGTTAACTACAAAAATAAAGTACTTCCAGACTAAGTAGATGATTAAGGGGCTAATTAATTTCCACGGGCACTGAAGACTCTTTCCTTTGAATTTGGTAATCTCTGAACCGGGCCCTAAGCCTTACTTTTCCTGAGAATGCTCTTTGTACTAACCTTCTTCATTTCAGTCTGCACAGAGCTAAAATTAGCATTAAGAAAGATGTCCTTCTATTCTACAACTCCTACATGTAATCCTTGAGAAAGCTGCTAGATAAATACATCAGTTCTGCTTAGCAAATTAAACATTGAAAGCTGAAAACTCACATTCCCACCTGTTCTGAGACCGCTGGCTGCATCCAGATGATTGTTAGTGCAATTCCGCATAAAACCACGAGTTTCAATCCTTGCAAGACACCGTACTCTACAAAAGACTAGACAACACTGTTCCCAGGTAGATAAAAAAATCAACATTGTAGATTACTTTTTGCATCTTTCCTGAAAAAAAACATGTCACCATTAAAATTACAGCAGACGTTATAAGGCCAGCGTCTGAAAAATTTGGGAGATGGCTGCTATGTTCCAGTTGAGCCACAGCAACTGGTTGTGAATATGTTGTCATAACTGTGAAATAAAACGTGTTAAATTCCCCTGAGATTTGAGATTGCAAATCAATTTGCATGGGATTCAGTGTGAGACGCAGAGTCCTAAATTTTAGATGTCTGTATGCAAGTGTCTTCAGCTAGGTGTTTAAGTTTCTACTGTAGTGAAGACAGGTTCACTTGTCTAGCAATGGGCATTCTGAGCTACCTGACCTACCTCTGTGGGTCACAGGACCTACAGGAGATCTGATGTTTCTGGAAGAGCAGCAAAAAACAAGGCAAGATACCTAAATGCCTCCTAAAAAGCCTATCCCACCTATGGATCAGGACTTAGGTAAACCAAGCCTGGGGAGCTTTGAGTTATGATAACACAGCCTCTAAGTGGCTGGTCCACTGCGTTGCTAACCAGAGAACTGATTGTAGACACCTACCTGCTTCTTGTGATGTGTGAGACAAGCACATGAAAGTACCAGACCTGGACCCTACTACTGGCCGTACTGGGAGATCAGACACCTCCTTAATGTCTAAGAACATGCAGATGTCTATATACCCAAATTTAGAGGGACAATTCACCTATGTGAATACAAGCACATCCTTTCATCTGAGAAAATGTAGGGTGTTTGACATACAAGGATGGGGCTGGTAGAGATGAGACAGAACTTTATGGAAACTCTGCACTTCTTCAAAGCAAAAACTGGGTGTTATGTGAGATCCCTCACAGATTGCAAGTGGTAAGAGATTACTTTATTGGGGAATCTGAACCCTACTAATGTGCCTCAAACAGAATTTGTCTCACACCAGCACTGGGATAACAGTTTAGCACAGACAATTACTGTGGCTTGGCTAATACACAAGTAGCCAGTTAAACAATAATTTCCTGATCTCTAACGTCATTGTCCAAGGCTGAGAATCTGAAATCTATCACTCACCCGCCATTCCCCTACAGGCTGTTCAACTTCAGTCTTATGGTGGTATGCGATGCTAAAGCAATGTAGATGTTCTGTAGTTCACTTTGTCAATACGTAACAGTCCATTTGTTTTGGCAGGATATAAAAATTGGACTTTTCTAACTCCTGAATACTATTCATATCCAGAAACAAAATATTCTTCTGCTTAAGTCCCTGAGGCATTCAGCGCAGCCAATCTGAAAGCACTCATAACACGCATTAATAGAGTCAGAATATTTCCAAATGATGGGTGACAGCTGCCTCTTCCTGTGTAAAAGCATCCAGTTCATGTCCATTATACCGCGGTCGGAAGGCATGCCCCAGAAAACTAAGTAAAAGGGGACATTAAGCTGCTAGCTGGGGATATGAGGTTCAGTTCTCTCTCCTGGTTCAAGTTTTCCATGTGACTGTTCATTCCACTTGAAAGTGAAGCAATGCTATTTACTTCTTTTAAAAGATACTCTGAGACTTGTGGATAAAAAATGCAAGCCAGCAGCTTAGTGTTCTACTAAGCTGGGTGCTATAAGGGTAGCTATATTAAATATATGCTACAGTATGCTACCAAGCCTTTTAATAGACTAAGTATGTCATTTGAATTATTTTCCAACTAGAAAATTTGGAATTTTGAGACCAAAGAACAATTCAAAGACATATGGGTACAGCCTGGGTAAAGGCAAGAAATTAAAGCCTGCAAGTGATGCTGCTCTGAGACACTTGCTCAGTGGGAGCGACAGGCCAGAGGGTCAGGTCAGCAGCAGACCCTATGTGCTCGCAGCTCTACCAAACCACGCGGCTTCACAGGCTTCAAAACATGCCTTATTCATGAGAATCACACCTCTGGGTGCGCACAGGCCCTTTCTGCAACGTGTCTGCCCCAGGCAGGAGGCAGCTGTGAACTCGGTTCACTGGCACAGTGCTGTAATGGCTTTGTGGTCAGCATCACGGCTTCTCGCATTTACACAGCTCAGCATGCAGAACCCTGGTACGAACAAGTAACCAGATATTTCTGTGCTGTACTTCCAATACTGCTACTTATAAGCTTTTTTCTTTCTTTTTTTTCTTTTCTTTTCTTTTCTTTTCTTTCTTCCTGTAAATGACTCATAGAGCGGCTTTTGGGGAAGGGGGAAGCCAAGCGCTTCATAGGCACTCTTGCAACTTTAACCTTATTTAACCCTCAAAACAGCAAGAGGAAGTACGAAGTATTTTCACGAGCTGTGAATGGGCTCAGATCTGGTTTTGACGTCTTGAGGAAGTGCTGCCTCCTGCAAAGCCAGAAATGCAAAACATGTACTTGCAGTCCCGCTGAACCCCCGACTCCCCCCTCCGAAAAAAAAAACAACAAAAAAAGGCGCACCAGCGGCTGGGAGAGGACGGGATCCCTGCGAAACCGGGCGGATTTGGGTCAGGGTGACAGCGGCACGTTTCCTTGCCCTTATTTCTGCGCAGACACCCCCAAACCCCCCCACCCACCGCACTGAGGAGCCCGAGGGTCCCCGTGTACAGTCTGTGCGGAGGTGGGGGACCCCCCCGCCGCCCCTTCTCCCTGTTCCCCCTGTTCACAGCCGCACCGCCGCGCCTGCCCTTCCGCAGCCCCCACAGCCCCGGGCCCCCCTCCTCCGCCTCCAGCCCCCGCGGGCGCCGCAGGGCGCCTCGCTCGCCTCCCCCCCCCCCCCCAGCCCGCGGCGGCGGGAGGCGGGTCCGAGGCAGCCGCGCCCGCCCGGGGCCGCCCGCCGGCGGCAGCCGCACGCAGCCACGGCGGGGCGGGCCTGTGAGCGTCGCGCTGGGCCGGGCCGGGCCGCGCCGCCGGCTGTCTCGGAGGCGCGGGGGATGGACGAGGGTCCCTGCAGCGGCGAGCGGCGGTTCAGGTAAGCGGGGGCGGGCGGGCTGAGCCGCCTCTGCCGCCGGTTCCCGCAGCGCCCCCCGCACCAGCTCCGCCGGCAGCGGGGCGGGGACGAGGCTCTGCAGCAGCACCTGGGCTTTCTCCCGCCGCAGGGCTCCCCTCGCCCCGCTGCCATCTCTGCGGAGCCCTCGCTGCCGCCTCCTCGGTGCAGGGTCACCTCTCCCCGGCCGCTGCCGCGGCACCGCGGGGGCGGCCTGGCGGCGGGGGGGACGCCGGGGGACACAGCCAACTGTTGCCTGGGAAAGCGCCGGCCCCAGCCTGCAGCAGCGGGCGGGGGGCGCTGGGAGGGCTCGCTTCGCCTCGGCTACCGGCTGCCTTTGGAGAGGCGTGGGTTGCGGTGCGAGCCCCCGCGGAGCTCCGCGCTTGGCCTCGCCCCAGCCCGGGGGGACGCTTCCCCGGGCACAGGGTGGAAACCTCCGGGTTTTCCTTGTCGGCCGGTGGATGCCGGAGCCGCCGCGGCCGCAGGGGAGGGCAGCGCCGCTGCGGGGATCTGGCTCTGGCTGCACCCGGGCCCACGGAAGCCTGGCTTAACTCTGGCACTAGCCAAAGATATCCATCAAGCTCGTCGTAGTGCCTTACTGGAGTAAGTACGGCCCTGCTGTAGTGGGGGAGAGAGGGGGGTTAAGTTCACAACTTTGATTATACCGACAACTTTCTGTTCCAGTTGCTGGTGGTGGTTGGCTGCAGGGGGCTGTAAAGGTGGTGTTTCCAGAGGGGTGTACCTGGGCGTGAGATTAAAAACTCGATCTGTAATACCACATTCATCTCGTCATTTGAACCTCTGTCCATGTTGAGTTGTGTTGCAGTGAGCAGATACCATGCTTGCATGTACTCTTCCTATTATTTTTTCCTTAATTCAATTTGAAGACCGTTTGGCTTTAATTTTATTTATCTGGGTTTTGTTATGCTAAGGTCTTGGCAATACATGACGCCACTGTGTGAAATCGAATGCTCCATAATTTGCTGGCAACACAGCAAGGCTCTTAACTTAACATGGTTTCAGTGGCGTTGGTAATGACTTGCGAAGGATGGTGATGTGGGTTGGTTTCCAGCCTGTTCCTGGTACTCTTTCATTGACATATATCCTGTCTTTGCACTGTTTTTGTTTACCAGCTCCTAAAGTCAGCGTGTGTCTGTGTGTATGGGGAGAGGGTAAGTTAAGGGAAACGGGGATGGATGTTTTTGCTCTGCTTCTCCTGTTCTGACCATCTGCAAGGTCAGAAAAAGAAGAAAATGACTTTGGCTGTGAACTCGTAGGTGGGGAGATCTGGAATGAAATGCTGTTGTGACATGAGGTTGCCTTGTGGGCAAAGAATTTCACATGTTCAGCACTGCACTACAAAAATCCCCCAACTCATATTACACAGGGAAGAACCAAGCTGATACTTCCCTTTTCTCTGTTAGGCTAATTTTTGTAACATGTAAGGAAGACTTATACATCAGCAATGTACTTCTTTATTTTTTAAGGAATAGACCTTGTAATTTCTCATGCTTGATTCTCCTTTCTACTCTCCTGTAATTCCCCTGCACTGCCACCTCACCAGGCCTGAATTAAAAACTAATGATAAATCCCTACTGCTCATGAATTTAGCTTTCCTAGGGTAGACTTTAAAAAAAAAGTTTTAATGAAATTTATTTACAGGATTATTTGGAATAGCATGAGGGGTTTGACTTAAATTAGTAAAAAGCATAAAATAGGCACTTCAATTTGAACCAGTATAGTATAGTCTATCTGGTATTTAAGGTTTCACTTAAATGTAAACTATAGTAAGTATAAGTGAGGCTTTCTGGGTGATTTATGTGGCTTCTTAATGACTGCCCAATATTTTATTGTATTCTACTCTAGTTTTTTACTACCCTCCTGTGCTGTTTTTGCAGTGACACTTCATTTTTCTGTGAACTTCTGTTCTTTATTAAAAACAGAAAATAAACAAACTGCAAGTGATTAAAAAGACAATGTGCACCAGTAATTAGAAGAAAAAATACTTGGTTAATTCACAAAGGAAAACTGGTGATTGCTGTGGATACTACTGCATAGTTACTGTCAGCAGATGTCATTTCACTATAATAGTGAGTCTATTAGTGAATTTTGCAGCGGTGGGAAGATAATTCATTGTTGGTGTGCTTAGCTTGTCTTCATGACATCATTTTTGACACTGTTTTGTCAGGCTGAAATATCTTGTCCTCAGCAGTATGGTAGTCTCACAAAGACTGAGGATTTGCATGTGCACTCTTGCAGATTTCTACATGTTAGGTGTTATACGAAATGAGAACTTAAAATGTGTATCAAAAATACTAGAAGTTTTTTAGATGAATAACAATTCCCATACTTTAACAGAAGTGATATTTTATCGGTGTACAGATACTAGTAATAAGACTGCTTTAATTTATCATATTTGTATGTATTTCCAAGTACCATTTTAATTAGAGTTTTTAGAGAAATTGCAAGAGTTTTGTAGAATTGCTGGCATTCTTTAGCACCAGGTGTTATAATGAATGCAGTAGCTCATGAACTTGAACATTCAGTTAACATTTTATCAAAACAGAAGGACATTCTATATTCAAAACCTGTGTGCAGGTCTACTTTTAAAAACCCCAGGGACAAATTGAACATATCAATGTGACCTATAACATCAGCAAACAGGGGTATATGGATATTAACAATATATGCTGATTTGAAGGAGCCAAAACATCTCAGTACTTCCTCCATGCTGAATTCAGTATGTATTTGGATCTGTTTCCGTATTATCAATCATTTCTTAGCAGTGCCTTCTACTCATGTTATCTAGGAATGCAAAACAGCAACATTAAATCAGGGAAAGCAGTTTGAGAGGCATGAATTAAAATATTTAATAGATGAGGCAGCTTGAGAGTTGCGAAAAACACAATCATAGATTTGAATTTTGTTTAAATTAAAATTGTAATAGAAGCTGCTATGCACTCGTGTAAATGATGATGAGAGTGGTGTGAATGATGTGAGATGTGCAGGTCCTAATTCTTCTGAAGCACTGAATTTACCATTTTTCTACTTTCACAGAATTCCAATGCACATTTCCAGTTAAGATGAAAAATGCGTCTTATTTTCTGTCTTTTTATACTTCTTGATACAAGTTCTTGATTTAAACTGGTAGCAGGATTTGCTTCTATAGGAAAAAAAACAGTAATGGATATAGGACAAATACCTTTTAGGACAGATATGTCCTAGTACAGCACTGACACACACATGCTCGAAAGATTTTTATTTATCCACGTGGATTTTAAATGTTTAGAAATAATCTCATGGTTGGTATCTCCATGTTTACATTAAGCTGAATATCAGTCAGGCTTACCTGAATTCGGGAATGGTTACTTCTGCCTGTTAACAGCTAAAATATTCTTGTCTCATTTATGAACTTGTCAACAGACTACCTAACCAGTCCTCTATGGGACTTCTTTGTGGATTTTATGCCTTTTTTTCCTGTTTGTGACAACGCTTCTGTAGGTCTCTTTGTAGTAGAAATGGAGAGGTTGACTTTTAACATCACAGTTTGGATGAATGGCCATGCAGAACGTGAAGCTAATGCAGAAGTCCGAGGCTTACTTTTGAGTAAATCTGTGTAAGGATTGTGTGAAGTATGTAAAAAGTTCATTTGAAGGTTCCTGTAGCACTGCAGCTTGTGGTGTGTGTGCCCATCACAAATTGGTAGTCTGGTTTGGTTAAAGTCTTACATTGATAAATGTGATTCATGACAGTAAATCCCTCAGAGCTGTTGAAGTGCTGCATTAACGATTGGACTCGATGATCTTAAAGGTCTTTTCCTACCAAAATTATTCTTTGATTCTACGGTATGGCATGGGACTTGCCATGTCTCGAATATGGCATGGAGCATACTGGGATCTGGAGCTTGGTCCCCTGTTTGTCTGTGGTGAGCTCTGGATGACTGAGTCATATCTGGGCATTGGTGTTTGCACAATTTAATAACACTGTGGAGGTGGCTTGGTGTTCTTAAGGGGATGTGTAGACTCACCCTGACATTTTAGATAACAGCCATTCTGTACTCTCCTATAGCTCTCTGATACACATAGGTTTAACTTAAATTTTAAGTAGTTGCTAGAAGCTTTTTTATATATAATTTATGGGATTTGGAGTGAGGGAAATCCTTCTCCCTGTTGTATTACAGCCTGAATTAATAAATTATTTAGGTGCCCTATTTTACAATTAGATGACTCAAAGTTAAGGCCAGTGTTCTTACAACTCATGTCTGAAAGCATGCTGTTGCCTGTAGTTTTTACTGCAAAGAAAATCAGATGCACAGAGCTTTATTTCTGCATCCCCCCAGAGCTGTTACTACCGTGACCGTTCTGGAGAGCAGCATCTCGCTCCTGCCTGACTGCCTTTGGCACCTGGAATGGGAACGTTCCCTCAGGATTTGAAAAGCTTGTTTTGCAAAGAAACAAGTAAGTGTAAGCTGTTTACTCAAACTCAAGGAAGAAGCATTTGCAAGGATGTTTATCTCTTTCTCTTCTTATGTTCAGTGGTGCATTAGTTACATCCCTTACTCATGAAGTGTGAAGCTTCATTCTCTGTTCCCTTTTCAGCGTGAAGTAACTTGAGCTCACGTCCCTCTTCCCAGGAGAGTGCAACAAGCTGCATGTCATAAGCTGTCCTTTATTTCACCTGCAACCGCGTTACTTTGAACAAAAAAATAATTTAGACCAGAGGGAGAGTGACTCTTTCCCTGTGATCAAGGCATTCAGCTGAGGTGAGGGAAATCTGGTTTCTATGGGTGTTTCATTCTTTCATCCAGTAAATATTTTTCCATGTCATAGCTTCAAGCAGGAATAGCCTAGGACGGACTATAGTCCGTGGGTTAGGGCGCTCGGCTGGCATGTGAAGATGCTGTTGTGAGCCAGCCTTAGCCTGGAAAGCGCCGACCGCCCACTGTGCTTCCTCTGTGGTTGCTTTCCTGATGCTCTTAAATTGCTTGATGGTGCTTGGGGGCATGGTCCTGCCAGCTCATCCAGAGCTTCAAAATTGCATGACTCCTTTCCTCACCAGCTTGTGAAAGGGATGACTTTCTGTCTTGCTCCTGGGGAGGCCCGAAGGTTTTACAAACCTTTTTAATAACAGAGGTAGCTCTTGAGTTCTCAGGATAGGTGACATTTAAAGTACAGCCTTCACAACTTTGTTTCCTATTAGGTTAGGTGGCTTCCTGCTTACTATCCCAGTTATTTTAATTTATATTATATACCTATATTTATTATAGCTATGTTCAAAATTCTCCTGTGAGTCCATTTTATGCTTTTAGTCTCATATGGACCAGTAAATCTAAGAAAAGTATAGATTTTTTTTTTAATGATATCCAGAATTGGCAAGACTGAGGTTTGCTTCAGGAGAAGGTCTTTATTTTGGGGTTAGAACACAATTTGAGCCTGGTTTGGTTCAGTTGTCCATCATCAGCACCTCATCCTTGCTGAGATGCTTTACAACATCCACTGTGTCCTATACTTGGCCAGCGGATGCAAGATGGCCAGAAGACCCGTGTCCTGGGAGTAGCACCTACTGGGAAAGTGGGATATTTTAACACAGCTTGGTATTATTTGCCTCTGCAACTCAACTGAGCCCAATAGTGTCCGAAGACTATTGTTGTCTAGGCTGAATGTGGTTAGACTGAGAAGTGGGAGGAAGGGGTTGTTTTCTTGTTTTTCAAAGAAAAACTGATTTCTGTTTTATTTTCTTTGTTGCAAGTATATTTGGTACCAGGACCCATCATTATAATTTTCATTTTGCAGCCACCCCAGATTAAGTCTGGGAGGTTAGCTTGAGTTAATGGCTTTCTGGGGAAGGTGGGGAGAAAGTTCATCTTCTGGTTTGTCTCATGCATATTAATAGTGGTGCGGAGCTGTGGGGCAAAAATTCATTACTGTCGGTTGTTAGCTGGTATGGAAATGCTGAGTGATGGTGCCCCTTATGGAGCTGAATTGGTTTTGGAGAATAAGGAAAATGCTCTCTGGTAACTGATCCATATGATCCTATCTCCGCTAAATTGATTCCAGAATTCTGTTTAAATAGCCTCCATGAGAGATGTGCAGTGGCTTTTATTTGGTACAGATGATTTTGCTGGTCCTAATTTTTCAGAAGGGGTTCATTTAATGTTATGTTGGGGGAGGGAGGCAGTGGTAAGGGGAAAATTCTATAATAATATTCTTCAGAGTCGTTTAAAGGGATTTAGGTTTTAGAAGGCTAGATTGTAAAATTTGTTATGTTTTATTTCCAGGAACTGTCTAATTTTGTCTCAGTTATACTTTCTCCCACCCACATATACACAGTCTGAGCCTCTGTACTGTGTTGCTTTGTAATTTCACAGTGTTTTGTTTCAAGGATCATCTGTAGACTGTTGGTGACTCCTTCAGATAAAGATTTCATAACAAAGGTTGGCAACTTCGGAAGCTTCTGGAAATAAGTCTGTAATCATCTCCCTAGTAATTGATGGTGGCAGAGGAAATGGGAGCTGATATTCTGTAACCGTTTTTCCTATGTTTTTATTATTAAAGCATAAATGCCCTGTAGGACTGGAATATTTCCCTCGTCCTCTCCCACGGCTGTGCTGCAGCCGAGCTCTGTAATACCAATTACTGCGGGGATGGTTTGCTGTTCCAAATGAGATCATGATGAGGGTGCTGGAAAACAAGTCTCTCAAAATGTGTTTCATGCTCTGAATACTTGAGAGATTTTGTTAGAGTGAGATACTCAGGCCTATGGGGTTTATGTTGTTAATTAGAGAAGGTGTTAAGAAATCCACTAACTGTTTTGTATCAATGTCTCTTGTATTCAAGAGGAAAATAGAAAATATTTCCTGAAGTATTCTGGGAACTGATTCGCATTTCTGCAACTAGATAATCTTACTACCGTTATTTATTTATTTTCCCCAAAGGCAGGGAGAGGGAACCATATTAGAGGCTTTAGAAGTATAAATAATCTGCTTCTGCATTTTTACACTGTGGAACAAAAACTGATTGGGGTCTGACTACTTACGCCTAACGCTTTGATTCATTATGGCACAGACAGTATCATGTTGTCCTTTACTGAACTAAATGTAAATCTCTAAAGAAAAAAAAATCCCCTTTTGTTCTGCTGCTGAGGAACACTGTGGGCTGCCAAATCCTGCCAGTCTGAGTCACCACAATTGCAATGAAGTGTTTGTACTTTCATGGTTGCTGTTATCCAGTGTCTTCTAATTTATTCATAAGGCAAAGGGACACCTACAGGTTAAACCACTATTTTTTTAAAGCAATATTTCATATTTATACTGAAATAACATTTTGTCTGTAGATAATTGAATACACACTGGTAGCACTTTAAACCTCCAAGTAGCAAACGGTAATCTTTAACAAGAACAAATACATATATACATGTATTTAACAAATTCCATTTTTGGTGTAAGACCAATACTAGACTTCAAAAAACAATGGGATTATTTTTAACTCCTTACTGAACTCTGCTGTTTTGGCCATCTGATCTGACCTGACAATGATCTGATAACCAAGGAGACTGCTTCCTTCCTTAAGAAAAAAAAGAATAAATAAAAAAAAGCTTTTAAGGACAGAGACTCTGACCCTGGAAATGCTTATCTGTCTTTTTTACTTTGATGTGTGGGCTGTGACCCAGCAAGCAAACTCATGTAATTGAATTCAGTTGTTTTCAGGATCACTCCCAAACAAAGCAGTCAAATATTGAGCTGCAGTATTCAAATGAAACTCAGAATGGTTGCACATAAGCAACTGAGGGAAAGCAGGGTGGTTCTGGATCAGCGGTGGGTACCTGTGAGGCTGATGAGTATGTGCCCTGGCTGCACAGGAGATGTTTGCAGGTACCTGCAGGTGCTTTGAGGGACGCACCCTGTCACCTGTGCTTGGGTGGGAGCGCTCACAAAGTCTTGATCCCATCACCTGTGCATGAAGAGGAGAAGGCTTTCCTTATAATTTTTCAATTCTTTAGCTATTTATGGGTAGGAGTCCTCCATGATATAGGCTTTTAACTCTAGTGTCGGTTATTGAGGCAGAAACAATGATTTCTTTCTTTCTACTGATAAAAGAACAACAACGTTTTTATTCCTCCCCCCCACCCCGCCGCCCCGATACATAGGGAATTATCTATGTCATTTACCTTTCCCTAGTGTTGGGCTAACAACATTTCCACAGTTCTCTCAAAAAAGCCAACTTTGGTTAAGTGAGATGATTAGTAACTTTCCCTGACTCCATCTGGTAGAGCTGCTGAAGATAAGGAAGGTGGACCATGCTGGCTGGGGGTGGTGGGCACTGGGGCAGTGTGGGACATGTGTGGAATTATATGTGGCAGAAAGTACTATAGTTTTAATTGCTGTTCTGAGTCATACTATCATTACAGCTGTTTCCTGAAGAAGAGGTTCTCGTGCTATTGACAGGACATTCACACGAAGAAAGGAGATGGTAGATAAGCAAATGCAAATATGTTACATGCCTTCTGTCCTTTAGTTCTTAAGACATTCTGTAGTGACGAGTTCAGTGTGAAACGCTTGGTGACATATAATTATGTCTGCATTAAGTAAATACCAGTTGATTCATGGTATCCAACTCTCAGGGTATATATTCTTAATGCACTGAGGTAGGGACAAGTGAGTGGTAATACAGCTCTGAGTTTCTCAGTTCATGTGGCAACGCAGTCCTGCTCGGGGTGCAGACTTCCTTTCTCCCTTTTTATTTTTCCTATAAAAGGAGAAAAGTGCTGCCATATGAGTCACTTTAGAGAGAATCACAAGAGGAGGATTGGGGGGAGGTTATTCAGGTAGCTTTGTCTCTTGTACACAGTGCAAGACATTCTGCTTTCTGTGTTCAACATGATATTGCTAGCAGAGTATGTGGTAGTGTTTCCTTCAACTGACACTAAAGTAAAACATTTCATTCTTCTAATAATGTGTGTTGGGTTTTTTTTTTTGTTGTTGTTTTTATCTATATGGATGAGAGATTCTGAAGGGAAGTTGGATATAAATTGAGTTTGGAAAGAAGAAAAAAATCCCAGTTCTCTGAGGTTAGGCTCTGCGCCAAACCTGCAGACACTTTCCTGCTGCTGGTTCAAGAATGACTATGTGTGGTGTTCTCCCATCTTATGCCAGTGACTGCAGGTAGACATGCCTAAGTTTATTGTTTTTTGCACAGTTAAAAAGTTTCATCTCCAGTTTTCCAGAAAAGGGACTGTTCTGCTAATTCTCTGAAGACTTGTCCAGAAATCAAATCTGGAGTTATTGGTCCTTTGCATGACTGAAGAAGTCCTTGAGCCCACTTACTGCCATCTTACAGTGACTTTCAGAGTACAATGAAGCAGGAGTTGCCTGACTCCCTTATGACACACTCTGGCAGAAAGCATTGCCCTCCCACTAATGAGGGTCACATTTTCTCCACAGAGTGAAGACAATTAACAGTTCTAAGTATGTTCCACCCAGCTTCTACCCTGGGTTACTAAGTGGTGTTCGATGGGCTCCTGATTTGGCTTCAGAATGTGCAGGATGGTCTCGAACTGTCAGCTTCAGCCATGCTGCCTGTGGATGTCCTCTGTGTGCACTCAAAGCCGTCAATGAGTCAGTGATTCATAGTATTGATCAGCTTGGCTTTAGTCAGCCTTGTACATTCCCTTTGTTTACTGGTGCTGTGAAATGACTTGACATGGAGGCATGTACATGAGCTGTCTCTCTTGCTCAGTCCAACACAAGATGTTTTAGAAATCACAGCAGAATGGATCTACCTGTGGAAAACAGGACTTTTTTCTTTGACAGCTTTGAAAAGTGGAGATCTTCAACCCAAACATTTACTTTCTTAGGAAATGAAGCTTTTTTTTTTTTTTTAAGGATTCCAAAGGGAGCTGGAGAAAACGAAGATCTTAGTAATGAGCAGTCATTTCCTAACATTATCCTTTTCTAGTGTCACTGTAGGTATCCTGGGAGCAGAGCAGAAGGACCACACTAATTCTGAATCTGAAGTCACATTTTCTTAAGCCGGTTTATTAGTTTTTTTTCCACATCAGAACTAGGCTGTAGGCCAAGATCTGTGAGAAACATATGTCTGTCTCCTGCCAGCAGTGTTATAATCTCTGGGATTTAAAAAACTCATTACTTCACTTAATGTGAGATGGTTTTTGTTGTGTTGTAGGTTTTTGGTTGGTTTCTTGGACAATCTGACAGTGAGTTTTCTGGTTAATTGGAGTGATGGTCTTTAGTCAAGTGTTGATGTTGCTGTTGGGGTAGAAGTGTCATCTTTTAATCTTTTTGAAAGACATAAATTGTACCTGGAGTTCAAGGCACTATGATTAAAGTATTGCCAGGTAAATCAGGGTGTGGGAGTTCATCATCTGGGCCTATTAGGTTGGAGCAGATGGTTATTAGGTGAACTCACTAGACCAGATTGGCAGCCAATATTCCAACAGTTATAAATGACTGGTCAAGGCTTTGCAGAATAATATGCAGTTTTGTCAGTACCATTACATTTTTAAGACTGTTTCAAGATAAGCAGAGTTGGGAATGGAGAAGCATGTAGTGAGATGATCTGTAGGTAAGCAGTTGTGAAAGAGGCGTAGGCTTTTGTACTGTCAGTGTAATTTTTCAGTATCCTGTGACACTATTATCACTTACATATATACAAAGTTTTAAACACAGCAATTCTTGTTAAGTGCAATATTTACGTTGGAATTTGCAGTAGGGTAGTCATGTTTTCCTTTGGAAAATTTTTATGTGCTTCTCTTGTGTTTACAAAGATTTGTTGCCTGTCATTCTTTTCGTGCAAATTAAGGGTAAATGTTTTTGATTCAGATTTAGAAGAAATAAACAAACTTGTGAAGACATAGATAAATTTGTGAATTATTAAAAAAAAAACACAGTGAATTTGTTCCTGAAACAATACTTGCGTAAAGTGTTTGGATTTCTTCCTTGCCCACTGCCCCAATGGGGGTGAAGTTTGGAGATGCGGCGTCTCAGCTGCCGGGCACGGGGATGCTGTCAGTAGCGCTGTGCCCGCTCACACCAGCTGGCAGGCTCCATCAGAGTCCTACTGGCTGCAGTCCAGGCTTTGCTGAAATGAAGAAGTCGGACGCTCATCCTCAGTCTGTCCGAACACATTAAAAAAGTCCAAAACCTAGAGAGTGCGGATTTTCACATGCTGCATGTAATACGTGTAGAAACACAAATGATCAACTGTTACATGTTTATTTGGTTCTGTATTCATGGTTTGAAAGCAACAGCCACCTAGCTGATGATGTGATGTTAAAGCCAGAAACTAATAATTCCTGGAAAAGATGACCTGTTAATTCTGAAATGCATTGGCTACTTATGGAATTAACTTCTATACATGATGTTCTCCAGAAGCAACTGGGTACTATAATCGTGATGCCTTTTCATAGTAGGAACTAAATGAGGAATGGATATGGCATGCGATTGCACTGTTACATTTTTAGTACTGTTCGTGACACAGTTTTGTGCTGTGCCAAATAAAACTCTCCCAGATCATACCTAAGCCTAGTTCTGGGGTTAAGAGAGACGGTGGGCCGTTTTCAAAAGGCTGTTTGGATCTGGCCAGGCTGTTCAGAGGGAAAGGGTTTTAGTTGTACAGCCATGAGCTGTACCATGCTCCCTGGTTCCAAGCCCAGAGCGTGGCTGTGTGCCCTGGTCTGTTTTATTTTTTGACATATATGTGGCCACAGATCCTGCTTTCCAGGAAGCTGGAATTCAGCAACTCCTTCGAGAAGGCAATGGCAGGATTGGGTTTGTGTGCTTAGAAGGGCAGGAGAAAAAGTTCTGTCAAACCTGAAAGTGATAAGCTGTGTCTGGAAAAGCCCCAGAGAATACACAGGTGTATTTAGCCATTTTGAAAGTGCTAGCTTAAAAAAAAAAAAAAAAAAAGAATAATTATGGCCTGGTATTTTAAATCAAAATGAATAAATTAAATGTAAGTAGATGGCATCTACACTTTCCTCAACCAGAGGATGTATATCCCGGCAGTAAAATATATCCCTGTCCTAAGCTTTGCCTTTTGTTAACTAAAGGAGAAGTGGTAACCTGCTAGTGCAAACCTGAGTTGGCAGGATCTTTAGTTTTTTCCCAGGGGATCTCTGTCTCAAGCAGATGTTTCAGCCCTATTGTAATTGTCCGATTGCCTTCCAACTTTATATTTAGCAAAAACTGTAGGGTGTGAGGTTTTTTGTTATCTGTGTTGTGGGTGTGATGGGTTTTTGTGTGGTTTTTTGGTTTTTGTGGGGTTTTTTTTAGCAGTGTTAAAGCTTTTAGCATCCTAATGACTTAACAGAGTCTGGTCCAACAGACAGTTTAGGGGTTGACTCTGGTCGGTGGAGCGCTTCCATCTGTCTCGCAAGCTCTGTCCTGTCGGAGGTGAGGAACAGCTGTGGGGGTGGCGTGGGCTGCCTGGTGAACTGGACACACATCCCTGCGCCTGGAAGTGGTCCCAGCGATGGGAAACCGAGCTCCTGGTCCCCACACAGACAGCGACGGGCCCAGTGCCATTCCTGGGCTGGGAATCCCTGATGTGATTTGTGGTTTGAGGGTTGTATGGAGAGAGAAAGGAGGCTCGGGTCAGGATGCTCTGCAGGGTGAACCGCCCTGAATTACCTGTATTACCATCGACATTTCTCACAGCTTTCTGCATAATTTTTAAATAGTAGGAGGTTGGTAGTAAAAGCTTTAATGACCCTGTGATTTTTCAGTACATTTATTGCTAAGTGTGTTTGTTCTGCTCCTCCTTTTTTTTCCTATATCTTAAATCAAAATACAGATTTGTAACTTAATTTTGGAACAGATACCTTCTACTTTTTGAGTAAAGAACTTCTAAAACATGAAGTGACATTCAGAGTCTGGCCTCTGATGCACATCTCATCTTATTTACCTCTTCTGTTTTGCCTTTGAACTACAACATTACGTAGTCCATTCTGTAATGCAACTTCACCTAACTCTTTATTTGCAAGTAGAATTAATTTAGCATCTTTGCTCTTAATGCTTTGTTGACTACTGATCATACAGCCTTAATTATTTCTCACGCAGCAGGAAACTTTCAAAGTAGCAGCTGTGTTTTGCCTTAAGTTGAATTTGACTGCTCAAATCCCAGAGTGTATAATAAGCTTTGCTGCCAGCAGGTCCCTCAGACTACTACACTGAGGATACTGACCTGACTTCTGTCTTTCATTCTATAAATGCATTTTAACTAGGGATAAATTGACTTACTGGCTGCTACCAGAACAGTAAAAGATAGTTTTCTCTTCTGCATTAGTATGTGGTGGTTTGCCTCCTTGTTGACATCCTTTCCTTAAAGCAGTATTAAGGTTTTTGCTAAGTTTTCCAGGGTGTCTTATTTGTTTCTGTCCAGTTTTATCATACTGGTGTTTGAGAGATGTTCATTTTCCTTTCTTCCTGACTTGCAAATTCTCCCAAGAGGAGCAGTTGCTCATAAACACGTTCCTTCACCCCATATTTAGGTCAAAGTGTTGTAAGCACTATCTTGGTATTTAGTTATTTTATAAACATTTTAAGGTCTTGTCCCTCTTGATTTCGCCTGGCTTTCCTACGGAAGACTTTGTTATCAGTCTTGGACTGTTCTTCTCCACTTCTGAAGGAATATATTGTTTTAAAGACACAAAACTGGAAATTTGAAGCTCTTCCAGTCAGAGTAGTTTGTCTTTTTTCTGTCCCATGGCACGTGCTTTGCCACTCGATGGCATCTCTGTCAGTCCCTATGTCTGACCTCGGTGAACTTGCATTGCAGCCCGTTCCACGCAGTTCCTGCTGTGGAACAAGAAGTGATTCCTGGCACGTTTGTGTCCTTTTAAATGCCCATTTCCCACCCCTTTGTCATATTACCTCTGTGAATTGCATTGACATTGTTTTCATTTGGTTCTGTTTTAGACTGAAAGACATTTGGATATCTGAAACAAGTTTTAAAAAAGGTTAAAAAGCAGACTTCCAGATTGAAATGTGTTGTTAAAAATCTAATTCAATGCTAGCTACTGTTTAGGTTGTGCTTAGGTTGGCTATCCTGTGTTAAGTTGCAAAGTTGTTGTAGTCTCATCATTCAGCTGAAGAGGAGGTGCTCCTCAATAGTTGCTGGTTTTTTTATTTCCAAAATGTACTATTTCTATATAAAAATGAGTTTTGACTTCCAGAGTAACTGTGTTATAGTCTATTTCCCAGCTGCAGTCTGTAAGCTTTCTGTCGGTATATTTTGCCCCTCTTATATATGAGTTTATTGGTGTCAGCATTGATAATTTTCTCCAAAGAAACCAAGTTATGTAACAGAACAAACTGATCTAACATAAAAATATGGATTCAAGAAAATTCTCATTTACCTTTCTTTTGGTCTGTGTTAGATCTCAAGATTTTTAGTAATGTGCTTGTGTGCCCTGATGGGCATAAAATTTTTTGAAACATTCCAGTTGTCCTGTTTTGCCATGTACAAATTCTAAAGTTTCAATCAAATATATTTGATCTTCTGTTCTTGCACCTGCTTTACAACTGTTATGCTATTTCATTTCTTATAGCAATCTTTTATTTTTATTCTGTAGAGTTTTAGCTTGTTTTGTTTTGTTTTTTTCTGTCCCACTTGCAGTTAATTTAAATGTTTCTGGCAAATTTTTACTATAATTAAACTTGTAAGTCTTTTTCTAGAATTAATTAATTTTCCTGAAAAACATTCTGTTCAAATACTTCTGTAGAATTTGGTGAGGTATGTACTGTGCATTTGAAAGGAATTTATTAGTTGTTCACTCAAAAATTAGGATGTTTGTAGTCATATTTCCATTTCATACTTCCAGAAAGAAGTGGAAATTTAGTACCTTTTTTCCCCTTACTAAGGTCTTTTTAGTTCTGTTTTCTTTCTTGTGACAATGGTTATTAATTCAATTAAACTTTGCCTGTGGCTTCAGTGAGTAAAAGCTGCTGATTTTTTCACATTGATGAACTCCTGCTGGAATGAATGTAAATGGATCAAATAATGGCTCAATAAACATATTTCTGCAGGTGCTTGCTTTGGTACGAGATTGATTGATTGATTAATTAATGTATTTAAGGTATTTAGCCAACAAATGCTTTTGACCCCTTTGTCAAACTGACTTAGGGTCTTTTTTTATGTTGTGATGTTCCTCCAAAGCCAGTTCATGTTGTGTCAGCATTGTCTGTGCTAAACTTGCCCTTTCAAAGCTAATTTCCACCTTTTGTACTTTTGATGAGCATCTAAACTTCACAATCCTGTTTCTTTACCTGCAGAGTCTCTGCTTTTGTTCTTTCCAGTGTCTTCTTCCCACCTGTGATCTTTTCTCATCATTTTCATCTATACCCTCTCTGGAACTTTCTTCACGGGTGCTCATTTAATTAGTGCCGGTGTTCCTCAGTCCTTCAGACTTGTCTTTCTTGTTGTTGTTGGGTCAGGAGGGAAGGGGTCATGTTTTCCTATAACTTCAACCACTAAATTCTGTAGAAAACAGTGGCATCTAGAGCTGGTTTTTGCAACCCAGCAGGGCTGGAAGGTGAGAAGTTGTCTCTTACTGCATCACCGCTCTGTAGGAAATGATGAGTTTCTGGGTTCTGCAAGGTACTCCTGCTTTGCCCGTTGTCTCTTTCCTCTTTCCCAGCTTCTTTCCTGTGTAAGCTCCATCACTCTCCAGAATTAACTAAACATCCTAAACACGGTCATTCACTGCCCCGATGCGCTGTACTATGGGATTAATTGACCTTTTGCTTTGAGCGTAACGCATAGTAGAAGATACATTGCAGTAGTGCTCATTGCTTTGAAAAAAAAAGAAAAGGAAATTACTGTATTTTGAAGGCATTTAAGTAACTTTTCTGATTTTTACTTAGTAATTAAAACAGCTTCATTAATAACAATTCTTCTAAACAAATTTTAAAATCCACAGATCACAGCCTCTGTGTAATTAACGGGAAGGCTCTGGATCATCTTTGACAGGTAAGAGTTGGCTCTGGTAGGTTCTGTCCTGCATAGAGCAGCTGCCTCTCAGATTTGAACATAGCAAATGAAATTCTCGGCATCCCTTGAATGGCCTGCAGTTATGGAGTTTTACTGTTGCACCTGACCGATGCAGTGAAAATGCTATCTGGGCATAATGTTATCGCCTTGGGGTTTTTATTTGTTTGCTTTTCTTATTATAGAACAACAACTGGGAATTGTTCTTCCCATGTACTATTTTCATTTACTCCACTGTTTGTTTTGAATCATTTCACTGTTATTGTTCTGGCCTGTGTAAACCCTTGGGACGGAATTGGCCAACTGGTCTAGTCAGTGAACAAGATTTGTTCTCATGTCTTTTGAAATTCTAATTCTATGGAATTTTTTTAATTTATAAATTTTTTTTAGGCCTTCTGCTGCCATTCTTTTTTCTTTTTCAAATCTCGACCAAGTTCCCATCAGAGATTCTGAAATATAAGTTCTAAACACCCTCTGTTGCTACAGAATTGGAGAGACAGTTTTCAACCAGCAGCAAAATAAAGCACTGCTGAAAATAGACTTTTTTCTCCCAGAGAAAGGGAGTTCCCTGACTTGACCAGCTACTAATTGGTACAAAGGTTTGTTTACACAGAGGAGATATTCCTAATTAGTTCCCTGTGTGGGTGCTCTACTTGAGAAATTAGTGTTACATTCTGATTTAATTTAATCTGCTTTTATAATGAATGGTTATAGTTTTCAGTAAGGAATGTAGTTTTAGAAAAAAAAAAAATCTTCATTGCACCACCCCCAAGTTTCAAAAGATAATTTCTCTTTAAGTGGTGATCAAGCACTCTTACTCTTTTGAACTTAAGTGAATAAAAATCCTTTGCTAGAATCAGGTTTTAGTCATATCTTTATAAATATAGCTGCAGAAAAACAACCATGGGTTTTTCAGAGCCAAAACTTAATTCAAGTGGTTTATGGACCTAATGACCTCGATTTGTCTGTAGTTGTGGACCTCTGTTTTTCTGTAGTCGTGAGAACAGTGAACCCAAATATTTGGGAAGAAGATCGTTTATGAAGTTATATTAGCAATGTTGAGGTTATGGTTGAAACAGAAGTTCACTTCTGAGCTTTTCTGTAGCAGATTTCTTTTTTTTTGACTTCATCTTTGTTCTGGGTGCAGACTCACATCCTTGTAAGTTTAAAAAGTGCCATAAGAGCTAGACCTTAAGCACAACTGTCCCTATACGGCAGGGGTGTCAAACTAATTTTCCCCGGGGGCCACATCAGCCTCAGGGTTGCCTTCAAAGGGCTGAATGTAATTTCAGGGCTGTATACATGAGTTTGACACCCCTGCTCTAGATCCTTATGAAGGACCTGGTCCCCTTGTTTTTCTCTCACAACGCATGCAGAAAGAAATGATCAGTTAGGTGTTTAAATTACATCATGTATTTCGGTAGTTTCAAAAGATTGGAAAATTCATTTCTGAACATAGAAGAGCTTTACCCAGACCTCTTTCAGTGTAAATATTGTTCTGAATAAATGTAGCTGTTACAATAAATTAATAAATAATTTGGAAATGGATTTGCATTTTCTTTAGTTCCTTATTCTTTCTTCTAATTCTTAGTGCACTGCATACCAGTACATTATTTACCTTTGGCTGTACCAGTCTTGGCAACAGCTCATTATGAAACTGAAATTAAATTGAATCTGTTCTGCAGAATTATATGAGATAAAAATTCAGTTTAAGTAACTGATCATTTCAACCCAGCAGCATTCTTAATAGTATTACTTTGAAAATTTTTGCAAGTTCCAAATTTCACTTTTAAAATAATAATGTGCATTTTCCATTGATATAATCAGGTATATTTCCTTTTAAGATAGCAAGTTTAGTCTGAAAATTGAGAGAGGGAAACGCACAGTGATCCCAAATGTAATCTTGAATGTTTTTCATCACAGGCGGACGTTGAATGTTTAGCATCACCTCTTTGGATTTTTGGATGTGAATTGGAACGACTGTATTTCTAGGTAAGACATAACCAAGTGTTTGTGTTAAATACCCCCTTTCTTTTATACATTAATTGTGAGAAAGCTAAAGAATACAATATGCTAGACTTCACTTTGTACAATGTTTATGTATTTGTTGAATGAGTCCACTGTTATTTGAGATCTTAAGTAATAACAGTTCAGTTGTTTAAAATTTTTATATTCACTGAGAGAAGTGACACCAGCAACTCTGCATGGTCTGTCTATGATTGGGTATGTAGATGTTTGATTAGCTTGTTGCCCTTGGAAGTGGTGGTTCAGTTCTGTCTGCCCTTTGTCTTGTATCAACACTTGCACTCATCCGGGATCTGCTGCTTTAGGGAATTTGCTGCTGAAAATCTACAAGATTGCAAAGGCTTCTTGGAGGATTAATTTTCTGTCAGGTCAGACCTCTGCATCGTCAGCTCGCTGTGGACTCAAACAAGTACTGGTGTCGACACAAGGAAATCAGTGCCAGTACTTGCAGCAACAAATTGTTTTATTTGCTTTAAACCTTTTAAGGAAAGACTTAATGAGATTAAAGGCTGTAATCATAGCTTTGTCAATTTCTGCGGTGTAGGCAGCTATTCTTCCTTACCATGAAAACTAATGGTGTGGTATTTGTAAGGACTGTATACTTAAACAGTGAAGCTGCTTTGTCTGTTTTATTTTTACACTTTATTTTATCACTTAAAATGTCTTCCAGCCTTCTATTTTGTTACATTTGTATTGAATTTATGACAGACCTAATAAATTCTATTAAAATAGATTTTCAATTAAACTTAAGGTCCGTTCTACTTTTTAAGTGAAGAAAGGTCTTTCTGAGCTGGAGAGGATCTCAAAAACAAGTGTTCTGGATGGGCTTATCCTAGTGTGGGGGACTGAGATGAGCTGAAGGGATCTCTTAGAGACAGGACAATCAGAGTGAAGAGAAAGAATTAAAGGGAAAAATGACAGGAATGGAGATGAGCACTCTAACGTCAGAAGAAGCAGGAAGTGATGAGGAAGGAGGAGTGTGAAATGAGGAAACAGATTTGCCAAATTATGGATTCTTTTCAATTTAGTCCGTAGAAAGTTAACATTACTGCAGCGTAGATCACTGCTTTTATTCATTCCATTGGTAGGAACTAATAGCTTAGTAGGAACTGCAACTGGGAGAAATAATCTTTAGTAATTTTTTTTACCTGCTAAATTTTTGAAGTCCAAACTGCTTGCTATTAGAGACCTTTTACAGATTATAAGACCAATTATTTTTTTCAAAATGAAGCTCTTAAATATGTCTTTAATGACCTTAGAGATTGTCACACTCTTCTGAATGAGTCAATATGGGCCGTAGAAGCATCTAACTATTTTTTCTCAAAAATAAAAGGTTCGGAAAATAAAATCTTAATATGATGACAAGCCAATAATAATTTCTAAATATTAGTGCAGTAGCTGCAATTCTTTGTGACTGTAACTGTGAGCTGTTTGAGCTGTGCTGAATGTCTTACATGATGAGGATTTTCATTTCTCTTAGTGCAAAGAGAAAGAGTGAATCTCTTAGGCTGTTTTTAAAATGACCAGTATCCCTTACAACTGTTCTGAAAAAGATGACATGTAACATTGTTTTAATTCTCCAGAATTTGAATTTTCTTATCAGTTTAAATATAACCATTTGCGGAAATGGTTTTGCGTGTTCATATGCATGTGCATGGTGATCTATTAATGTTGTTTTTTAAATTACCTTGGGGGTAGGAGAACGCGGGGTGAGGAGAGAGTGAACTAGTTTTCAGTTTCCTGTTTTCTAAAACTACATAGGAAATTTTCTTAATTAATATGATAATAAACATAACTTGAAAGATGAACTAGGATGATATTACTCAGGTCTTCAGATGGTGTGTTTTTAAAGTAGTAACTGGTTGACAAGAATTAGGCATAATTTTCTACCAATACTAGTGTGAGCTGTTAAGATGAAGATGGCGTTACAGGGGGAGCGATGTCAAACATTTAACCAAATTCAGACGATTAAGTTGGATGCCTGTAGAACATTTGGGAAGCTTCAGTATCACAGAATCACAGAATGTCAGGGATTGGAAGAGACCTCAAAAGATCATCCAGTCCAATCCCCCTGCTGGAGCAGAACACCCAGATGAGGTTACACAGGAAGGTGTCCAGGCGGGATTTCAATGTCTTCAGAGTAAGAGACTCCACAACCCCCCTGGGCAGCCTGTTCCAGTGTCTGTCACCCTCACTGAGAAGAAGTTTCTTCTCAAATTCAAGTGGAACCTTTTGTGTTCCAGTTTGAACCCATTACCCCTTGTCCTATCATTGGTTGTCACCCATGACTGCGTAAGGAGTCTGGATTGATGCTTAGGTGCTAGAATTAATATCTAAAACTGCATCTCCTGAAGTGATTTTGTACTTCTCATGCAACTATGTCATTAGGCATCACCTCAACTGTGGTAACTTCTACTAACTTCAGGTGCTGTGATAAAATGAGGAGCAGTGTGGTTGTGGAAATTCAGAATGCATTCTAGACTTTTTTTTTTTTTTTTTAATAGAAAATAATTCCAAGTTCAGAAACAAGATGATAATGTTTCACATCTGTTACTGTGCAATCTTTAAAAGATTGTTCTTTTTTTATGCTCGGAGAGTATCTTGTACAGGGCTGTTCTGTACTGTTCTGAGGAGCACCATGCAATGAAGCTTTCAGCATGGATTTCTAGTTCACTCACTGCCAGGTGCTTTACAGATTCAGTGCAGAAACCTGGTTCAGGGAGAGGTGTGAAGAAAGGTAACTGTAGGTTCTTGCCTTGTGCTGTTGGCCAGATGTGTTTCCCAAAGCAGTGGGCGCGCTCTCCGAGTCTGGAATTCAGTTTTAGGCCTGATTTTAGTCTGTAGTGGTAGACTGTGACTCAGAGCCTAAAATTAAAATGCTTTTCCTGAATTTTGCATCCTGAGCGGGGGATGGTCTCCCAGCAGGTTTTAATGATAAGGCATTTGCTAATTTACAGCAGTGAAACTTCATGAAGTTCTTGAAATTAAGGGTAGAGTTTTTCAAAAGCAAGAAAACCTGCAGACTGCTAACTTCTCCGGGAATAAAGGCTCTATTTTTCCCACCAATAGCAGAAACTAAGGCTCTGTAATATCTATTTTTTTTAACACAAACTCTTTCAAAGAGATTTTTCTTCCACGAAAAGAAGATTGTAAACATCTTTTTTTTGCCATGTTCACCTTCATTAACACAACTTGCTGACTTCCTTCCTCAGCTGCAGTTCTTCCTACACTCAGGGGTCAGAAAAGAGCAAGATCAACAAGCCGCACATCTGGCTGTCTCCCCTTCCAACTGGAACAAAGAAACAAATTTTTTTAATGGCTTTTTGAGTTAATTGTAAACAATTTGGTTTTGGAGTCGCTGACTTGCAGCAAATGGTTGTCGTAGGCGGATGTAGGGAAGGAGGACGATGTCCTAATGTGATTCCTCTGTGGCCGGTGAGGAAAAAAAATAACTTAAAAAAAGAATGTCTTGGTCTTTCCAGCATTGACGTATGCTCAGTGTTTTAGTGCATGTATAGGACATTTCACAAGCTTAAAATATATGCCTTTAAGAGGCAGAGACACAGAAGTAGCTGCTTATTTCATTTTCTTGTACTCTTATACATGGCAATGCTGATTTTTTTTCCCCTTTATTTTCAGTTGCTGTTTACGTGTGTACAACTTGACAGTGATAAAAGACCAGAGACAAACAATAGGAATAGGGAGGACAAAAACTATTTTAAAATGAGAGTTCTGTTGTTTTTTCTTCTATTTATACTGTTCCTAAATGCTTTTTTTCCTGTCAACAATTATCAAAAACTATATTTACAGTCATTAATCCTCAAGTAACATTTTAAAAACTGATCCTTAAATAATTAGTGAAACGTAATGCTTTTCTTAATTTCCCAATTATTGTAATTGTTTCAATACCTTCTAGCATCAGGTTGCATCAGTTTATCTACTCTGTTGGATTTACTGTTGTGGGTTTTTTTTAAGTGTTTAAAGTAACCATCTGGTGTGACTTTTTGTATTTTCACACTTCACAACATGAAATACTAGAATTGCTGGTGTACAACACTACTTTTTTATGTCTTCCTGTGTCTCATTTGAGCTCATATTACTCCAGTGTTTTGGTTGCTTTGTTTAATATGTCTATCATGATAATTTTATTTCTAACCTGATCATTCTGCTAAACATTTACAAATGTCTTGGTGTGAAAAGTAAATTGGTACTGCTCATTTACTAATACATTTGACTGTTTGTAATCATCCCTAAATTTCTAAAAAACTTGAATAAAATGAATCAACTGAAGAAAATGTTTTCCATCAGTTTATGTGTAGGAGTTAAAAGGCACTGGACTATGATTGTTTTTTGTCAAATTTAGGTGTTTGAGTTGATGATGCCACTTAGTGGATAACAGCCTTAACTGCAGCCTTTTTTCAAAACCAAATCAGGTAGCGGCAGTTACCTTGATTTATATCGGGGTTTTCCTCCTAGCTAGAACGTGCGGACTGTAGCATGTTTTCAAAGAACCTTTTATTATTAACCCCATTTTACGTTGTTTTTGGTAGCCAATTTGGTTTGTAGCTAAAATGCATTAAAATGCAGAAATAATTTGTAACAGAATTTTAAAGTTCTTACAGGTAAACAAGGATCTTCTTATTTGCATATTTAATTTGATTGGATAGATTCAACAACAGTCTTGGTCCTTTTGCACTGGTTCTTAGTAATATGGTGATAATTCTGGTGGTTTAGGCAGTGCTTGGTTTTGGCGCTTGTGGTTGGGAGGTTGGTGGCTGGGCAAACTGAACTGGAACAAGCCAATTCTTCAAGAACTAAATTGAAGAGAAGCAGAATGAGAGTAGTTAATGCATTTGCCTGGATGACACTGTGGAGAAGGGAAGTGGAGCACTGGGCTGGGTCCTGCTTTAGTTGGACTTTCGTAGACTTCAAATAATTCTGCTTTAAAATATCAGAAAGGTGAGAGAGATCCCAAGTGTCCCACCACTGTCATTTACAGTTATTAATTCTTGAATATATTATTTTCACAAAGACTTCTCTAAGTAGTTTGGATGGTAGTGTTAATAACATGGTATATCTGATATAAAATATACATATAGAATTTCAAACTTTGTATCTGAGACCGTTTTATGTATGCATATATAGTTTATCTTGTGTATATATGTATATTTTTTTCTAACATCGGTATATTAAAAAAAACTCATTCTGTAATAAAATAACACTATCCTCTGCAATTTATTGGCTTTTTTTTTTGTGGAAAAGGTTTTTTGCACTGTTGAAACATACACTGTTCTAGGTCTTTCCATTCCTTTTCAGTCTTAACACTGTGTTCTTTGAACTTTTTTCCCCTTAAGTAAATTTTTGTTGTTTCCTATCAACCCTGATAATCTCCAGTCACTGAGCATTTTTTTACTTAATCTCTCAGGCTTTTCTAAAGTTTTCAGTTTCGTTGTTTTTATTAGTAAGCCAGTTGAATAAGCTGTAACTAAAATAATGATTGGCTCAAAGAAGGAGGAAGAAAAGATTAATTCCATTTCCAGCCATGTTTCAGTTCTGTATTACAAAATGGTTTTATTAATGACAAATATTAACACTTTTCAGGAAATTTCTATCTTCCATTTGTTCGTTATGAAATTGGGAATAATTGAGGGGTTTTTTTCTGCCCCATCCCATCCTCCAGAGAACTCACAACATCTACGTCATGAGCCAAGAAGTTTAAATATTCCGTGACTCTATATGCTGTGCTGCGGGTCTGTAACTGCTTGTTTCTGCAGACACCTGTAGTAGATGGGTTTGAGTCAGCAAACTCAGTGTCATTAGGTCAGTTATTTTAATCTTGATCTATTATTGTGTTAGGTTTTATTCTTGATTTATCTATTCGTTTTCCTGTAGAAAGCGAATGTTTCTCAGTTCTTTGTTAAACATGCTGTGTATACATGTACGTATGTACATACGTTATGTATGTTTGTGTGAATATGTGATCTTTACACAATTTAAGTTTTTAATAAGTTATATGCCTTTTAAAAATATTTTTAAATGAACTATTTAAATAGTTGATTATAATTTGAAGTTTTTGACAGAAAGTAATGTGTTATACCTTTACGAGGGTGTATTTATTTTACATTTGACTTATGTCATTCAGGTGTGAATGGGGAGCTACTTTATACTGAAAATTACACTCACAAGATTCTTAGATCCTTTTTAAGTAAAATCAAAACTTAAATTTTGCTCTGAATCTAAATATAGTGCCTTTTCTATAGTTTCTGGTTTCTGGTTTTATAGTTTCTGGTTTTATTATTGGCATTTTAAAGCTAAACATATCTCATCTCATGTATCTGGGTTTTAGTCAGTGACTGCAAAAGGGAAACCAGATTTTTTTCCTTCTCAGCTTTTAGTCTGCTTTGTAACTTCATTGGATAAAGGCAAATAAAAGTGGTGTTTCTGTTCACATGGAGGATGCAGGACTGGAGCTGAGGGCTGACATAGCCCGTGTCAGATGCTGGGCTGGGATGCCTTGCTAAGAACGCTCACAGCCTTGGGACTTGGCTCTCTGCTAAGCCTGGTTACCCTGTTTAACATTCCAGTAGAAATTATGGTTTTCAAAATTTTCAATGCAGACACAGTTCTTTTTAAATTAAATTCTGAGTTTCAGTGGAAAGAAAGGGAAAACAATATGTTTTGTTTTGTTTTGTTTTTTTAATATTGTTACTCGTTCTGGCATGTTGTTATTAAAATATTACCAAGATTAGTTTGGCTTTGAAAAGTAAGTGTAGAAGAGAAAATCATCTTTAGGGAACTGCTTGAGAGAGTCCAGCGCAGAGAAGATGATTAAGGGAGTGGAGAATCCCGCTTATGAGGAAAGGCTGAGGAGCTGGGTCTCTTTAGATTGGAGAAGAGGAGACTGAGGGGTGACCTTATTAATGTTTATAAATATGTAAAGGGTGAGTGTCACGAGGATGGAGCCAGGCTCTTCTCGGTGACAACCAATGATAGGACAAGAGGCAATGGGTACAAACTGGAACACAGGAGTTTCCACTTGAATATGAGAAGGAACTTCTTCTCAGTGAGGGTGACAGACACTGGAACAGGCTGCCCAGTTGGGTTGTGGAGTCTCCTTCTCTGGAGACATTCAAAACCTGCCTGGACACATTCCTGTGTAACCTCATCTGGGTGTTCCTGCTCCAGCAGGGGGATTGGACTGGATGATCTTTCGAGGTCCCTTCCAATCCCTGACATTCTGTGATTCTGTGATCTAGATCAGGTTGCTCAGAGCCCCGTCCAGCCTGGCCTGGGATGTCTCCAGGGATGGGGCATCTACCACCTCTGTGAACAACCTGGGCCAGTGTTTTTTGTAAAAAATGCCTTCCTCATGTCAAGCCTGAATCTTTTACTTTAAAACCATTAGCCTGTGTCCTGTCCTAACAGGCCCTGCTAAAAAGTCTGTCCCCATTTTTGTTATAGGCCACTTTTAAGTACCAAAAGGCCGCGGTGACTCGGTGCGCGTATAAACTAATGACTAGATCTAATCCTGGCCGTTTTCTGAGGAGTAAAGGTACGAGCGTTTCAGAGAAGTCAACCACTTGTTATCCGGAGCATGAACTCTCCTGCTCTTTGTGTCAAAGCCCCTGGCGTGGCCGCTGGCGGGGCGGCCGCGGGGCAGCAGGGGGCGCCCCCGCCCCGCCGGGCTCGGCGCGTCCTGCCCGGGCACCGCGGCCCCGGGCTTGTCGCCGCAGCGGCCCCGTGTCCACCCTGTGCGTGTGTTTGGTTTCACTCGCGTGGTTGAACAATGCTCGGTTTTCTTTGTATAATGGGCCTCTGTAGGCCTGTGACTCTCGTAACGGGGAAGGGAGCGAGCTGTGCTGTGAATGGGCTGGTGATTAATCGCCGTCCAGATTTGTCAATTAGCTAAAAATAGATTTTATAGCAAGGCAGGAGTGGGATATAAAGTCACCACTGTGCATGAATTTTATTGTCTTAATAAAAAGTTATTGTGCAAATTTCATTGCTAAATTAGGAATAGCTTTCAGTAGTGATTTGAATTAATTACTGCGGGGCCTGTCGGAGTCAGTATGGAGTTTTAATTCTCATTTACACTTACAAAAAAATCTAATTTTTAAATTAAATGCGGTTTTAACTCAGAGCCATCCACAGTACTCCTTCCTTATTGATCATCTTAGGCAAATAGCAGACTTGCTAATATATAAAAAAAGGTTACACTGGTTTTTAGCAGCTCATGTTGCGGCACAAAAGCTTGTTTGGTATTCTCTGTGTGTAAAACACATTATTTGAAAACAGATGTATGACGGAATGCACTTCTTAAAGTATTGGGCACAATGCAAAATTGAGAATCTCTTTATGTTTACATCGTAAGGAGGCCTAATGTGTTTGCTGGTTAACTAAAGGCAATTTTGAAGATCAACTGTTTTGCAGAAAAATACCATGGACCCAGTCTGCCAAAATACGTTTTAATGAATTGAGTGTTTAATGTGAAAGAACATGAATTAATAAAATAATATCAGAAGGGATTATAAAATGACACGAAACTGACTAAGAAAAAAGGGGGAGTTTAATTGGAATTTATAATTTTCTGTAACTCCTTTGTAATTACAGATTAGACTAGTGTTTTGGAGAATATCTCTTCTTGTTCAGTATTCAGTAACTTTGTCACGTAACTTGACTGTGAGAACAATCTTTGAACAATTATGGAGTTTAGCAGCTTTCTACCCTTTGTAATTTATAGTCCAGTATAAAGATTAAATATTTCTTTTTCCTCAAACTTTCTGCTTACCATTCCATCTGCATTTGTGGGATTGATTTGTTGTTTTCCTTGAGTATTTCCCATTTGCACTTAGTGAATTTCTTCTGGAGAATATCACCAATTTATCAAAGTGATTTTGAATTAGGGTCCTATTTTCCAGGATATTTTAATTCCCTTCTAGCATAGTACATATTTTAAAAGGGTACTTTCTTCTTCTCTGTCTGTTACTAATTAAAAGTATTGAACAAAACCAGATCTATACAGCAGATAGCAGATACTGTTTAAAAATACCATCATCTTTTTTACCAGTAAACCAGTGGCAACTACTTTTTCAGACTTTCAGTGTCACAGCAAATTTATGATACTAAATAGCATTTTCTCATCTCCAGTCATTTGTCAAAACTCCCTCCTTTATAAACTTCTTTGCTTTGGTTCTTCCATATGCTTATACAGGCATATCGATTTTGAAGTCTCTGTTTTGTCTATGGGAATAACCTGTTTTGTATTTTCTTAACTGTCGAGTTTCCTGCACTCCCTTCTCCCAAAAATCATCTTTCTGAGAGACCTATTCTTCCAGTTATGTGAAATTACTGAAACTATTTTTTTTTTGAAATCATGATCTTCAGTTTGTTGTTTTCTCCTTGTTTAGTAACCTCTGCTGTTTTTTTATAATTTCTCACGTGCTTCCATCCTTATTCAATTAATTCTCCCCATAAGTATCAAACAAGTCTAAAATAACCATTCCTTTGTTAAACTCCTCTGTGCTATAGAAGGAACGTTTAACACCAGTGAGCTCCAGGAGCTTCTACAGATACCTGGTATCTGTAGGTTCTTGCCTTATTCTGTTATTCAGATGCCTCTATAGTTCAGCAAAACCTTATTTCTTTACCACTTTCTTGGGATTAGGTGGTCTCTCACATTGCTGTCTTGGGATGATACCTGTTCATTCCTCCTTTATCCTCACCCAGAGACACATAGGAAGTTTTTCTTTTACCATTTTTCTGAAATTTTAAGTTTTTAAAAAAGGTATATTTTATCCTCCAGTCTATTTACAGTGCATTTTTTTTATCCCCCCCATACCTGGTGGAACTCTTGCCGTTTCCATCAACAGCATCGTAATGCAAATTGTTCAGCAAGTTTTCTTATTTTGTGTAATGAGATATTAAAGCAGACCACTATTATACAAACTACAGTATTTTAAGCTAATGGCAGCTAATCTCTATGAAGACCACATTTCATCTTCAATTCCTCAAATCTTGAGCTATTGATACATATTGTGCCAGACAGTTATTTTAATTTCAGTAATATCTATATGTTTGTTTGATCAGAATGCATTGTCTGGTTAGTATTGTAAGATGTTGTTTGACTTCTCTTCCCCTTTCCAGTAAAGAATAGTTATAAAGACTGCTTCAGATCTATATCTTACAGATCATTGCTTTCCAAACCAGAAGTACAAATTTAACCAGCAGAATACATTATGTCCTACATACTGACACATTTAGAGCAGATCACTAGCAAATATGCCATAAGAAATCCAGTCACTCTGGGATTTATGTCTTGCTCGACTCAGATTACATGTGCTGGTTTGGCTTCTATGTATTAAACAGAGACGTAAAATAAATAAAGAACAAAGTTAACATGCAAAGACTTATTCCCATTATCAACTGGCACAAGAATAACTTGGAAATAAAATCACTCTGGGGAAAATCTTTACCACAGTTGCACAAAGAACTGGAATATGATGGTTTTCATCTTGTTTTTCAGACACTTGCATTGGATTTTCTGTGATTATAGTACACAGTAATCCATGTGCTATAGTCAAAAGGCTGAATATGTGACAGTCATTAACAGAAGGGACCAGACACATTTTTTTCTGTTTCTGATTTTTCACCTGAGATTCCTGTTTGTGATTCTGTATCAAAGAATGTGTATGATCTAGAGTAGATATTTTTACACATATTCACAGATGTCGAAACCAGATGCGTGTTCAAATGCCCAAATCCTTAGATTTCCAAAATGGAGCATGTTCTAAAATGGTGTATTTCCTTTTTCACTTTAATTTTGGTGAGAAAAGACAAGGACAAGAAAACTAAGAGAAAAATGATGATGTGGCTGCTCGTCTAAGTCAAACTCTACCTGGAAAAAAAAAAAAAGTGGTTTTGTTTTGAAGGAAGAAACACTTAAACTAGCCAAACCTGTTCTGTTTCTGTTAGAGGTATCTCCCTCCTGTGTATCAGTTTGGTAAACATTAGTATCTTGCTTTTCTTACCAAACAGCATCAATTGATAGAGGCTTCATTTATTGCGTGCAGGGAAATTGTCTCCCTGTTTTGTGTAGCAGCATCTGTGCATGCAAACCCTATTCAAACTAGGTTGTTGTAGTCACTGTACACTCCTGTGGAAGGATCAAAGTACAGCAGTGTTTTCTTAATTTCAAACATAATTCTATTCTAATTACTTAATTGACTTCCATTCTACTCTTTTTTAAAATTATTGTTATGGCCTATGAATTGGAATCCAGCTATTCTGGTTGCCTGGTTTTCGTCCTTTCATGATGGCTCTTCTACCATTATGCACTTCAAAAACATATAGGAGTTCTGTTCAAAGTATGTTCAGGTGCGAGAGTTGGCATCTAGAAATATCTCCCCCTTGAGTAAGTTACAAGTTCATCTGAGGTAACCAGCTTTTTTAAACGTTTTTATTCTAGTGAAACCATGAACCAGGCTCTTTAATCTTTGGGGCTACAGGTACTAATATTGTTGGCCAGCTCTTTTAACATTTTATGATTAGTGAAAAATGTATTTGTCATTACAAACTGTTTAACAACAGTTTGATTTGATTTGCCTCACCTTTGATTTGCCTCACCTTTTTTGTATGTTTTAATTGTGTCCTGCAATCTGCGAATCAGTTAACAGCACAAGCTCTTGGCTTGAAGTGTTGCTTATCTAGGAATTGTAATAAAATGATTGTTCAAAGCAGAAATGATTCTTTTATCTTGAGTTACTTTCACCTCAAGCAACTTTTTTCTCTTATTATGCTTTTCACTTCTTTACATTTGTTTTTGGGGTTTGAGTTTTGTTGGGGTGGTTTTTGCATCGCTTGCATGAAGAATGTGTGGCACTGTTTTTTCTTCACTTGTGTGTAGGTTGTTTCTTGGTGCATCTTGTTATATGAATATGTTACTTACATTATGAAAATCTTATAAAGCCAGTACACATTTTTTTTCTTAAAAATGCAGTTTTATTTCTAAAATAAAGTCCATAGAGGAATAATACCACTTTGCAAATATAACATCTATTTGCACAACTATCTGTTAAATATCAGCTGCTATATTTCTCTTTATCAATGCAACTACAGTTTATAAAATCTAAACATTTACGAGTAAAATAAGTGTAGGTAATTATACTACTATATCCATGAAAATATGTTTAACTGTAAGAAAATTGGAGAGATGATTTAAAAAAAACCCTATGTGGAGTTAGATGGGGATACATATAAGGTGCTGTATAGAAGCAGGATGAATGAAAAACCAAAATGCAGAAGGGGAAGCAATGAGTGAAACGAAACTGTACAAATAGTATTTGAGGGAAAAGCACAGTTTTCTGCAAGACACGATTCCTTCTTTATAAGGCACCATACTTGGATGCATTTGGAGCACTCTACTGAGAGTTGAGTGGAATTTGTACCCCTTGCAGAGGTTTCTGAGAAGGGCAGTGAGACTGGTCAGGTGTAATAAAATGTGCACTGTCGTGATTGAGTTTAAGGAGCTTTTTGAAGAGCTTTAAGCAGAGTTCAGACAAACATCAGTGCAGAATGACAGAGCTTCTGCTGTTTCTGTTTTGGGGTCTAGATAAGCCCAAGTGTAACAGTTTTATAGCAGTGCTGTCAATGTGAATCAAAATGCTTCCCTGTTTATTGCATAGAAGAGAGAAAATGAAAAAAGCAGAAAAAAACCATTCGTAATAGAGTGTGCTAATGCAATTAAAAATTACGTTTCATATCTTCTTTCTTCTCCCAAACAAAAACCAGTGGGTGACACAGGGTTTCCTTCAGAAAACAAAGTAGATGATCATTATTCAAAAACTTCTGCTCTTTTTAATATTTATTCATTTTTGTTTTATTCCTTAATAAAATAAAGCCATTCTCTGAGTCTTGCTCTTCTGCTGTTCTAAGCACCTCAACAAACTTTATAGCGATGAATATCACAACGATTTGGAGTCGTGCTTTTGATGTGAGAGATCTTGAGTTCAGATGCTGGTGATTTTTTGAAACCACGGTTAATTATTCATCAGTAAGATCAGTTCCACAGCTTTAATGGCGCTAATATGCTTCGTGCAATACAGTTCCCTCAGACTGCGGATGGGATGCCTGTCTCTGCCCATGCAGATGTGCCATTAGGGATTATCTTTCCTAATCATTGATTGCCACTCCTGAACTTGGGAGTCTCTGTTTCTCCTGAAACTCCCGATGGAGCCGCTCATGAGAACACTCCCAGCCCTGCTTCGTTAGGGAGATCTAAATGAGTTTAAGCAGTAGGTATTTGCTGATCCAGCTCATTTTGATGCAAGCCTTTCTGTTTATGTAAGCAGGCAGATTTAGGAAAATAGTATCTGGCAAAGAAGCAGTGGTGAGGAGCAAAGGGTTGAGCTGGAGAATGTGGCTTTTTTCGCTAAAACCAGGTTTAAACGCTTTGTCTGTCGTACCTTCAGTGTAACTGCAGTGATGCTGATGGCTGTGGTTGGAATTGATTAAATTAGTCCCATAAAGGAAGAAGAAATAAATTAGTACTTCTGTAGCAATTTATGTAGTGCTATAGCTAGCATTTACAAAATAATGCAAAACTCCACACTTCAAAATTATGTAATTGCTTAAAACTGTGTGTAAACAAATATTTTAAAGAGTTAAATGACATGAGATTTATCCTTAGGCATGCGATATTTATTAGATAATACCCAGTTTGTGAACATTTACTAAATTTTCAAAACTCTTTTAGTATACAATAAATACGTATTTCAGTATATTTCTGGTATATGTGTATAAAATCCATATCAGATTTGAAAGGTTGCGTTTTGATTTGTTTTGAGGGGATAGTATTTTATCCATCAGAATTCAAAAATAAATTGATCATTTTAGTGGAGGAGAAGGAGCTTATTTTCCCATCCTATATAATGCCTGTAAAATGTCAAAATTATATTAATGAAATTTTAGGAACAAAGTGGTATGTTAGAAAACCAGCCTGTGTTACTTTGTTCAGAGCTCAGCATTTTGAAAAAATTGCCTGAATAATGGTATATAAAAATGGAAAATGCTAAATGTACCTTCTTGTTCATAACTGTTTTTACAGTTCAATGTCTGTGTGCTGCTAATTAAATACTGAGCATCAAAAATTGACTAATGAGCTTTAAACTGTCAATATTATGCTAGAAAGTATTTTCTGTATGTTTATGTAATATCTTAGAGTAAACTTTAATGTCTTGGAAAACAGTAGAAAACAAGAAAATATCATTGTCATGTCAACATGTCATCATTTTTAAAGCAGACTGTTAAGTTGGGATTTCAGGGGGTTGGGACACTAAAGAGAAGCTGCTGAGATTTAGGAGTGCTGCAACAGCAAGTTTTTTATATGTGCATTGTGTCTCATTCCAACATTTAAACTGGTTTAACAGTAAGTAAAACAAAATGCTTTCCAGTTTAATGAAATGGAATTTTATGGTCTTCAGTTAAACCTTTCTGTTTCGCTCCTGTGCATCAGCTGTTTATTTGCGTATCTGTTAACAACTGCAGTGTGTATACTGACCTGCTCAGAATTTGTGTCATTAGTTACTTTGAAGTATCATTAAAAATTTTCCTGGAAGGTGCTTGTAGATGCTGAGGTTAGGAATACATTGTTAGAGTTTCCAGGAGAAGACAATTTAGAAAATCCAGGTACTGGGAAACAGCAAGCCATAAAGAAAAAATAATCCATTTTGGGGCAAGGGAGTATATTTATTAGCACTTAGATTAAGGTGAAGGTTGACCTTTTAATGCAGAGTTAAAAACTGAGTGTTGAATGATGGGTTATAGTTTAACATAAAAGTTTCTTGAAACGTTTAGGTTTGTTTTTTTTGTTTTTTTTTTTTTAAGAAGCCAGAAATTACTTCAAATCATAAAGAAGTAAAGTATGTTTAGCAGCTGCCTGAACCATATCTTCTAGATGTTGATGTTGAATATCACTATTTTGGGGGGCTGATGTACATCAGAAATTGTGTCAAACCAGTGCCTTCGAGATCCTTGGAAAATGATGCAGACCGACCATGAAAATGGGAATAAAGTTTGTGGCAGTGCTCTTGTTTCATACTTGCGACCCGAATAGCTGCATCAGTTGCTACAGCGAGACTGAAGGAGAGGGGAACAAAATGAAAAGCAAGCTAAGAAATATAGTCAAAAATCAGGAAAAAGTACTCAATCTCCAGAGCCGTAGGAAGGATTGGAGCTCGGGCACATGCCCTGGAGCTGCTGGGAGCAGGTGAGGCCGCGGATCCGCAGGTTTTTGGCAGGAGGGCTTCCCGGCTGGCGGGAGGAGCCGCAGGCCCAGCCCCGCGCCGGCTGCAGCGCCCGCCTTGGCAGCAGAAGAAATGGTTGGAGACTCTCTGAAGATCGAAGGCAATGAGGTAAGAGACGGCTGGAAACCAGTTGAGAGTGAAGAATCCAAACTGAGTCGTTAGATTGTGATGGTATTTCATAATAATCGCAATAGTTTCTTTGAAGGTTATGAAAAGGAAATTAAAAGTATGCCTGTTATCTTGTCCCTTTTACCTGGTGTGATAAGATGTATTATACCAGCGTGATGAAAATGTTATTGAAGATACAAGTTTTAATGCCGTATAAAATCTATTTTGCTCTGTTTGCAGGTTTTTTCCCTTTGTAGGCTAAACAGAACGTCAGACTTGGTTCATAAAGAGCAGATCTTGTTCTGAAAGTAGAACCGTGTATTTTGTTTTTCCTGTAACTGTGTGGATAATGGAGAATGTTTCTTCATGTTTCAATGTTGTATATGCAAGATGTTGCTAATTTTAAAGGGCTTGACAGTCTGCTCACTGGATTTGTTCTGGAGAGAAAATTTTGAAGTAGTTAATGCAAAACGAAGCCATTTGTCTAACAAAAACCTCATTTACATGAAGCTGCATGCACTGAACGAATTATGGGTTAAATTTATGCTATTTTATGGAATGACTGTGTCTGCTTTAAAATTTCCAAGACCTACATTACCTTTCTAGGTTTTCCTGCTATGGAAATGTATCCCTAATATGCATATAGAAATGAGGGTTCATAATACTTCTATTCTGTAATGCTTGGGGGAGAATTTGAAAAAACACTTTGTCTCCTCATATGGAGTATGAGCCATGTACATGCTTAGAATAATTTTTTGCGGTCTGATTTCTGAAGTGGGAAAAGAGTTAAACTGAAAAATAGATGAGCATCAGATGTGAGCCCCAAGAGCCATGGTTTGGAGTACTGAGAATATTTATCTTTGAGGCAAAAATCAGTTTTCAATCGGAGTTTTAAATCTAAAATTACATTTTTCTGCATCCCTCCAGGCAGGCCTCTTTATCCTTGTATGTGCCTTTCATGGTTTAATTTTTCTTTCTTCTCAGGAAAAGTTTAAGTTTGCCCAAGAAAGCTATATTTTTACATAATTTTAGAATAATGTATCTTCCTAAGGACTGTACTGGTAAAAAAATTTTTCTTCAGACCTCCTTTTCTTGTCTTGCATAGAGAATTTTTTGAGAATTGGACACTTTTCCTTTGGGGACTTTTTCATAAATTGAAATGCAAAGGTTTCCAAGGTGATAAAAAATAAAGAGATAAAAGGATAGAGTTTGAGCCTCCTTTTTTAATGCATACATGCATTAAAGTTAAAAGGTTAAAAAAGCAAGCTTTTTAGCTTGTCTTTCTGATATATTTTATAGTAGTATTTTATAAAACCTTACTGATTGAAAAAATCAGACTTAATTGAGTTATTTTCATTGAACAACATGGATTTATGGTAAAGAATCCAAACCAAGGATTAAGACCTCTTTTTTTGTCGTCTGGAATGGTATTCTGTAATCTTGTATCTAACAATTTAGGGAATTTACAAATACAGATATAGTTCCAAGTTTGTTTCTCTTACTAAATAAATAAACTCATAAATATATGTTTGTACTCTGTGATGTTATACTGATGTTTAAATTCCAGTTTGTTGAATGGAATTATGTCTGTGTTTTTCTAAGGTTTTACTCTGTCTCCATGCATTAATATTGCAGAACCAACCATCAAAAAGTTTCTCATGGTCCAGAACTTGCCAAAATGTTTAATATATGACACAGACTGTATGAAGCCCTTAGTTGTAGTGTTCTAACTTTACGTATATAACTGTTTATGATTTTGTTGCATTTACTAGGTTTGCTGGGATGGGTAATCTTCTTAAGGTCCTTACCAGGGAAATTGAAAACTATCCACATTTTTTCCTGGATTTTGAAAGTAAGTTCAAACAACTACAAGACAATGAGAGAATCTTTTCCCTGACTTAAAACTGAGGAAAACTTTTAAAATGTGATTGCTTGCAGTTTGCATTTTCCAGCACAACCAGCCTGTCCAAGTCCTTGTCTCTGAAATCATTTGTTCACTCAGGACTCCTTTTCTCTTCCTTTTCTATTTTTCAGGAACCAAATGGGAAATCTTTTAAAAGTTCTCACTTGCACAGAGCTTGATCAGGGGCCAAATTTTTTCCTTGACTTTGAAAGTGAGCAAAGCTTCTTGCCTGGCTTGCCTTCCTTGCTTATTGTTTCCTAATAAACTGCATGCGCTTACGCATCATAAAGCAATTCAAAAGGGATTTGCAAACAAATCAAATTACACTTCAGTTGGATATTACTGTTTGATACTCATAAAGCCATACAAAATTACTTAAATTCATTCTGAGCAGAGAAGAGGGCAGAATGATAGATATGCAAGTAAAACCTTACCTTGAATTAATTTCAAAACATTAATGAGCCGTACTTAAATTTAGGTATGGATGAGCTTGACCTCAGCTTTCTTTAACAAATCAGGGTTAAAAAAATTATTGATGTTGCTTCCTGGAATAGAAATATATATTTGAAACAGAAATATAAAGCTGAAAAAATGTAAGCAGTGGAGGTGACACTGTTTTCACTCAGTTCAGTGATGATTTAACTGGGATTATTACAGTTTCTAAAAAGTAGTGAAGTGGTCATGGTGTATGTGCTTGATTGCATCTCTCTTAATTGCATGGTTATCAGTTTGCAAAACAGTGTTTTGCATTCTGATTTCCTTGTCACACCTATATTTTATTCAGAGCTATTTCACTTTTGTGGTTATAGTTTCCCTGCATGTACTTCCAGACATTGTCTTGAAAAACTGGTCATCAAATCCTTAAGTATGGGTTTTATCTTATACTCTGCCACTTACGTGAAATGCTTTTTGTTTAAAATGCTAACAGTGTGCAGTGTTTTTTCTCTTAATACCTATATTCTAAAACAAAACAAAACAAAAACAAGTTTTGAGTGCTTTTAAAATAACTTCATTTTGATGCATGGCTTAAGAGAGAATTTCAGGTGATTAGACATATTTTATCACCTTGAAATAGTTTTCTTGAATAATTTACTCCTGACTTACATTTCTGAAAAAAAGTTACTGACGTGATATGAGACTGTACATGTGTGTGCGCTCTGAAGCACTGGTTAAAAAAGTCATTTAAACACATATTTAATCTCATGAAATTGTTCAAACATGCTTTCTTGGATGAAAGCTACAGTGTATGACTATAACTTTGCACATACCTTCTCATCCAGATCTTATTTACCTCATTATGAAGAATCAGTTTGGGTTTAGATGAAGGTCCTGTGAGCCATGTAGCCTTTTTTCTCTGTTGCCCGTATCATTTGAGAGTTTAATTATAAACCTGGGATGTGAAACCTTTATCCAAACCACCACATATTTTTTCTTTCTATCAAACTTTTGAAGGCTTTGGTAGTGCTCAGTGGCTTTGCCAAGCTGTTAGGAAGGTTTTCAGCTGCTCTGAGCTTCCAGGTTTAATCAGCCCCATCATGACCTGGGTGGTAAGAACGTTCTCCCGAGCCAGGCTGCAGACTTGGCTATGGGAACGGGAAGCCTTGGTGGAGCAGAGGTGATGGTGAAAGGTGAATATGTCTGTTTCATTGCCTTGACAGCTAAAGTTGTTTTTTTTCCAAAAGTCCATTGCCAAGAATTGAGCGGGGTAAAGCACCTTTCCCATGGGCAGTGACCAGTGGTCAGTGCAAGCGCATGGACACACGCACTAATCAGGCACGTCTACCTAGAGAGGAACAGATCTGTCATCTCCAAATTTCAGTGAGTTTGATGCTCCTGAGTGAAAGGTTAAAATGTTTTACTTGTTGAAATAATGTCCTGGAGGTTTTTATGGAACGAAATCCATGTTGCTTTGAAGGGATGTGACTTAAGATGCCTGTCGTTATGTGCTTTGGTCTCCTTTAGTTAGCCAGGGTACGGTGTAAAAGGACACTCTTAGTGGACACAGATAAGAGCTGCTTGGGTGCTTGCTGGACGTGTGACTTTTTGTGGCCTGAGTTTTCAGTTTGTGTTCATGGACAAAAGTGGTCAGTACTGTGGGCTGTTCAGAGGATGAGGGATATGTTGAGTTGATGTGTTTACTGTATTTCATTACTTGCATCAGCATCTTGCTTTCTGGTTTTTGTGCACTTTTTCATTAGCTGAAATCTCAAATCTGTCAGCATCACTCTGAAAATTTTACAGAGTTTTGGGATACTGTTGCCCTTGTGGTTTTTTTGCTACTCTTCATTTTATATGTATTGTACCTGAAAGGAGGGTGTGTGACATACTCCTTCCTTCTGAGTGTACAGCATGCCACACAAATATTGCTTAAAAAAAACAGAAACAGCCTTTTTTCTTGTGCGCAGGAGTAGAACAGATACAATCTCTCTCCATGCCTCGAAAATCAGAGGCTTTGTGGGCTGATGTGGGTCAAAACTAATATAAGAGTTTATACAAAGAAAGTGGGAAAAATAATATTAAGGTGTTAACTTCATTTGGCAGTCGATTTAACCTGTGCTGTGACAGAGGAGCCATCCCATGGGTGATGCTTTGCCACATGGTCTCATATCTGAACGCACAAACACGATTGCTCCCATGGTGAATGATGGCTGCGTGGGAAAACAAACTTGCTAAGATCAAGCTGTTAAACCCACCCAAGTACCAGCTTACCTCTGTCCCCAAGTGCTCTTCCAGCCGGTCGGGGTGCTGTGGATGCTGGTGCGGGTGGGAGACCCACAGTGCTGGTTCAGAATGGGAACAGAAATGCGCGAGGGGATGGGAAGCAGTTGTACAGGTTTAGATAACTCAGGTCAGCCGTGAAGCTAAACAGCAAGGTCAGCCTGGTAGGTTTTTATTTTATTATTTTCACTTATTATCTGTGGCTAATATGCTTTCTAGAGGCAATGTGTTGTAAGGATGACTTCTTCTGTGCAACAAAAATGAATTTGTTTTCTTGTAAATTTTTATTGTTGAGGGCAGCGTTCTGATTCAATGACAAATTTGAAGAAGACAATCTTGTATGGCATCTTTTGTAAAATCTCATCATTGGGGTTTTTTTGTTTGTTTTAAAATATACTTTATTACAAGTTGCTTTCATCAGGTTCATGCTCACTTTTCTCTTAAATAATGTTTTTTACCAACCTGATTTTTTTGTATTTAGGCTTAGGTTCCTCCCCACTCGTCTTCTGTGCAGTTCTTGAGATCTTGAAAAATGGGCAGGTAGAAACAGGAAGACTTAGAAAAACTAAATTTTCTCACCTAATTAAAAGTTGTGGGGTTTTTTTAAATTCTGTCTTGTGTTATATTTGAAAATAGGAACGAATCATGAAAAAAAGAGAAGTACATTTCAAAATTTTACCTTCCGGTTGTTTTTTGTTGGTTGGGTTTTTTTAATAACTACTTTAATTTTTCCTTTAGAAAAGTTTAGGCTCCAAAAAAAGTGTTTGAAATCATCTCTTCCCCCCCCCTTTCCTGCAGCTGTCTATATCAGCAGTTGCAATTCTCATGACACCTTTTATTGGCATTATTCTTCATTCCAAACGAGGAACCAGGTTTCATAACTCTATGATCGTACTTGAGAAACCTTGAATCCAGCATTATTTCCAGTTAATGTTGTATAGCAAAAGCAGTTCCGTATGCTCTCCTGTAATCATATAAGACTTTATGCAGTTATTTGGAATCTGTGCAAGGAGAAGCCATTTGAAGATCCATTCGGTCCAACCTTGAAAGCAAATGGGGACAAATGGTAACTGTGGTAACCTCAGTGAATTATATGGAGAAAAGTGTTCTCCTGTGCAGGTCAAAAAACCTTTACCTTTAGGTGTAGTGCAGACTGTAAGCATTCAGCCAATTGACTCTTTTTTTAAGGTCTACTGAAAGGTTTATTTAAAGACAAATTATCTCTTTCTTAGCAGAATGTGAACTGCATTGCTGTTTTACACTTGAGTCTTGGTGTGGGTATTCTTAATCGAACTGCTACGGATTGGATTTGATTATATACCACTTATTTTGCCTTAATTCCTTTTAAGCTCTCAGCTCAAAAATAACGTTAGGGAGAGTAAGTGCATGGCAAGTTTTCAGAGTCTGAGGGATTTCATGAGCCATAAAGGCAAATTACCTTGAAGTGGATTTTGTCGATTCAAGAACTGTTTTGTTCTTCAGATGCTGGCCTTGTTTAAACTAGTTACAGGTAAATGAATTCTGGGTATTTGAGGGTCTTTCCATAGCAGCTTACGAGTGCTCTGTTTTTGCAGAACATTTGTCAAATTACTGCTGCCTGTAGATGGCTTTTTTCAGGCAAAGTAACTAATTCCACACAAATTCTTGGAAATAATTCGAAGCTTGAGGTGACAATGATTTGTTTTGAATCTAAATGGGCACAGACTGAAGCACAGGAGGTTCCATCTGATTTTGAGGAGAAACTTCTTTACCTTGTGGGTACTAGAGCCCCCTGGAACAGGCTGTCCAGAGAGGTTGTGGAGTCTCCTCCTCTGGAGACATTGAAACCCACGTGGACACATTCCTGTGTGATCTGCTCTGATGAACCTGCTTTAGCAGGTGGGTTGGACTGGATGATCTCCAGAGATCCCTTCCAACCCCAACCATTCTGTGATTCTGTAAAAGACTAAAGTTTATAGAATATTGGGAGGAGGTGTCTATAAGTCCCATCCACTCCTCAGATACAAATACCTTTTATAAGACCAAGCCCTCTAACCTTAACCTAAGCATGTTCCCTTTTTTCCTAAATGTTAGCTGAGTGGGTTCATTACCTGATCCTAATTTAATCTTCTTCATCCCCCCAAGAATCAAGGACACTTACTTTCTAGGATTTCCCCACCCCCCCATTCCCAGAAAGATTAATTGAAACTTTCAGTTTTCCTTGTTCGTATATGATTTAAAGTCTATTATTAGGACATGTCTGGCAGCAGAGCAACTGCCCACATTTGTGTAAGAGGTTATTAATTAACACCCTGGCTCCACAGGTGGCAAGGCTGGAGATGTCATCTGTACCCAGCCTGTGGGAGGTTAAACTCTGGTCTCCTGCACTGCCGAGTGCCCAAGGGACCCTGTCCTCTCTGTGTTGGCCATGGAGCTGGAGCCTGGCGCTGATAACCCTGGCACACAGCGTGCTGTAGCAAGTGTTAACAGTTTAGGGAGCTTCACTTTGTTCTAGCTAGTTCAGAAGGGATGACATTAAAAAGCCCAGTGTAGACTGGATAGGGTACTGTTTCTACCCGATACTATCTTTTAATGTATGGACAACAGTGTGTTCTGATACCCTCCAAAATGCAGT
The DNA here is from genome assembly GCF_036013475.1 of Columba livia. Taxonomy (NCBI): domain Eukaryota; kingdom Metazoa; phylum Chordata; class Aves; order Columbiformes; family Columbidae; genus Columba; species Columba livia. The sequence continues at coordinate 13,156,503 of NC_088604.1, forward strand.
ATTCACTGTAGTTGTAATGCCTTTTGTCTTTTCTAAGGACTAGCTCTTCATCTAATTTTGTCTTAGATTGGAATGGGAAAAATCACTGTTGTAATGACAAACCTGAAATAGGACTTTAGCATTATACAGTAAAATATATGTATTGCTCTCTGTGTCAGTGACTGGTAAAATTATTGGCCACCTTCAACAGTGGACAGGACAAGAAAAGCTGAGAGCACAGCCTGTAAGACATTTCGTTTTACTCACCGTTCTTTCTCTAGGCTGGGAGGCTGTGGTGTTTTTCTGACAAATATGATTGCACATTCACTGAAATGCAAACACCAACCAGCCTCAGTGGGAATCCTCTTAACCTACCACCAGTTTGACTGAGGGTGGGATAAAGTTCTGTGCTATTTGGTTTGCATTTCATCTACGGAAAGGGTGTGTGGGTTGGAAGCCTTTCTTTTAGTACTGTCTTGTTATCTCTTCATAAACATGAATTACTGAGATACTGTTATACTTGATTTTGTATCGGTAAAGGCCTTGTATCTGTTATTTTTTTATATTTAATCTTGCCCTATGAGTACTAATGTCTTACCTACGTAGCCGTTTCTATGTTACTTCTAAAGCACATTTGGTGAAGAACAAGGTAGATACCTTGTGCTGTTAGGGTTAGATTTTTTTGAAACAAACGACAGATATTTTTCCAAGAAAAGAATGACGGTTCCACCTTTGCCCCCCACCATGCACCTGAAATATTTAGTGCATCCACAAAGGGACTGTAGTGAATGCAGCTTTCCCTCTTTTTTAATTCAGTCTGAAGCCCCATCCAAAACATGGAATAGACCATGTGTAAAGATGAAAGAAGACATTGTTAATGGAATGGATGAACTATCATATCCTAGCTATTTCTGATGGAACCACGGAATTTGCTGGTAGAGTCTCTATATGAAAGAGTCAAGCCTAGTCTGACTGTTGAATTAATTTGATAGAGGATTCATTTATTATAGTTGTCAGGTTTAGGGTTCATGCTAGAAACGTTTGGACAAACAAAGGTGAATTATCTTATTAAAGACAGCATGCTCCGAATGCTCATCATGAGTATTCTAAAAATTCAGACTTGAAATGCTGTAAGTCTGGGAATTATGGTAACATATTATTGAGAGGGCTTGTGTTCAATGTTGGTTAGTCAGTGGGTATAGTTTTATTTATAAATGGGCTCAAATTGCTTAAGCGTGTGCTGGTTCTTTGGTGGTTTAGGGTAATAGGTGAGCACTGCCAAGCAGTGATTCCGCACTTTGCTTCAGGAATGGCATTTTTTCACTCTGGACAGAGAAACAAGCTTTGGTATTGTTGGAATAGAAAACCAAAATCTGTAATGAAGAAGTCTGTGTTTGTTTTAGTTATTGTTGCTGCTATTATTGTTGTTGACAGCAAGCTTAAATTTTTTCAAAGTGATCGATTACAGGTATTTTAACTGACCGTTTTTGGCAGGATCTTCATGTAAAATCCCTTTTGAAACATGGCCATGGTCTTATCAGAACATGTGTTTGCATAGCATGTATTTCATAAGTAAGATGCATGTTTTCTTAAAGTAGAGCCTGAATCATCCTCCTTACCTTTATTTTTTAAGCTAAGCACTTTCAGCATAAATACAAACTGCTTCTGCAAATGCAAGCTAAGCCTGTTGCTCTGTAGCCTTTGCAGCCCTTTTCATCTCCCTTCCCTTTCTTACCCTCTTCCACCCACCCACCTTCCTCCTCCTCCTGCTTCCCCAGGTGCTGGGATACTACAGAAAGCTCAATGGGTTTCAAATATACAACCTTCTCCCAACTTCCAAGAGATGAACTGGAAAAAAATTGAAAAAGACTAACAGTAAAGGGTGTTATTTAAGGCCATTTTTAAGTCCCAAAGTCCTGAGCAGTCTATAGTATTTATGTTTCTATTAGGGGCTAATATTTTTTAAAGCAAATGAGTCGTAAAGCGTACCACAGAAGTACCTTGTTAACCAAGCCATGCTTCAAGTGAGATGAACACACAAATGTTACACTCGTGAACTGTACTAATAAATTACTTATTCTCTTTTCTGTCTTAATTTTCACTGAAAATGTTATTTTAATTTTTATTAAACTCTTAAAATATAGATGCTGATTTATAGGTGACTCCTACTGTTCCCCCTCTTCTGTTGTTCCATGGTGTGTAACTGTTCAGCAAGATTACCACTTTCTTTGTTAAACTTGGAAGCATTTACTGTTTTGTTTCTTTATCACAAGGTGACAAACACCTTATGCTGTATACCTGAGATTTCTTGCAGCTTGGGGAAATAACCGGTCAGTAACTCTGGGTGCTCCGGGTGACAAGTAGGTCGGTTCAACAGCTGGGATTTTCCTGTTTGGGGTAATTTTCCCCTTTGGTGCCACTTACCCTCACTTTTTGAAGGATAGTGGAGTTGTTAAGTTACATTAAGTATTTTGGATATAAAACCCAGCCGAGTAAGCCCAGCTTATTTTTACTCTCTCTTGTTCTTTTAAACAAGGTAAAGGAAAACTTGTAGGGTAAAAGGGAAGTCAAATCAGTTTTTTTTCTTGTGCCCAGTCTCATGGGACTCATGGTGACATAGGAATACAGGAAAGATTTTAAGTATTAGTTGCTTCAGAGCTACAGACATGTAAATCTCAGACTTTTGTGTCTAGTTTGTGCAAGGTCTGTGGATAACTTGACACATTTAGACAAATTATCCTAACCTGAAACATCATGGAGAGAATCCCTGCTCTTTCTGTACTTTCCAAGGTGAACTGGTTCATTTGTTTCTAGTGGAGGGTGAGTAAATGAATCCTGTACTGATATATGGGTGGAAAACTGTGTCTTATTTCTTAAGAACCCTGAGAAGACTAAATAGAAAAAGTATTTTCAGCATTTCTTGTCCATTAATATAGAGGTGTATACACTAGCTCTTCCTAATTGTTGAGTTTTGAACTGAAGGTATCTCATCGCTTTTAATTCAAACAAGTGGTCCTTAAATCCTAAGATTCACCTTCAGAGTGGTTTTTTTTTTTTCTTCCATAAGAATTATAAGCTAATACAAATCTAAGGAAAAAAAGGAGTTGTTTCTCTGTAGAAATTTGCTGGGACAATGTGATTGTTTCAACAAATACTGACTACAATTCTGTATATAGGTCATCTAATTTAATCAGTGCCAGTCATTTCTATGTTTCAAAGCAAAAGAAGGCAGAGGATCTCTACCTCGTCTAATGCGTTCTGGGGATAACATCCCTCCCTGGTGTCTCACTGCAGCTAAAATCCCATCGGATAGGATTTGAATGGGAAAATTGATCTGCTTCCAAATGTCATTTCTCTGAACAATAAAGGTCTACAGGTCACTCCCACCCTGAAAACTGATCATTGACGGAGCTGGATTTATTTTAGTAGCAGGAACAATCTCTGACATACATAAGAAAAATGTTTATTTTTAACAGTACGGTATCTGTGTTTTCCAAAAGGAGAAATAAATTACCCTGGTTAAGGAAACCTGGAGGAAAGTCAAAAGTGGTGTAATATCCCACTGCTCCATCCACTGAAAGGCCTGATTTTATCCCCAAGCTGCAAGAAAAGTGAACAATTCTTTGTAATAGAGCTGTGGAACTCATGAAAGAGAGGGACTTTTTTACTGAAGGACTGGTGCGTTATCCTGTTTTCTACTAACATTGCCTTATGATACTTCTTCACTTTAAAACGCTGCTTTTTGAGAAGAGGCATTATGAGCCAGAGCATACAAAAAACGTACTTCTTTTCGTTCCTTGCTATAGAAACAGAAACCTAGCAGAATAGCAGTGCAAGATAATTGTATATTTTAAAAAAACCACATTAGAATGGAGTTACACGTAGTCAAGCGGGATTTAATGTTGTTAAGTAGGACTGAGTAATCTTGCCATTTGTATTGCAGCTGCCTTTTGACTTTGTGCATTTGGCTTTTCTGTTTCTTAGATGCGCAGCCCACAGATGGAGAAAGGGAGGTATGGAACCAAATCAGTGCAGTTTTGCAGGACTCGGAAAGTATGCTTGCAGACCTTCAGGCTTACAAAGGAGCTGGACAAGAAATTAGAGATGTATGTTTGTTACAGTTAATGACAGTTCTTTGGAAGCAAAATCAAGCAAAACTCAGTGTGGTCCTTGCTTCTGTTCTGTATCCAAGCACATTCTATGAAATTGTATGAAAACCTTTGTTAAAGTTGTATTTAGACAATATGGTACAGATTATACGTAACGTTGAATATAAAGTGCTAATGTGAAATTAAATGATGGCAGTTGGACTTTGTTTTAAGTTTACTAGTAGCAATCGTTAATTATTTTTCACTTTAAGAAACGCCATTTCATGTCTCTCGTGGTAGAAGTCAAAGTTGAGGACATGGAAGAAATAGTACTCAGATTTCAGAAATACACTATAAAGAAAGTTGAAGATAGTTGTTCTGTGTATGAACAGCAGTAAATTATAACCTTACATCCACTTTACAAGCTTTTTATTCTGTAAAACTGGTCCCATAATACAATTATGAACTGTATCTTAGTTTTTTTCTCAGCTGACCAAACTTTTTCCTGCATCAGCTTCACAGTTACTGTTAGTATGAGCTGTTGGTTACTTAAGAACCTGGATATTTTGAAGATATCAAAAGCTGAAAAAAAGGCTATTTCTGCAACCACTATTCATAGAAAAGGTCTTACCTGATGCTTCTACAATAGTTTTGCTCCTCAAAGAATATGTTAAAACATATTTCTGTATGTCAGTGGTGCATTGGAATGAATAATTTAAAATTGGTGTGTTACAGGGGGAGAGGGAAGGTGGAAAAACATTTTTTGAATTTACTAATTTCCTGTTCCTGTGCAACATAATTTCTCGTAATTATTCTGTGTTTTGCAGTACTTAGTTTCTAAAATAATATAGTGGAAAAATTCCAGACCACCTTTTGCTTGTTATTCATATGCTGCAGTTCTTTACAGTAATATTTTAATTTCAGGCAATACAAAATCCCAATGATATCCAGTTGCAAGAAAAAGCCTGGAATTCAGTATGTCCTCTGGTTGTAAGGCTGAAGCGCTTTTATGAGTTTTCACTCAGATTAGGTGAGCCCTGTTTCAGTATTCCCGTTTATTAGCCTACTTTGTATATAAATAGAAAGTTTAATTTTCCACAGACTTTTAAAGGTTTATTATTCATTTTGTTCAATATCAACAGACATTTAACTGCAATTGCATTTACCAAGGCATATTTTTAATCTTCATTTCATTTCAAAATTGTTATGGTTTGTTAGTTTGTCACTTAAAATAAATCTATAGTATCTAAATAGAGTACAAGGAAACAATATGATAAAACTGTAGGAAGTTTTTCACTGGTGCCTGCCATGCTTCTGCACTTCATTGGTTCATATTGTGCTAATTAATTTTATTTTTTGTATTTTGAATCCTTCAGCATTTTAAAAGGAATGCAAACCAATAATATCTTGAGACTTTTAGAAAACAGGGATTACAGATGGAGAAGATTATCAACAAAATCTCTCACAGGGTGAAAATCCAAAGTTGGGCATGTTTTGCACTGATTTTGTCATCCCTACAAACCCAAAAAATGATGTAATTACTCCTTGAATTACAGCTCTGGAAAAGAACCAGTGTGCAAAATCGCATGTATGAAGTGGGAGAGCTCCCAGTGCAAGGGAGTACTTCTACAACATCCTCCTTACTATGTCTTTCACTTTTTGAGTTATGCTAGTAATTGTAGCCGCGGGAGCTGAATTACTTTGATATCAGTGCCTAAGAGTACACTCTTAGTTACAGATGCCGGAAAAATCTCTATACTGAACTGATGGCTAATTGGGGAAGATGAAAGAGTTGAATATCTGAATGCAAGAAAAATGCTTTCTGTAGGATTTTCGATAGGGAACCCAGACAAAGAGTGATAAAAAGGGAAAACAGCTCAGTGATACAAAATTGAGAGAAAATGGCTGAGAGCCTGAGGAGGCAGGTGTCTTTGACTGATGTTTCTTACCTTAGAATAGCAAGAAGAAAACATTTCTGTTGGGGCTCTGCATATTTGGAGGGTTCCTTCTCTTCAAATAAGTGTATTTACTTACTTACTTAAAACTTTGTCATAATGTGGACTGAACAGAATTTGTGCTTCTCATTTTTATTCAGAGAAAGCCCTGCAGAGCTTATTGGAGTCCTTGACGTGCCCACCTTATACTCCAACCCAGCACCTGGAACGGGAACAGGCTCTAGCGAAAGAGTTTGCAGAAATCTTACATTTTACTCTTCGTTTTGATGAACTTAAGGTTAATAAAATTTTTTGATACATGCTGATTTTTTTCTCATGTATTTTGAACCAAGGCTGATTATTTCCTATTTGTCTTCTTTTAAGATGAGAAACCCAGCAATTCAGAATGACTTCAGTTATTATAGGCGGACAATAAGTCGCAACAGAATAAACAACATGCATGTAAGTAAATAAAATCTGATCCGTTCTTCATACGGAGGTATTCATCACATGCATTTATACCATTTGTGGCAATGCTTTTTCTTTTGATTCACTAGCTGTCATGTTCTTTCCCACCGAGAGTTAATCAGCAGTCCAGATGAAGTGATTAGAGTGGAACTATTCATGTAATAATCTGCTTGCTGACATGAGCATGCTCTGTATCATTTTCTTGCTGCTGGCAAGATTTCAAAGAGTTTTACTGACCATTTTTTCTTATGTTTTCATCAGCTAGACATTGAGAATGAAGTGAACAATGAAATGGCTAATAGGATGTCCCTGTTTTATGCAGAAGCCACACCAATGCTGAAAACACTCAGTAATGCAACTACACATTTTGTATCAGAAGTAGGTAATGGGGGAGAAAAGGCCTAATACAATTATTTTTGTTTTGAATTTTACAAGATTGTTTACTGACCAATGGCTTTTAAACCCTTCTAGAACAAAACATTGCCAATTGAAAATACAACGGACTGTCTAAGTACTATGGCTAGTGTATGTAAAGTCATGTTGGAAACACCGTAAGTTTTACCTTCAATCTTGTTTTTCTTGCATGATAGAATTTGTATTGTATTTTAAGTAGCCACCTGGGATAAACACATTTTTTTTTTCCAAATTCATCCCTGTGTATTTGCCTTAAGATGTTATCACATTTGTATACAAAGCATGACCTGGCATTAGAAAGCCTTGGCTCCTTTTTTAACCTGCTCATGATACACTTCATGAATCAGCATTGAGTTTTGTTAGGGAGAGCTCACCTGGCCAGCCTGGATTTCAACAGAAGGTTAAAATACAGGTGTAATCTTATGCACTCATAGGCTTCGGTGTCCATGTCTCGTCTAACCAGGGCCATGGGCCGACTGCTGTCTCTCGATTGCCTGTGCTGCTTAGTTATTAGCAGCTTAGGGGCAAGATTTTGGCTTTTCCAAGTAGCACTTTCACAAGGGACTATTTTGAGGATCGCTTGAGCGGATCTTTTTTGGATGTAGCCATCTTACTCTGGGTACAAGAAACTTCAGCTGTATGGAAACAGTACAATTGTTTCCTTATCTGCTAGCACAGGTATGGCCAGTGGGGTTACTGTTGTTTAGCTGTGCATTTAGCAAGTATTTTTTAGGTTAGATGTCTCTCTGAGTGGAAAGCACAATGCAAGATAGAGTCAAGGTAGTCTTCCTGTCTTTGTTCATGGTGCCATGGAAAGGGTAGAATTCCTGAGGTTATTATGTTTGTTTATGAAAATTCTGGAGAAGTGTATGTAGGTGGTGGGATTCATCTCACGATCTCAGGACATCACAGAAGTGACCTTATGTGTCAGCTCATTTTTTGGCAAAAGTAGAGAAACAGTTGTGAGTCATCTACCAGAAGATTGTCTCATATTTAGTTCTAATTGTGGGTTAATTAAACGTTTTCATGTCAAAATGGCTGTAGCCTTTAAATCTGTTCATGTTACGATGCTGTGTTATTGAAACAGAAGAATAAGAGTTGAAGTTATTGTAAACTGAAAGGTAATATAGTACAGATTTTAGTATTTTTAATAATATGTTTAAGTGAAAAAATCAAATTTTATGTTGAAAACCAATGAACGACAGTAGATAAATCTGTGTACTATCTACTAAAAATAATATTTATTAGAGAAATTATGATAATTTATGCTTTTCATGATTTCTGTAGTTCATTTTTCATTTCCTGATGATGGTTTCAGGGATTAGAGCTGATAGGATCTCTCTTAACTGTGCTGTCCACAATCTTATTTTGGAATTGAAAAGTCAAATAAAAACTCTAGTTCAGTCCAGTCCTGCTTACAGGTTTCCGCATTTTAGTTGCTCAGTGAACCTGGGTTGCTAAAGTTGCCGATGGACTTAGAAAATAGAGGGACAGCAACGACTATGAGCCGCCTCAGTGAAGCCCTGAACGTACAAGCTGCTGAAATTAGATCCCACTTAAGTATTAACTGTTTCAAAGTAGGAATTTAAGCAAAAAGAGTAGCTTTCCTTTGAGTTCTTAATATGTTGTGTTTCTAAGATTAAACAGAACCATGTTCAGTCTCCATAACTTTTCAGGAGCTGTGGAAGTCTTCTGTGAAGCCAGTGTTTCAGACATTTTGCTGAAGTGAGGATCTGAACTGTGAAGGGATGCTGGAAGGGGGTTACTTATCTTTATTTGCTTTCTAACCTTCCTTCTGAATTGACAAGGACTTAATAATTCAAAGATCTTTAAAATCTTACTGAGATTCACCTGCAACCTTAAAATTCAATAGTCAGATTTCATGTACTCATAGTCTAGTTTGCAAAACTGTCCACTAAAAAGTCAAGAGTCTTTATTTTGTTCTGTTTTCCAGGGAATACAGGAGTAGATTCACCAGTGAAGAGACCCTTATGTTCTGCATGCGAGTAATGGTGGGAGTTATTATTCTGTACGATCACGTTCATCCTGTGGGAGCTTTCTCAAAGACATCGAAGATTGATGTAAGAGTGACTTTTCTTTAATACTCTCTAGGTTTGAGAATACTAGTATGCAGCTTTTTTTTTTAGCTCGAGATTATTACTTTGTATAAATCATTTTAATTACTTTTGAATGGCAAAATTTTGAATTTATCTTCACCTGCATACTTTAATATATCAGCTTCTTTAAAATGAAAATAAGGAACAGTCTATATTTCTTTGTATTTTCTTCCAGGCACAGATACTCATTTGTCTTTTAGTCTTGCTTTCCTGGCAACTACATGGTTACACTAAAATAATTTTGTATTACACCTATCCTATAATAAGTTCTATGGTCATAAGCTTTTTCTAATCATGTAATTAATTTATGCTGAAATGCTTATCTTTGGCAGTAGCTCTGTTGTAAATAGCAGATATTCTACATTGTCTCTGCTTTGTCTGAGATCTGAAGTAGCAGAACTGAAATGTTATTGTTGCAATATTGATAATGAGCCTTCAGTTTTAGCCTTTACATGACCAATCACAGGGAAATCAGACTTCTGCTTCCATCTGAGATACTGCGAGTACACACAACAAAGTACTCTTATTTTTGATACATGCTTTTACAAACCTAAATCTCATAGGCCATATCTTTCAGTAGAAATAAGCTGTAATTCATGAACAAATATGCTAAGGCTTTCCCTTTACAAGAGGACCTACTTCAAAAGAAAATAAAAAAAATACATATATTATTGCGCTCCATGACAGTGAGTCATTGTTAGCATTTTTCATCTGCAGGTAACAGTATTTTACCACGTCTCCTCTTTTGACTCTGTTTTACGGCGGGAAAAGATATGTCACAAAGAGGTGAATTGATTTGCTGAAGGTCATGCAGCAGATAGAGCCCAGGAATTGAATGCAGACTTCCTGACTGCTCATTCAGTCTCTTGCCTGCAGAGACAACACAAGTAAAATTTTGATAGAACCAAATATACAGTGTGTGTACATTGTTTCTCACATTTATCCTAAAGCCCTGTAATCCTACAGGAAAGTTAACTAGATGTAAATGAGAGGCAGGAGATGTAAGACTCAGTTTTTTAAAATGAGTGTAATGATCCCAAATCTTAATTCTCTAATTAGTTTAGTGTTTCTTCTCTAATAAAAAAGAAATATATATGTATATATATTTTTTTTTTTTTTCTGATTATGATTTTTTTTTACTGTGAAAAACAGTTATTTTCTCCAAACCAGTCTCTTATTGGGAGCCATTTCAAGAGAATTTCAGGGACAATGGTACAAATTACCCTTTCCTTACTCTTTCACAACTGGAGACTGTATTTCAAGCTGTTGATTACAGGCTCCTAGCTTAGATGTCCTAACAGCTTCTCTTTTTGGACTGTCTTAGGGATTCTGTAACAAATATGTAAAAGAATTATTTGAATTTTTATCCCTTTGAGTTTGTCTGCTCTGATCTGATGGAGCACGTAAAACTGTACTGAGAGATACCTGAGAATTTCATCTACCTTGAGAATTTCATCTGATCTGCTGTTCGCAAAGCTATTTTAGTTTTATCTTCCAGGTAGAAATGAGCCGCCTGAGCAGTGATCAGTGACTCTTAGGCTGGTCATTGTGCAGGAGGCTGAACTACTTTTTCTGAATAATTTTTATTGCCAAATACATGGACCTTGACTTCCATTAGGTGTTTCGGCATCCACTTCTGTAATAAGACAGAGCTGAGCTGCAAAGAAAATACTGGCATGTAGATGTAGCACTGTAACGTGGCTTGCAAAATTAGAAGGTTCAAATCTTGGCTCTGCCATGTCTTTGTAAGTCATTTCAAATAAGATGGAATTAATCTAGCCTGATTTTTGGATAGCTATTAGTTGTCTTCATAGCAGTGGGAATAAATAGGTACTTCTGGAGCACGATTCATTCCATGTGAAAGTATATTCTAAATAGGTTAGAGGAATTTCTTATTTCTCCCTACTGACTAGATGGGCGGTCTGTATGGGTGAAATGAGTTCTACCTCTGTTTTCTCTCCTTTTCCCCTTTTGCAAGTTTGTACAGAGTTCCAGCCTGTTTTTTACAGTCTTCACAAATACCTCTGTTCAGTGTGGTGTTTAAAATCAACATTGTGGACTTCTTATCTCAGATTAAATTCATAACCACTTGTGGTGAAACAAATCATAAGTTATTAACAGTTAGGTTTACAACTCAAAACTGAATATTGAAAATTACTTCCTTGTGTTCAAGAATGCAAGTCAAAGTTTAACCTTCTCTTCTGATAGTTGCTAACAGCAATGACATGGGACCCTCTTCCATAATCTCTTTTTTCAGCTTATATCAGTTGCTCTTGATTTTTTGTTAAGTTGAAATTATGTGCAAGTTAAAATATATACACTTGATATATAATTTGCTATCTACAAAAGCTTGTTAAAGTAGATGCTGTTTTCTCAAAAATTAGGTTTTTAACTTAAGATAATTTTTAATAAGTTTTAATGCGTTTATTGTATCATATGAAGCAGCATTAACTCTCAGTAGGAGAAAACCTGCCTGTCTGTGGTGAAATTTTTCCTTGTTTTCAGCTAGTGCAATTTATATATTATTGTTCAATAGTGGCATGCTTCTGTTCCCAGATGAAGGGATGCATAAAGGTTTTAAAGGAGCAACCACCTGACACTGTGGAAGGACTTCTGAATGCTCTCAGGTACGTGTGGAATAATTGTTTTATACAGTCTTAACAAGTTCTTCTTTGCTTTTCTCCCAATCTATTTATGTTTAAGACTTTTCACCTTAGAAGCTTGATTTATTAAGAAAATTGTCCTTTCAGGTTTGCTCTCATCACCTGGGGTTTTCTTGAGTAATATTCATTCCTTTCAATTCCATTTCACTTTGATAAGCAATGACTATGAATATTGGAAGTCATAATGTCCTTCAGAAACACTTAAGGTTTATTTTATCACCTAACACTTATCCATCTAAACGCTAAACAATGCATCAAAGGTAAACAATACGTCTGAGCTAAGATTTATTATATAAAATACCCCAGCAACTAGACATTTTAGAAGTGAAGAGTAGAATTTCTATTTCTCAGGCCTTTAATGCTTCTCTTTTTTATCAAGACTCTTCTTTTTTTTTTTTTTCTTTTTTAATTTTGCTAAATGATACAACTTCAAGAGAACAGCAACCTAAATCCCAATCCCGTAGCTAAGTGTTGAAGGTGATGTCTCAGGAAGCAAGACACAGTGGTTGACACTTCTCTGAAGTTCAGAAGGGAGCCTTAGTACCAAGTTTTTCAGAGCTGTAATTAATTCTTTTAACTGTTGAATGCTTGGATCGAGTGAGAGCTGCAGCCATAACGACCTCCATGTTTGCTTATTGTGTCATTTGAATTAAAATTGATGTGGAGTTAAATCCTACAGGTATCAAATGTGTTTTGAGCTGATGTGGTAATCGATCTCCCTAGGAACATAACCAGTGGAGAATGTCTGGGCTTAAGTGGAAAAAAAAACACTAAAGCTCTTCATTCCTCCCAGGACATTTAAGAAATCTGCTTAAAATTAAGTTTATGGATTATGCCAAAATTCAATCTAGATTCCTAAGTATCTACCCATTTTCTTATGTCTTTCCATGATTTTTTTTGTTCTTTTGAGACCTTTAGCTAGAAAGAAGGAGATCCTTTTGGCCAAAATTATGACAGTGTTATAGGCAGATGACAAGCAGTATTTAGGCAGGATTTAGCCACAATTCTCCATCTATTAAAAGGGAATAATTGATGGCAAGAGATATTCAGAAGATAAAGAGCACCAGACTACTAGAAGCTAAATTCCAGTGATAAATGTTTAGAGCAATGTCTAAGTTCCTCTGTCGTGTAATAGAACTACACTGATTTCAAAAACAGGCCCTGAAATTTTCAGGCTTTTCTAATCCTTGTTCATTTTATAAAATCTTGTTTTAACTTGTAATTTCTAGGTTCACTACAAAACACCTGAATGATGAATCTACTTCAAAACAAATTCGAGCTATGCTGCAGTAGTATCCTGAGACAAGTAGATGTTTGTATTGATCACAGAAGATGTGTATGTTTACATAATTTAATACAGTTTGATGTTAATACTTGTGTGTATTTACATAACCATTTTCTCCACGTTGCTAAAATATATGAATCTGTTCATAACCTGACTGACTTTATATAGTGCAGCCTAAGTTTTTATGCTAGTCTTTATCTTTTGACTTCTAAAATACTTTTTTACTTAGATACTTCAGTTACAACAGTTTATCTGTGCATTTTAATCCTTAAACACCTTCTCTATCAGAGAAGTAAGTAGTAGTAAAGACAAAATAGAAATCAAACAAACTGAAATGTCAAAGATACCATAGAAAAAGAACTTTAAAGAAGGAGGAAGTTAATGTAAGAGAAAGTAAAATTCGTTGGATATGTTTTAAGAACATCTGCACAGTATTTTAGTCAGTTTTAGGATCTCATCAAACTACTATGAATAGAAGAAAACCTGAATGTTTATCAGTCTCATAAAATACATTGTCTTTCCTGTAAGAAGTGTAGATCCACCTAATTTTAAGGATTAGGTGCTGGCTGAGATCCAAAAACATATTGCAAAGATGTCAGTTTACCTTTTTTATTAAGTATAACCTGTCCCTCTCAACTGTTGAGGAAATCAGTATCCTTTTTCAGGTTCAATATAAATAAATGGAAAAAATGTTTTAAGACCATTGCTAGATTTTGAAAATTCTGTATAATTTTATTAGATTTAGAAAGGAAAGGGAAAATACTAATGCCTTGACTTAAATAGAAAAGATTTGTCAGTGTAAATATATCATGATGAACATTCTCTCAGACAGCTCTACTCGGTAAGTTCTTTGCTGATAAAACCAGTATAAAGCAGAATGCTCCACTGTAGCAGCAAACTTCCCTAGTGTCAAATTAGCCTCATCAAACTAGGGATGATATAAACAGGTTTTAAGAGCTGAGCTGTTAGTCACTCCATCAAGTTCCTTGATAGTATTATTCAATAGATGATTCGGAGTCAACACAGAAACGTTTATCAGCTGATTGCTCTTCCTTGGCATTTGAGATGTGATTGATACTTCAAGGGATTGATTTCCTTGCCAAGTTATCATTTCTAGTAATTTTTCCAGTAAATGGAATAGAAATACTTTGCCAGAAGCAGGAAAGTGCTTGTGCTCTGTTAAGTGTGTCTTCTGGGTGGCCTGCAGATGCTGTACATATTCTTGCAGAGGTCACGTTCTGAAAATGTGTTTGGTTTTGTGTACTTTGCTTGCATGTGTGTGTGAAAACTCCAGTGCTTGTGCACAGATTCAGATTTGTATTTGCTTATTCCTGTGTACATAAATCAGGGTTTGTGTCATCACTGGAATTTTCACGCATATCACTTTTAAAAACATTACCGTAAAACTTTGGAAATGCATTTGGTCTGCTGAAACTCGGCTGCACTGTGACAAATTCAGTCGTTGAACTGAGTCCTTAAATGGTATTAATATCAAAAGTTCTTTGGAGTAGGAATTGCCTTAGAGTTCATTTCTGAGCAGAACTACCACTATGAGGTTTCTCAAGCCTGATCAGACCCCAGAGGTGCCAACGTTACATGTGTCATGGTACTGGACAGCACTGCAACTCCAGCGTTCACGTCACACATCTGCAGTTGTAGCAGCAGATCACTGTGTTGTTGTCAGGAGCAGAATTAGACGTCACGCTAGTTATTTTCTTTGTCTGGAAGCAGCAATCACACTGCTTTTTCACAGTAGTAAATCCACTGTTTACAAACTCCATTTTTGATGGGGGGACACTTACAAATGTATATTAGGGGAAATCCTGCTTTGCTCATAGTCACTTCCAGTTAGGTAAATCTTGGTGGATAACAGGTCATTCTGTTGAGCTTTGGTAACTGAAGTTAATACATGCTTTACCCATGGTTATTGGTCAAGCGATGAAGTCTTACCTTTGAGTAGCCCAAAGGAAAGCTCTTTGTCACTTGTATAATAAAAATGTAAACCTTAAAGCATTCTGCGAGTCGTCATGTGCTGTTTGCCCAGGTCACTGAATTTCTTTGCCTGCTCTCATGTTTTTGTACAGAAGTGTGTTTAAAATAATAAAAAGTTTGGTACAGTAAGCATTGGGACTGTCTGTATTTAGAGACATCATCAACAAGTTGAGAAATATTTAATTTAAAGTTTGGTATCTGAGCTATAGTAGGGTCACGTATACAGTTTATAGTTTATTTAAAAAGCATTTCAAATGTTTCACTTGTATGCTGTAACAATATAACCTCATGTCACTTAAACAATTCCTGGGTTTTTTAGATCATTTTTGGCACTTGTCTGTCATCTTGACCAGGGGAAGTTATTGATACTGCTTTACAGAGTACAGGACATTAATCCCTTCTATGACTTTTATATCTTCACATTAGGCATGCTAGGCTATGGTTGCCATCTCAGGTTGCGTTTGTAATCAATAAGGTCACCAGAGGACGATTCATTTAATCTTTAGGTAAGTGCAAATGAATTGCCCTGGGAAAAAGAGCTAAGAAAAGTCCTGGCTTCAGCTGGGATAGAGTTCATTTTCTTCCTAGTACCTGGTATAATGCTGTGTTTTGAATTTTGGATGAGAAATAATGTTGATAACACACTAATGTTTTAGTTGTTGCTGAGCAGTGCTTACATTAAGTTAAGAATTTTCAGCTTCTCATACTGCCCTGCCAGTGAGGAGACTGGGGGTGCATAAGAACCTCGGAGGGGACACGGCTGGGACAGCTGGCCAAAGGGATATTCTCACAGAATCACAGAGTGTTAGGGGTTGGAAGGGACCTCAAAAGATCATCCAGTCCAATACCCCCACCAGAGCAGGAACACCTAGATGAGACTAGACAGGAATGTATCCAGGTTGGTTTTGAATGTCTCCAGAGAAGGAGACTCCACAACCCCCCTGGACAGCCTGTTCCAGTGTTCTGTCACCCTCAGTGAGTAGTTTGTTCTCGTATTTAAGTGAAACCTCCTGTGTTCCAGTTTGCACCCATTGCCCCTTTTCCTATCATTGGTTGTCACCGAGAAGAGCCTCGCTCCATCCTCATGACACAGCCTTCTGGCGTGTCAGCCACTCCTCCCAGCTTGGTGTCATCAGCAAACTTGCTGACAGTGCACTCTATTCCCTCATCCACGCTGTTGATGAATATATTGAATAGCACTGGTCCCAGTACTGATCCCTGAGGCACTCCACTAGATACGAGCCTCCAACTAGTCTCTGCCCCATTGACCACGACTCTGGCTTCTTTCCTTCAGCCAGTTCACAGTCCAGCTCACTACCCAGTCATCCAAACCACACTTCTTCAGTTTAGCAGCAAGGATGCTGTGTGAGACTGTGTCAAATGCCTTACTGAAGTCAAGGTAGACCACATCCATCGCTCTGCCATCATCCATCCACCTGGTTGTGTCCTCTTAAAAGGCTATGAGGTTGGTCAAGCATGACTTCCCCCTGGTGAAGCCATGTTGACTGCCTCTAATGACGCTCTTATCACTGAAATGCCTTGAGATTGCACCAAGGTTAAGTTGTTCCATCAGTTTCCCAGGGATGGAGGTGAGGCTAACCAGTCTGTAGTTACCCAGCTGCTCCTTCTTGCCCTTTTTGAAGACTGGAGTGACATTTGCTTTCCTCTGGTCCTGAGGCACCTCTCCTGTTTCCCATGACTTAGCAAAGATGATGGAGAGTGGTCCAGCAATGACCTCAGCCAGCTCCCTCAGCACCTGCAGGTGCATCCCATCTGGACCCATGGATTTATGGATGTCCAGAACCATATTCTGAACCATATGACATCATGCGGAACGAAAAAACGGGGAGTTGTCCAGGAGGTGGTGGCTGCTGCTCAGGGTCTGGCTGGGCATCGGTCAGCAGGTGGTGAACAATTGCATTGTGCATCAGTTGTTTTGTATATTCCTTTATCATCATCGTTATTATTATCATTATTTTCCATTCCTTTTCTGTCATATTAAACTGTCTTTATCTCAACCCATGAGTTTCACATATTTTTATTCTCTCCCCAATCCGAGTTGGGCAAGACATGAACAAATGGCTGTGTGGTGTTTAGCTGCCTGCCAGGTTAAACCACAACAACAGACTAATGGTCAAAGTTATTGATCTCCATTTTGTCAGTGTTTCTTCTTACTTTGGCTCATCATTATGTAAGAATACATGTTTGTAGTATGATAAATATTTAAACCTAATAATAGCAGCATTTCAGAATAAGCATAAACAAATGAGTGTGAGTAATTTGGGTCAGAACAGTCCTAAAATATTTCCTTGTTTTGTGGTTAAAGAAAATATTATTTTAGGCTGGTGTGAATCTGAAAGACTAGAATTTGCTACTGCAAATGATTGGGTTTGAAACATAATTTATGATTTCTAAGCTTTCTGCTGCTACTAAATGGCTGTCACAATGGATAATTACTAAGATTATCTTTACTGGTTTGTGATAGACCACATCACTCAGGTAAATAATATTTTCCACGTAGACTAAAATTTTCAAACCAACAAGAAGTTGGTACTTTCTGAGTTGTATTTCAGCTAAATTTAAACTGGAAAATGTAAGTAATATATAAGATGACTCCTGTTTGTATATTTACATATGGGACATATATTCTTCTTATGAAATCATCTCTCTTCCCCATCCCCCATTTACTTCTTGAGGTGTTTAATGGAATCAGTATATTCCTACAAAAACACAGTGCCAGTTAGGTGGATGCACATTTGGGAAATACATCATTTTTTCATGCCACATCTGGTTTCAGCCAAAACCCAGTACAGATTCACAGTATCACAGCATGTTTGGGATTGGAAGGGACCTCAAAAGATCATCTAGTCCAATCCCCCTGCTGGAGCAGGAACGCCTAGGTGAGGTCGCACAGGAACATGTCCAGGCGGGTTTTGAATGTCTCCAGCGAAGGAGACTCCACAACCTCCCTGGGCAGCCTGTTCCAGTGCTCTGTCACCCTCACTGAGAAGTTTTTTCTCAAATTTAAGTGGAACCTCTTGTGTTCCAGCTTGATCCCATTACCCATTGTCCTATCATTGTTTGCCACCGAGAAGAGCCTGGCTTCATCCTCATAGCACTCACCCTTTATATATTTATAGACATTAATAAGGTCACCCTTCAGTCTCCTCTTCTCCAAGCTAAAGAGACCCAGCTCCCTCAGCCTTTCCTCATAAGGGAGATGCTCTACTCCCTTAATCATCTTTGTTGCCCTGCGCTGGACCCTCTCCAGCAGTTCCCTGTCCTTCTTGAACTGAGGGGCCCAGAACTGGACACAATATTCCAGATGGGGTCTCACCAGGGCAGAGTAGAGGGGAAGGAGAATCTCTCTCAGTCTACTAACCACTGCCCTTGTAATACACCCCAGGATGCCATTGGCCTTGCTGGCCACAAGGGCACAGTGCTGGCTCATGGTCATCCTGTTGTCCACCAGGACAACAGTCTGTCCAGTCCTCAGTCTGTCAAGATCCCTCTGAATGGCAGCACAACCATCTGGTGTATCAACAACTTCTCCCGGTTTTGTATCATCTGTAAAATTCCTGTGGGTGCATTCTCTCCCACCCTCCAGGTCATTAATGATGAAGTTACAGTGTTGGTCCCAGTATCAACCGCTGTGGTGTAACCACTACTGACTGGCCTCTACATGGGTTTTGTGCTGCTAATCACAAGCCCTTTGAACTTGACAGTTCAGCTGATTCTCAGTATACCTTGTTGTCTGTTTATCTCATCCCTATTTCATCAGTTCGTGTATGAGGATGTTGTGGGAGGCAGTGTCAAGAGTCTTGTTAAGGTCAAGCTCAACAAGCCTTCAATGACATTGGCCAGCTTTCTCAGCATTTGTGATACATCCCATCAGGTCTCATACACCTGTGTACGGCCAGTGTGTTTAAATGTTCCCTAACCTGATCCTTCTCTCTGAAGAGTAAGTCTTCCTTGCTCCAAACTTTCTCACTGGTCTCAGGGGCCTGGGATTCCTGAAGGCAAATTGTACCATTAAAGACTGAGGCAAAGAAGGTACTGAGTTCCTAGGCCTTTTCTGTGTTTTTTGTCACCAGATCCCATACCCCATTTGGCAGCAGGCACACATTTTCCATAGCTTTTCTGCTGCTGATGATATATACCTGTAGAAGCCCTTTTTGTTGACCTTCACATCCTTCCCCAGATTTGCTCAGATGGCATCTTTGTATTCTGGTTCTTTTATCGCTGCTTCCACTTCCTGCCTCTTTATGTTTGAGTTTAGTCAGGAGCTCTGTGTTCATCCCTGCAGGCCTCTGCCATCTTTGCTTGGTTTCATGCTTATCTGGAAGGACCATTCGCGAGCTTGGAGGAGGTAGTCCTTGAAAGTAAGCCAGCTCTCCTGGGCTCCTCTTCTCTCCGGGGCTGTATCTTGTGCAATGTTTCTAAGCCAGATCCCTGAACAAGCCAAGTTAGAATTTGCAAATTAAATCCTGTGGATCATCTTGTGGCTGTACAGTCCGAAATACACTTTTAAATTTGTATGTCTTCTAGGACTATTAGAAGTGCATGATTCTATGAACATCAAAAGCTAAGTAGTATAAAATCTTGGATATCCGAAAGTTTGTTAATAGTTGCAAATAGTTGGAAGAGGTGGTGTTTTTTTGTTGGTTGGTTGTCTGTTTTTGTTTGAGGGTTTTTGTTTTGTTTTGTTTTGTTTTTTCTTTAAGAATTGGGACACTAATAACTATTGTTACCTCAGATTAATTCTCTAATGCGAATTAAAATAATCCGTTAATTGATACCATGAAGCAGATTAAATAATGCAGTTGAAGCCAATGAGCTGAAACAATGACATGAATTTGATGTGCCAGTAAGAGAATAAAACTCATTTTGGTTAAAAAAACAATATAGCAGATCTATTATATTAATTTAATACTCCCTAATGCTTCCTGCTACAGATTAATAAATGTGAATTCCTGACTGTCACGTAATCCAAATCCTGCAAACACAGAATTCTTTTTCACACTGATTTGAAACAAATGTAACTCAATTGATTTCAATAGACCTATTTCTGAATGACATGGGTGTAAACAATAACCTTTGTCTTTTCTCGGTTGTGACCTTTGACCTATGTTCCTTATTATGGAGCAAACTGAGTCTCCTGCTAGTGCAGATCAATGCTGTAATATGATAATCTTGCAGAGATCTCTTGCACTTGGCTGCTTTGAAATTAAAACTAAAATGAACGGTGCAGTAGATGTTCTGGAAAATCAATACATGTGTAGTCAAAAAGTAGACCAACCATGCAGTAATCCCTGCTTCAGAAGGAAGATATATCATGATTTTTCAACAGATCTTAATTTGGGGTCCAGCTGGAATTAATATACCTCTCTTTTCTTGGATATTTGGGTTGTTGACAATTCAATATGTAGCCTTGGGTATTAAGAACTTGACATACCTCTTGACATTTTAAAATTGCTAACAGAACTTAAAGGTTAGAATGTTTGTATGTGGCTTGGATCAAAATTGCTGTTACAGCTCAGGATTGTTCTGATTCTGTATCCACTTCAGTGAAATCGTAGGGTTTACAGATTTTTTTTTTCCATGGATTTTTGTTGTGTCAAACAGCTACTCTTTTGCTGCCTTGAAAACTGGAAGAGTTTGCTTGTCTTCTCTAGACACACAACAGAAATTGGAAGAGAACAGTAGAAGATGACCAACCTCAAGTGGTAGAGATTTTCCCTAATGGAAAGAGGACAAAGCATGAGAATTGACATGGATGCAGTCACTGTGCAGTTCAGAAACTACCCTGTCCCGTGGCAGTGTCTGAAGGTCAGATCATGTTAGATGGGCAGGGGGCTTCCGAAGGGCTTTGATCAGGAAAGAATTCTACCCAAAATGAGGATATGGGTCTCTTTGCAGACATGATTTTAGGATGCCACGGTAGGAGGAGGTGTAAGGGCCCTGACATCCTTTTCTGTGCTTCAGTTCCCACTCCAGTGGCAGCCTGAGGGCCCACCCCAGGCTCTGTCCTCTGCTCCTTGGTGCTTGGCTTTATCCTGCCGTGTGAGGACAGGTGAGGTAGCTCACCTTGGCTCACCTGTACGCAGCCTCCCTCTGCCTTCTGCTCCTGTAAACAGAGTGAGTTCAGACAGATGGGTACTGAACCTCATTTTGGTAATGTTTCTGAGAAGGTTACTGAACAGCAGTATTAGTATTTGACAGTTTCAGATATAGTTCTAAAGCAAGTGTTATGGTTTTATATGATTCTTTTTTCTCACTAGAACTTTCTCTGCAGATCCTATTTGTGTCTTTATAAACTCATAAATGTCTGATAGTGAAATATATAACTATAGGCACTTTAACAAGCTCAGATTTAATAGCATGCAGCATCACAGCTCAAAGGCCCTTTAATAGAAACCTTCCCAAACAAGATTCCTTACAGTGGACATGAATTAGGATTCTTAGATAAACTTCGCCAAAGAGGGATACATAGTCCTAGTTACTGAAATACTGAATATATCAAGATAAGACTGAACCAGGTATTATATCTCTAAGAACATTTTTAGTTTGCAGAAAGAAAAGTTGTGTTATCTAGTCAATCTAATTAAAGGATTTTGTGAAGATTTTTGTTTTAACTGTCAGATGAAATGTACATATTTGTTCTTTGATTAATTTGGGATTATGCATACTCAGGTATACATTCATAATAATGTCTGTGATATTTATACAATGAAAGATTACTTGTAACTACTGACTTAGCCAAGTCTTTGCAGCTGTGGTTTAAAACTACAGGGTGAATGCCACATTTGTCTTCCATAGCCTGTCAAAGTGACATTTGCTTTATTAAATTTGGAAGCTTGAAAAGCTAATGAAGATGCCTTTTGTTCAGTGGTTTCACATTCACACTGAGACCCACTATTCTAATTATATGTTGTACAACTGTAATTATTTTAATTGAGATATGCAAATAAGACCATTTTTGTTTCTTTATTTTTGTCATTCATTATGTAAATGGCCAGATTTTTAAATAATAAAATCTACTGCAGGTCAAGTGAAGTCAGCAAAAGTGCTCAAATGCATGCTATCTGAAAATTAGTTTATTGTATTTAAATTAAATTGTTAAAACGTATTACTTCTGAGACAAGATTATTTTTCAAACAAGTGTCAGTAGTCTTCCTTATTGTAGGTATTTTCCAAATACAAGCTGAAGTTTTACTGGTACAGTTGGAGTGAAGAGACATGGTGTAGCAGAGCTGAGACAAGACTGAATGATTTTGCTGTAGTTTGACACAGGCGCTCAAGCTGCTGATCACTGTTCATGTCGGAAAGTTTGAGATTCCTCAGTTCTTTCGTACTTCTTAAACTGAAAAAAAAAGGCTGTCCTCTCTGACTGCAAGAACAATTTGAAATGCCATACTTAATAAAAAGTCAACCAAATAAAGACTAAACATTTGTGGGTTTTATCTCTGAGAGGTACAAAGTTCAATTTAATTCAGATTATTTTTATGGCAGGTAGTAGTGGGGCCCATGAACTAGCAGGTTTTTGACCTCGTGGAAAATCAGTCTAGGATTTTTTGTGTATTTGGAAAGTTCGTTTTTCCTGGGGTATTCATTCAATTGTACCAAACTTATATTAGAAACTTCTTCTGGAAGAATTCCTCTGAGACATCTTTTACTGACTTCATGGGTCAAGAAGCATGAAAATGAAAGATGGCATTCTAGACTTTGCAGTGATGGGTCATTTACCTCCATGATCTTGAAAGCAGAATGAAAATAATTAATGGTCAGATTCCTGGCATCAGAGCTGTTGAAAGGACATCCACTCACCTTCTTTTTAATGGCATTAATTTTTTTTTTTTTTTAATCATCTCTTTACCAAACTAGAAGTGGTTTTTTTCCCTTCCATTTGAAGCAGATAAATTCTTCCACAGCTTTGTTCATCTTGATGTGATATGCTGTTTGAAGCATGGACTTTTGAGTCCTGCCCGACACAGACATCTTGAAGATACAGATGGCAGGTGTTACAACCTTAATTTTCATTTGACATTTCGAGGGACACCACTTGCAAAAGCCGTGGGCTTTCCCCAAGTTAGAAAACATTCCTTCTATGTGCAGCCCTCCGAAGACCATGGAGAGACAGATGCTGAAGACCCTCATTCTTTTTTGGTGTGTTAGGGTAGACAGTGTCGCCCCCAGATGTTTCTCTGCTATGGACCATGGAGATCCTGGCTTACCACCTTGGATGAAATTCCAGCTCCTGTGTTGATCCTCAGGCAACTAAACATCATGTTCACAGTATCTGGAAGTTTTTGCTTTGAGCAGTGTCTAGTGCTGTTCTCTGCTAGGATTTCTGCACCAGCGAAAGAGAAGCAAAACAAGCAGCAATATAAAATAAAGTAGTTGGTTTTAAATCTCATTTAGTTTATGTTTGAGAATAAAGCATGTTCACGTCATTAGCCTTCAAATTGCCAAACTGAAAACAAACTCAAAAAAGAAAAAAGCAAACAAAACCTCTTCATTCTTACAAGTTGCAACTTTTTCTTCACATGTATTAACAAATAATCTTTCCTGCCAAGCAGCGCTCAGTGACCTGACAGCATCACCAGGGTTCAGCAGTTCAGCCTAACTGGGTTCCTAAGAACTCCTTTAGACTTATTCATTCTGGTCCCTTCCATCTGTATCCACTTCGAATAAACCTTCTCTAAATACCATGTTTTAAGACATGTTACCTTACATTTACGAAAATATGAGTGTCGTGCTCCGCCATGGTAGTGGAGAGTTGCCCAAAATTTCCTTAGTATAACAACATCTGGGTGTGAATTTGCAAACTCATTTTAGGTTGCAATTGCAAGAATCTTCATAGTTCTCTTGTGTTATCACAAAAGCCTGTTCAGTTGGAAATATTCAATCACTACTCAAAGAGCATTTACATTGGCAACAGTACATAACAACTGGTAAAATCACAGAACTGTTTTATCACATATGTTCTAAAAAATGTCTCTACTTTCCAAGGTGGAATATTTACTAAAATATAAGAATAAATAAGCCCTAACTAAAATATAAATATATATATATATATGTTAAAAATATTTTGGGGATTCGCTTGCATTTTAAAATCAATGTCTCCACCATTTTACACCTGTTAAGGTTTCCACTTTCTCTGAGCTACAAGAAGGGTTTGCTGATAGGGTGTGTGTATTCTAGAGCACACAGAGAGGAAAGATCTGCTCCTGAAACCACTCCAAGAGCTTTGCTCATCCAAGCAAAGAATAATAAACATTCACCTCAGCTGGTGATCTCAGCATCAGAACAAACCACTCTTCCATAACAGCTTTCAAAAGCATTTTGATATTTTGCATTTGAATCCATTGAAAAAAGTTACAAACCTACTGATGGGCAAGCAACTAAATAATAAAATAATTCAAATTTAAGTTGAGCTCCAACTTGAACTATATTCAGTAGAAAGACTGCATGACTCATGGCTGGCTTGCGATCAGGTTTAAACTGACTTTTGAAGGCAGATGAAAAGCAAGTGAAGGTATAACTCCTCCTCGTTTAAAGTTGATTGCAATGATAAGAGTGAGTAAAGTTGATGGACTGGGTAACTTACCAAGAATGGATTTGCTTTCATTTTTTGTATTTTTCCCTGAGTTAGACTTGGTTACTATAAATTGTTTTGACCTGCTAACATTCTGAAAACCATGGGCAAAACGTCTCTGCTGGCATAACTCTGTTAATGTAGGTGTCTTAGAAATAAAATAGAGCTTTTTATCACAGATACGGTATGTTGCATGAAGCAGAAGTCTGTAATGTGCTATTTATACATCATGAAATGCAAGACAGCTTAGGGACGTAATTTGGCCCTTAGTTTAATCTTGTTAGGCATTTTAATTTTTCTTGGTTTTCATTGTGAGGCAGATTCCTCCTTTATTAGCAGTGTTACTTTGACAACTTTTTATCCTGTACTTATATTTCGTAGATTCTTTTTTTATTTTTTTTTAACCTCTAGTCAAATCTGCTTTTGTCTTATAGGGAAAGAAAATAAAAAGGCCAGTCTGTTATCTCACATTTCAGTATTTCAGTTAAGTCTAACATGTATTGGCTTAGGGGTAAAAAAGGTTGAAGAAAAAAGGGAAATGTCAAAAATGAATAATAAATGGCATATAAACAGAAGCAGATTTTCTGTGATATGTTGCCCCTGAAAAACTTGATAATGTTTCCCAAATGTGTTGCCTTGGTTCAGATCCAAATCCACTGGTCAGGTTTGCTGGGCTATTTTTAATTTTACTGCTTAAAAAACTTTACATCATCTTGTAGGAATTCCCTTCTACTGCATAGCTGTATCTAGTTATTTGTAGGTTAAAATTCATCTTAATATAGATTCATATAAAACATGTGTTGCCACAGAGGCAGCAGAAAGACAGATCTGGGTGGGTAAAACAAACTGGATTTGCAAGGAAACTCTTTTTTCTTTTAATGAAATATGTTTTCCTTTGAGGTCACTCCGCTGTTTGATATTGTAGACTCCAAGGTCTTTCCATTCTGTAAACTCTCATTGCCCTTTAAACAGTTAAATCAGAACGTGAGAGGCGAATGCAATCATATAGGGACAGGAGGACCTGGAAATGCTTAGGATCCACAAAAAGCCTCTAGAAATATGCAGTGAAGTCAAGAAGCTAATGAATGAAGCAAAGCAATGAAGCTCCTTGGAACACTTAAAATCAGAAATTGTCTCCTATAGGTACTGCTGCACTGACTTAGTGGAGTTACCCTACCCTAGACTGATATTAGCAGAGATAGTTTTAGAGAAAGAATGTTTCTCAACATAAAAAATTAAAGATGTGAAAGCATTAAAATGGACTGAGAAAAGAAAGGAATGGTGCTTCCAGTGGCACATAGCACTGGTGATAGCAATATGAAAAGACACAACCTTAGTAAAGGAAAAGCTCTCTAGTGTCGTTTGCTGATCAGTCCATTAGCAAATGTTTTTTCACCATCATCCCATAGCAAGTAGTACATATGCTGCAAATAATATTATTGAATATCAAGTTCATGCTTCAGTGCCCCAGCCTTAGCCAAGTTCTGTATTTTGGAGTAGGTTGGGCCTGATGAGCTTCATCAGAAGGTGTTTGATGAAGTGGCTTAGCACAGACTGTGGTTATATGTGATGGCTTCTAAAGGGGAGGTGAGTCAAGTGCCTGCCCTTAAAAATCAGGAGGGAGCGTGAAAATGTTTAATTTTATTAAGTGGTATTATATAAAACTGTAATAGCTGATTAAATGCAAACTCCCCCACGTAGTCTAAAATATGAGGGGCTTTCATGTCATCTCTCATCCCCTGCTGAAATACTATCATTGATTCCAGAAGTAAGAATTTATCCTGTTTGAAGATTGTGAACATTAAGGGAAAATACTAACGTTCTAACAGTAATATTCTTAAAGCTTCAGTGGAAAATACTGGATAAGATTTCCCTGTGCTGGCTCTCACTACAAAAGCCACCCTTTTGCCTTTGTTTACCGGTCCATAAAACAGGGATAATTATTCAAGGCTAGATCATTTAATCAGTAGGTTAACAGGGCTTGCATGAAGACACTGGAATCTGAGATTACATTTGTTTTTCTTCCTTATTTGAGTGCTCTTTAACTGTAAGAGTGGTTTGCTAAAGCCCTGAATTATAATTAATATAATCTGACAAAGGTGAAGTGTAGCATAATTAAATGTGAGTAAAATGTTACTTTTGCTCTCTTATGTTTGCTCTATAATTATTATCAGCAGATAGTCAAAATAAGTAAGAAAAGAACAATAAAATAATGGATTTAATAACCATGGGTGCCAGACAAATTCTGAATTTTGTGAACTTATGTCAGTTCCACAACTCCTTCATCTTACCTGGGGAAGAAAAGACCCTTCTCTCTTTTCAGCACAAGCTGTTGGGAACAAGGTTTTGGAAGCAAATTTAATTCCAGTATTAAATGTTTTGTGGGGTTTTTTTTGGTTGGTTGGTTTTGTCTGTTTGTTTTGGTTGGGGGGGGGCAGGTAGTTTGTTGATTTTTTGGTTTTTTTTGTTCTTAATGCCAGTAGAGTAAAACCAGGGGTGTGTGAGTTACTGCTGACGTAGGCTGAATGCTGAGCCATGGACTTCCCACCCGGCCGTTCACTTCGCTGCCAGAAGTTGAGGGGCTCAGGATGTGCTTAGAGATGCCGCTGGTCCCTGGCCAGGGCTGATGTGATGGTGTGTTCTTCCATCTGCAGGCTTTTTTAGGAGAAAGCCTGTTTGTGCGCTGGGAGGTGCGAGTCCAAGCTCAGCTACGTCCTTCAAAGAGGCCGAAGAAGGAAGCAGGACACAGCAGCCGTAAGAATAAAAAGAGAAAAATGGGCTGTGTATAGGATGGGGGTGGTAACAAAGCAGCGAAAACATAAAAAGCCCTCTGAGTGAGTTGGAAGAGGGAACAATACAGCTTTATACAAACCACGCTCCATGGAGGATGATGTGTGAGTGGCTCAGAGAAAGGGTTTCCTCACTCAGACACCTATGTAAACATGGCTTAGGAGCCCAAGTCTCTTCTTTTGCATATTGTTTATACTCCAGTGTAACTCCATTAGTTTAAATGACATCAGAAGGTAATTCTTAAAAAAAAAAAAAAAAAAAAAGCTTTCCTTTAATCTTAAATGCTAGGAAAAGCAATTATTATTGTAAAAAACAAAGAAAAATTTCATGTTCGATATACAGAATATTGCTCCATTAATTGTAGGAAGGTAATGAGGGCAATTTAGGAAACTATAGGCCTTGTGCCCTCTTGAAGTATCAAATCATAGAATTATTTCGGTTGGAAGAGACCCTCAAGATCATTGAGTCCAACTGTTAATTCACCTCTGGCACTAAATCATGTATCTACGAACCTCATCTACATGTCTTTTAAAACCCTCCAGGGATGGTGACTCCAGATGCAGGTATATCTTTGGGCTGCCTATCTATAAAAGCAAATAATTATAAAGCGTAAGTGTACGGGGGAGAACAATATCTCGAGAAGGCAACTGAAATCTCTGGTAAGCTGAACTGGTCCACACGGTTTCCACCTGAGTAAGGACTATTTGAAGACTGAGGAAAGACCTCAGCATTGGGTGTACCTGTGGATATACAATATGAGAGACATGAAGCCTCCTAGCGATATTATTTAGGATGTGATTTTTGCTTGTGAGAGCAGATTTTTTGTTTGTTTTGTCTCCTGCCTTGTTTGAAAGGGCAGAAACTGGAGGCTGTAGGTGAAACAATTGTAGGATGCAAGGATTACTACAAACGTTATTTGCAGTAAGCATTGACAGCAGGTTGGGTATCGGCTCACTGACTTGTAGAAAAGCTTTCTCTCTGTTTTGCCCTAATAATCATAGCTGGAAAGGCAACCCAAAATTTGCATAGGTAGCACAGAGGCACAAGGTAAGCATGGTGCACTCAGAAGTCAGCATGGAAATAAACTGAACTTCAAAGGGGGAACTGCAATCCTGTAATCCTCCTACCATGGCCAGTTGTATTACTTAAGTACAGTACTTCACTCCTATCCTATTTAACGCAATTTTCAGTGAATTTTGTATTTGTCAAGATTATTTTGAACTCTATTTTTGGCCTAAGGGTTTTATCAGGATGCAATTGTGGGGTCGCTGTACAATGCCTGTGGCTGAAGAGAACATCTGCCCCACATGCCCCCAGCTCTCTTCATGCATCCCCACCCTATTCCTTGTTCTGGGCCAGGTGTCAGGTCACTTCACAGTCTACAATATGTAGTCGAAAACTAATCCTTTCATGGTTTTTGTTGGCTATTTCCAACTGCCACATGAATAATTGTATCTGCAGGAAAGAAAGGCTTGGGGAAAATGGGACCGGTTTTCGGTAGCTAGCTGTACCTGGAGTCTTTTTGTTGCATTCTCAATCCTTCCCACATTGGTATTATCTACAAATGTAATGAAAGTATTCTCTAGCTCATTGTCCATGACTTTTATAAATATATTGGAGAACACTGGACATTAGGACAGACCTTTGCAAATCTTTCAATACATACCTTCCTTCTGACAATGAACAACTGATGACTCTAAGTATGCTTTTCCTTTATGAGATTTATTTAAGCGAATTATTTTGGATTAACCTGGATTTTTTTTTTTTCATTTTCATCTTTATAGGTAGGCTTGTCCATATAACCATGTTCATGCTATGTTGCTAGTCTGTAAATTCTCTAGTAGAGAAGTGGATTTTAAATAAATACTTCCCCCTGAACATCCAGATGTTAGACTAGAGAGCTAGTTCTTAAGCCTTCGCTCCTGTCTGGAATTAATGTTCCTGATATGGACAAGTATTGGATGTGCAATTTTAGAGTGTCCATGGACAGGAGTTTTAGAGATGCAGAGATTTTAAATCAAGGCATTCTTTGTACCAGATATGAGCATTATGTTCCTTCATCAGTCTTCAAGGATGCTATGTCTAAGTTTTAGGAAATTTTTCTTCACGTCATATTGAAAACTGTCACAAATCAGAATAGCTCTATTCAATGAGCAACTCTAACTCATCTAAGCAGAGGATATGACCTTACCAGACACCGTGTACTGAGGCAAACTACTGGCAGTTTACACCTGAACCCTTTTTAACTATATTGTCTATGTAGAAATACAGGCTGCTATTTTTGGTGTTCAGTTATAAAACAAAGAAGAAATGTCAACAATAGCAGAAGACAGAAAACATTTCAATGTGAGCTGAGGTTAAAAGGCAATTTTTTCCTAATAGAGAGACCACAGCATCTACAGAACTGCCAGCACTGGAAGCAATGAAGACTGGGACCCCTGGGCATCAGCAGCATCTTCATCAGTGTCAGGAAAGTAAAGCAATTTTCAAGTTGTACAGAATCTGCAGGATGGGCTTGAGTTGTGTTAGTTTTATGCAAAGCATGAAGGATTTTAGATGCATTGGTCTCTGAGGTTGACTGTTGGGTGCTGCAGACTTAAGGTGTGCTCGCATGTTCTGTGGTGTGGTCCTCAGAAGAACGGTAGAACAAGGGGTGCACCACATTCCCAAACAAGAATATAACTTCATCTTCATGTACTGCTCCACCAGTTTTTGCCAGGGTGTGCAACAAGTCTCTTCTGTTTCTGGAAGTTTTATTATTCCGATCACAAAGAGCTGTAATAGCACAATAGTGCCACTTGTCTGGAGACAGAAGAAAGAGAGAGGGTTTATCTGGCTGTGGCGGATTTTTTTGTTCAATTCTCAATAATGTTAAAAGAAACAAACAAACAACAGGAAGTGGGTGAGAGAGATATGCAATGTCACTACAAGAAAGGAAGGCTTTTACCTGAGGAGACCCTGGGTTTGGAGGAAAGACAGCTTATGTTTATGGGTGTGAGCCAAGCTGTGATATTTGGCAAGTTTTATTTTCAAGCATAGACATAGCCTGAAGTCATCAGACATACCTTTTCCACTTCTTTAATATCCAATGTTCAGATTAAATCGAGGGAATGTGAGTTGCATTTACCATGTCTTCTCTTGCCAATGAGAACGTGTGGTGGGGGCAGGACGGCTGTGGCTGTTTTTGCAAATACAACAGCCCGTGGCTCGGTCTAAGATGAGGGCGAGTGACATGGCAGAGTTTACATCCATATAAAGCAGGCCCCATGGTAATAATTAAACTATGTATTTGGATGTGTCTGTATTGCTTTTTAATTTAGATGAGGGGAATGGAGTTTTTGAAGCTACTTCCTTGCCCATGTGGTGGAGCTGTCTTGGAGCACATGAAGCAACTCCTTTCACCTGATGCTAAACCAGGAGCTGAAGCAGAAGTTCACTTAGCAGCTTTAGGTGCTAATGAGAGTTCAGTCCACAACACCAGAATACATCTGGACATATACAGGGGACATCATGTCCTCAGCACCAAGAGTTTTGCTCTACAGATCCATTCCTCTTGGGGCACGCAACTTCTTAAATTGGACATAACACAAGGATGATCGGTGAACATTTTTTTACTTCATGCTTTGGTTTTGTTTAGTACAGACAGTATGATTATAAAAGAGACAAAATAATTGTTATTTAATGCTCATCAGAGCTTTTTTATGCATTTCTTTATTGCAATGCTTTTTACCACAATCAGCAGGATATGGTGGTAAAAGGTTCAGCATCTTCCTTGATTTCCAAGCAATCGTAGGAAGATGAAGCTTGCATCAATATTCACCTTAAGGAAGCATTTGTATCAAGCTGGCCAGAGCTGCAGCATCTCAAACCAGCATCTCAACCAGCAAAAAATAAAAAAATCCAGAAAACTAACCAAAAATGCAGCAAACTAACCCAAAATGCAGCAAAGCTCACCTTCCCTCCAGCCAGCTGAACTCCTGCCTGTGAACATCAGTTAGTAAAGCACACTGGTATGCGACATCTTACTTCTAAAATAATTTGAGAAAAATAATCTTCCTTTTTAAAACCCAACTGTTCTAGTGTTGCATAATAAAACATAATCCAGGCATCTTGTAAAAATTAGAATTCATAGAAAGATAAAACAAATTTTAACCTGTATATTGAGAGGTGTTCCACTGGAGGCAGTTTCACACAGGTGACTGACTCTGTTTGGATCCAGTTTTGAATGATCACCCCAAGGTGCCAAGAGTAATCAAAGTAAAGAAAATTCTCTCTCCACTTTTTCCTGTGTTCATTTTCTTGTTCCTAGCAGTTGCTTGTAATAATTTCCAAGTGTGGGAGCCTGATAGGGCGAAACAATTGAGAATTTTTTTTTCTGTTAGCAGCGATGTGAACTGATGGTTTTTTATTAGCATTATGCAGGAAAAATTATTGCAGAATTGTGAAGGCTTTCTTGGGAATATTTCTGACAAAACATGCTGGAAGTTTTGACATGAGATAAAGATGTTTTCCAAATTCTACACTGTATTTTCTCCATTAGAAATATTTATACAGAAAATTATATTCTCATTAGGCAATCTCAGTAATCCAAAAGTAGTATATGTATACAGAAAATTGCTCATAGCAATGTTTTGCATCAGTAAGAACAGTAGGGAACAAGTTTAAGTTTCAACACATGAACAGGGAATGTACATACAAAGACCAAATACTGTAATTTATGGAAACATATTATCAAAGCAATTTAAAGTAAATACTGTGACACAGCTAACTTTTATCAGTGCAGACAGCCGAACATTAATGACACGATGTTATATGATACAGTAGTATTCCTCGGAAAATGGGATAAATGTTGCACAATTCCCTTATGTGAATAGTTTCATTTAAATTATCAGAAACACATGGATGACAAAGCAAGCAGCTTTTTAATTTTGATTTAAGATTTTGACTATGGCCAGCAGTGCCTCTTTGAGCCACAGGGAAGAGAGGAATTCCTAGGATTTCAGTGCGGCTTTATTCACTCACCCAAGCCAAATTCTCTGGACTGAATCCAACAGCTTTACACAAGTGGCAGTTCCGCCTGCTGGAAATGTTAACATCACCCGTGATTTCAAAGTAAAACTTACATGCTTGCAAACAATTGTGTTCCACCACCCCTACAGCCATACAAAAGCTGGTCTCAGGAATGCAGAAATCACAGCACCAGAAAGTGAGCAAGTGAAAGGGGAATGTGAGAGGGAACCTGTAAAGTAAAAGAGAACTTTGCCTGGGTCTCCAAACTATCTGTTTGCCAATCACAATAAAATTCAAAAAGTTTAAGCCATTTATTAATCAGATTAAAACCACTCCTGCTTTCTGCAAAGTATGACAGAAAACATTTCATAAATACCTTAAACTGAGCAGAAGAGTATGTTTCTATCAACTAAATTAATGGTGAGAATGGCCAGCAATAGTTTAACAATGGGTACAGAGCTTACAGGCAATCTGAATTAATGTATTGCAAGTTATAGAAACAAAGGAATTGGGGTTGTTTTGCTTGTTACTTTGATAAATCTGTAAGGTTTGCTGCTGGATTATTCAATGAGAAGGGTAACATTTGATACACAGTGCCAAACAGAGCTTGAATTTTTGAGGGTTTCTAACATCATATCAGATCCAAATTTTTGTAATTTCATGTAGCAGCATCACTGCCTAAAATGGCTCCACTTGCACTGCTTTTTAAATTATCTGGTTTTGTGCAGACAAAAGCTAAATGAAATCTGTTCATCAGCTATATAAAGTAATTAATGAAATTATTAAGGACAGCTCTATGTGTTTTCTGAGGACATGAAATTGCCAGTTTTAAGAAGAAAAACAATCCAACAAGCCGATCATCAGGTTTACCTTTTTACTTTTAAAAGCAGCAGCAGTTCACCTCAACTTTCTATCTTGTTGCTTTTCCAGTCCATCTAGCTATCATTTCTATTAATGCTGTCTCGTTCAGCATCATCGTATTATTATGCAACTTAATGGCATGCATTCTTCATTGCTCACCTGAAATCTGAATTTATAAAACTGTCATCTGTATAACACTGTAGACTCAAAGGCTTCTATATTAATCAGTTTTACTGTGTTTCACTGAAGTATTAGTTTTTGTGCATTGACTAATAACATAGGGAATACTGGGTACATCAATCAAGGTCTATCAGGAACAAGCTCAGATGGTTTCTTGCTGCTTCCCCAGACTTCTTTTTATGTCTCTGAATCACCATCTACAGATGTAGACTTCACCATATGGGCACATCGAAGACCAAACATTTAGTCTTCTCTGTGATTTATCCTTGAAGCACAACCCCTCCCCCCAAGTTAGCTGTGCTCAATAACTCTGTTTACAGGGGTGTCACACCCTTTTGCTGACACATAAAAAAGGCCATCGCTGTGGTATTTCTATACCTGTCTTAACAACGACAGATATAAATATTTTAAATTTTGTACATGTAACACTACAATAAATTCAGCTCTTTTTAAAGACTATTCATTTTTCATTCAGTTCTTACCCCTCCCAAGCCCAATTAATTACACTATTATATCTTTTATGACGTTTGTACTTAACCCTTCCTGATCCTTCTTGTCTCATTATCTGAAATATAATAGAAAGTGAGTGAAAAAATACGGATTAAATTGCAGGCAATTTCCTGCTTTCTAATCTAATCTAATTTTTAGCTTACAAAGTGGCAATGCTGCTGTGGTACCAGGACTTTTAAAGCTTAATTTTTTTCTTAGTAAGCATGAGTTTGAAGCACATATCGAAGAGGACTTCAGAGCATCTTAGACCTTAGACAATTTTGAGGGACATGATTGAATCACAGAGTTAAATATTTATATCACGGGAGAGCTAAACAAGATGCTGTAAAGTTGCTTAATGGATATTTCCTCATATAAAGCAACTACACTGAAAAGTCTTGAACTGCCAAGCAGTTTAGATAGATTTTCTCTTTTTAAGCTAAAATCCCCCTGAGCTGAGATTTGTGAAGGGCTAAATTCAGCTGTCCAGTGAAGGATGGAGCAAAAGTAATCCAAGTCTTCTGTTCCTGTTCCTCTCTAAATGTCTCCCTCCAGGAGGCTGTAGAATCATGGATCATAGAATCATAGATCATTTTGTTTGGAAAAGACTCTCAAGATCATCAAATCCAACCATTAACCTAATGCTGGCACTAAACCATGTCCCTAAGAACCTCATCTATGTGTCTTTTAAGCACCTTCAGGGATGGTGACTCTACCACTTCCTGGGCAGCCTGTTCCAATGCCTGACAGCCCTTTCCACAAAGAAATGTTTCCTAATATCCAATATGAACTTCCCCTGGAGCAACTTGAGGCCTCTTGTCCTATCACTTGTTACCTGGGAGAAGACACCAACACCCTCCATGCTGAAACCTCCTTTCAGGTAGTTGTAGACAGTGATAAGGTCTCCCCTCAGCCTCCTTTTCTCCAGGCTAAACAGCCCCAGTTCCCTCAGTTGCAACTCATAAGACTTGTTCTCCAGACCCTTCATCACCTTTAGGGATCTATTCTGTAACATTTGTGCAATGGTCACATCTGATGGCAATTATGACCACAAAACCTAGAGTACCTACAGTGACAGAGGACTGACTAGGGTGTTCAGTGCCCTAAGTGGCTGAAAGCGTGATGGGAGTGATGGCACCAAAGACCCAGGAGCATGGACCACTGGAAGGTCTGATGGCTTGGATGCCCTCACCACACATAAACAGAGCACTGTGACACCCAGGCAGCAATGTCACACACACAGCAATGCCCCACACACACAGTGACTTGTGGAGGAGAACGGAGACCTTATTGCTCTCTACAACAACCTGAAAGGCAGTTGTAGCATGGAGGGTGTTGGTCTCTTCTCGTAAGTAACAACGGATAAGACGAGAGGAAATGGCCTCAAGTTGCACTAGGAGAGGTTTAGACTGGACATTAGGAAAAATTTCTTCAGGGAAAGGGTTGTCAGGCTTTGGAACAGGATGCCTGGGGACTAGTGGAGGATGCAGCGGCCTCTGGGGAGGGGAGGGCCAGGGGGAACTGGGTGCGATGGGTGGGATAATGGGCACAGTGTGTCGGGCAATAAACCACGCAGTGTTGGGGAGGACATGGGGAAGTCGCGTCGGTTTCTGGTCATCCATCACCTGTCAGGGCTCTGCTCCAGCAGCGCCCAGATGAAAGAGCCCAGCTTTGTCTGTTGTCTCTCTCCACGGTCACTCTGGAACCTTTCCTGCGCAGAAGCCTTGATGTTAATCCCAGTGAACTGGAAGCTGTCAGGCACACACGACGGCAATTTGGTAAAAAATCACTTTGGGGTAGATGCTCTGCTAAGTTATCTTCCCTATCGTGTTGCTCCATGTCTTTGCAAACTGCACTGATCTTTTTCCCATCAGTGACAGGGCTCCAGGGACTTGCTTACATGTGCCCACAGTCCTCCTGCCCCCGTGGGATCATGGAAATCATGGACTGTGAAAAACTGCACATAACTTCCTGCGAGCTTAGGAGGGGGCAACTTCTAAGTCTCTAAACATACAGCAAATGGTCCCTCTCTGAGCAGGTATAGCTGAGAAATGGATGTCATATCCTCACTACATGACCCATGTAGTTTCCCTCTTTACATTTCTTATTTTTCCTCTTTACATTTCTTACTTTTACTAAACACTTCTATCATGCTTATTTTAAAAAAGGAAAACCCACTCTGCCTCACAGCATCTTTTTCTCCTAGGGCATGCAGTTTCCCTCCTTACCTGATGTTTGACACTAAAAGCTTGGCAACTTTATTTTAGGAATCTCAGTTAAAACAACAAAAATGATCTTTTGACCTTGGAGAAACAAAGCTCAGTGTTATGGAGAAGTTGCAGTTGCAGAAATGCTAACCGCCGTCTTGGTAACCAGTTTAGGCTTTTTTCTTGTCTTGACAGATGAAGACATTTACTATAGCCATATCAGAGATAAATAAACCCTCAGTATCAATGCAGGCCGGGGGAGGAAGGGATTGAGAGCAACCCTGGGGGTACTACTGGATAAAAAACTGGACATGAGCCGGCAATGTGCACTTGCAGCCCAGAAGGCCAATCGTACCTCGGGACTGTACTGCTGTATTTGCCTGCTGCTAGCTTGAATTAAGCTGAAGATGAGATTTTATCTGTTTTGGATGAAGGCCCATAAGAATACTCAATTCCCTTAGAATATTGAGGCTGAATTACATTAAATAAACTGCACAATACCAGAATAGGAACAAATATAAATAACCCCAAGTTATGTTGAAGTGCGACACTTAAAGCATATATATTTTGAGAAGGAATTTTGAAAATAACGATCCAGCTTGTCTTACATTGCAACACCTGGTAGCCCATAGAAACTTCTGTCCTAGTATTCGTGTTCATAAACTTTTGATGTTCACTGTAGCATTTGTGGGTGTTGATGGACACTGGCTG
Organism: Columba livia; assembly: GCF_036013475.1. Classification (NCBI taxonomy): domain Eukaryota; kingdom Metazoa; phylum Chordata; class Aves; order Columbiformes; family Columbidae; genus Columba; species Columba livia. The sequence continues at coordinate 13,193,289 of NC_088604.1, forward strand.
AACGTGAGCCAGCAGTGTGCCCAGGTGGCCAGAGGCCGACAGCATCCTGGCTTGTATCAGGAGTAGTGTGGCCAGCAGGACTAGAGAAGTGATTATACCCCTTTAGTTGCTGCTGGTGAGGCTGCATCTCAGATACTGTGTTCAGTTTTGGGCTTCTCATCATAAGAAAGACATTTTGATACTAGAGAGAGTTCAGAAAAGGGATGAGGGGATGGAGCACAAGTCTGATGAGGAGCGGTTGTGTGAACTGGAGCTGTTCAGCCTGGAGAAAAGGAGACTGAGGGGAGACCTTATCACTGTCTGCAACTACAGGCAAGGAGGTTGTAGCATGGAGGGTGTTGGTCTCTTCTCCTTCTCCCAAGTAACAAGTGATAGGAAGGGAAAATGACCTCAAGTTGCTCCAAGGGAAGTTTAGATTGGATGGTAGGAAACATTTCTTCAGGAAAGGCCTGTGAAGGAGTGGAACTGGCTGCCCAGGGCAGCGGTGGAGTCACCATCCCTGGATGTGTTTAAAAGATGCATAGATGAGGTTTTAGGGACATGGTTTGGTGCCAGAATTAGGTTATGGTTGGACTCAATGTTTCTGAGGGTCCCTTCCAACCAAAATGATTCTATGATTCTGTGATTCTCTATTTACCTGATTTCATTAGTAATACAACTTTAGAAATGTTCAGTGGCTTCTATCCTCTGAGATCACCAAAAATACCTGTTGCCTACTAGTGGTTTCTTGCCCCACCCCAAACTGGCTGGCATTATCTCAAAGCAAAACATCTCTTGTGGATAGGTGCCCGGCACCATTTTCTGCAGTAGCAAAAGAAAACACAACAAAACAAAGCCACCTCCAAAATCCAGAAAGGCCACTTTTCTCTGTAGCCTACAAGGCTTGTTTGTGTGCGAATACTTAAAAAAAAAATAAATTATTTAAACCTAAACTGTGCTGTATACTTAATAGGAGAGGACCAGACTGAGACATCTTACTGAGGTGGGGCTGCACTGGTTTGCAAAGCATCTCTTCACCCTCTTGCCAAAAGCATGGTGACCATGCAAAGGAGTTTCGGTGAGAAATAAGGTCTTTTGGTGTGACATACAAGCTCCTAAGGTGGAGGGAGAATTTAGGAACAGAGCCATTGTATAGGAGATGTCAAAGTAGTGCTCATTGTATCACTGTGGCTGTTCTCCTGACAGCTGAAGGATGTCTTTTCTAAGTTAGGAGACATTTGCTAGTGCTTTTGCCACTGTACTGACATTTGATATGGCATTTCAGAAGTGCATGAGCAACTTTGATGAACCTGACTACTGATTTCCCTGTATCCCCTGTGACCGTAGATTTATGGGTTATCACATGTCAGCTGAGTGGCAGTAGCTGGCTCTGTGTGTGCTTTCAGTTTGTAGCAAATGTAGATAAAATGAGTTACACCAGAGCTCAGTGAAAAAGATAACACTTTTATGTTATCCTTGGCAGTAGCAATGGGCTATGATTAAGTATGCAGGAGCTGCTGTGTTTCAGCTGATGCATGGTAACTCATTAATATTCAATAACTTGATCATATGTCAGAACCCTCAGTTTTCTTTAGCTCCTTTAAAAAGTCTTCGGCAGGGATTGTGCCTTGAGAAGGATCTTCCACCTTGGACGTGTATGCTTTTCCCAGGAGTTTACGCCTGTAGCAGCTGGGCAATGTTCGGCCCTTGAGACTGTTGTGAATCACATTTAAGTAAGAAAAAAAATTCAAGTCCTACCTGGGCCTCTGACTGGTTTAGTAAATCTGTAAAAATCACTCTTGTTGAGGCGTGTGGATCCACATAGGCCTATGCAGAATGCCAATCATATCCTGAGAAAACTACTTGGGCCACACAGGAGAGAAACTGTGTCACGCACAGAATAGTAAGAGGGACATATGCAAAGGCAGACTCTTCCCCCAACAGGTGATTTGTGAGAGTTAACTTTTGGTTAGTGAGAGGTTTAAACACTGCCTTCGCCCCTCTCAGGCTGTTTGGTAAAATCTGGAGGGGAGGATGCAAGCTGCTCCTTGCAGCACGAAAAAACAACAGAGCTGGGTGGCCGAGGCAAAAAAATAAGTTTTACGAAGCAGATTTTTAAAAGCAGGTATTTAAAACCAGGGTATTGTACTCTTTCTGTCAGCTAAAGTGACTTTTTCTGGATATCAGTTCATGGGCTTGACTGAAGGTATGCTAGGAATGCCAAATAGGTCAGCTGGGTGCTTAACAGACCTGTCCTAAAGGAGTGAGACATGATCCAAGAGCAAGATCAGCATTAAAATGTGTGTTAGAGTGTGTTAGGACGGAAAATGATCAACTCCTACTGAGGACTCTCAGTTCTGCGCAGCAGCAGTGAGCCATCCATGAGATGTTTTATTGATGACACCACAGGCTGTGAGACAAACTCCATGGATAAAGATTTTCAGGTTTGCTTTATGGCCTTTCCAATAAGCAGTAATCTTTTTTTCAATAAGATAAGAATTATCAGCAATCCTTTACATTATAAAAAATGCCTGAAATATACCTTAGCTAATTTAGCTTTAATAGGAAAGTAATTACAAAGCCAATATATACTTATTGATTGCTACAATTACATTTACTGGACATCATCATCCACACACTGTTACATGAACAGAGTCTGCTAAATATCTCAATTCATATTTCAAAATCTTAGAGAGGGATCTGTATCTCATTAAGCTTAAAACATTGCTATGTACAGGAATAGATTTTCAGTTGTTTGGAATGTCCCTTTTCTCTGGGCTATTATTTTTTTAAGCCAAGCATCTGCTTTGTGTGGAATTCTGTGCATGTGCACAGAAAATTTTGTCCAAAATTCTTCAGCTGTTTCAGAAAACTAATACATCATTTTTGAGAAAAGTACATGATTTTGTTCGTGTTACAGAGGCAGTTTTCTTTAAGTGATCCAATTACCCACATGGGGCTTAAAATTCGGCAGGGAGGGACTGTGCCTTTTACAGCATCTCAGCCCTCATCTTCCCACAGTGGCACAACATGTCACCCCATTCTCTCTATAAAGTGATTCCTTTTTCTCATTTCATTGTCTGCACTTTCACAGACCCACCAGTTCTCAGGCCAAGTTTCTTTTTTGTGTGTGAGCAGGAGGTTTGGCCAGAGACCTCCCCAAGCCCCCTCCCAGGCAGCTGGTCTGACCCCTGGTTCTCCATCCAGCCTCAGCTCCTCACCAGCTCTGCTCTTCACATCCTGCTCACATTTACCTCCCAGTCTCCTGCCACAAGCTGCGTTTTTGGTGTTCTTTTTTTTCACAGAAACCCTGTGTCAAGTTCAAACCCTCACTTCTTATTTCCAAAGCTTTGCTGCTCCTGAACTTTACTGTGAATTCCTTTTCCCTACAAATTTTCTTTCTTGTTTTTACTGGGATGTTTTCCTTTTCTGAAGCGCGTTTAACCCTGTCTGGATGTTTCTAAATTCCTGCAGAACCACACTAAAAATACGGCCTTTTACCTACAGGGGACCAAAAAGATTACAGAGACTGGAGAAGCTCCTGGCAGCTTCACCCACACACCTGCACAGGGTGAGGCTCCATTTGCTTCCTCGGGGCTCACTCTTCATGGCCTCATTCAAAATCCTGACTCAGATAAAACTCCCCTTGAAATCGATGGCTATATAGACTAATTAAGAACTCCTGGACTGGAACCAAACATCTTGTTGGAAGCCTAATGAGGGATGATTGTAAGTTGATTCTCTACAGTAAATAAAAGAGGAGTTCTTGGTTCTCTGCTCTCCTTCGAAAGTTGAGAGTGAATGCAAGAAAAATGTTTGTGCTGATGTTGTGTTTTGTGCACAGCTGTATGTAGGTGACTGCTGTCTTTGAGTGTTCAACACTGTACAAATCTTGCTAAATAAAAAAAAAAAAAAAAAAAGAAAAAAAGAAACAAATTTAAAAAAAACTCCTATGTGCTAAAATTCACAGCATTATTTCAATCACTTTGTCTGGGCTCATTTCTCGGGAGACAGTGTAGAAACACCATTACTTTAGCCAAATGTAACTTAAAAGTTCTTTTGAAAGGAATGGTAGAAAAATTATTATATGAATCCTTTGTGAGATTGTTAATCTGGTCATATGCTTAATTCCCATTACTTTTTCTCTGTTCTTTGAGTTCTAGGACAGACTGTTAGCTTTAACTTCCCAATGGGATCTGGCCAAGCTACAGTCCAAGTATCACCAAAGTAACACTGAAAATCTCCCAGGGAATTTTGATGAGGATTGCAACGGTTTATTGATATTGTGCTTTTTGTTAGATTCTGGAAAATAAGATTTAATTGTGAATTAAAAAATGGCAGCATAAAGAGCCATATGTAAAGAATTCCATAATAAATGTATACAGTATGGTATAGTTCTGGTGAACACAGGAATTCCATATCTAGTGCTGGAATTATTATTTAGGAAAACTTTTGTTCCTCAGTAACAACAAATGAAACTAGTTTGTACTTAGGTTGATGTTGTAGGGGCCTGAGTACTGATGCCAGGCAAGATAGCTTGAGTATTTGCACCACAATCTGAAATATAAGATTATGTAATGAATTTTCAATGAACAATACCAAATCACTAAAAATTGCCATTGAGAACTTAATTTTCTCTTTCTATAACCTGTAGAATTTCATTCATGCTGACATTCATGGACAGTGGTTTTCCAAAAATAAGCACAGAATAGTAGTTTTTTTGTGCAATGTATTTCAAATGTCGTAATCTTTCTCTGACTCCATTTCTTTCCTTGACCAGGTGGGGGTGTTCTTGGCATAACATTTCTCAGGAATAAGATCCACAAATATATGGCAATTCTCTGCTGACATCTGGGAAGAGCTAGTTTTAGTCTGTGTTCCAGCTCTGACAACAAGCAGATGGGATCAACATTTTGACTGGATCATAGAAGTGTTCTTATTCTGAAAGTCATATTACACCAAAATCCTCAACAATGAGTCTGAGCCAATGGTTCTGGAGCAATGTGTTAAAATTAACATAACCATTGGACACAATGTGGAATAATTGCCCTAACAAAAGTGTTCTGTTTAGTGTTTACATTTCTAGCTGGGGGAAGATTGGGGGAGGAAGTTTGTTTATTTTTGTTAAAATTATGGAATAAAATAAGAATTCTGCAAATAGTTTTCTGTAGTCTATAAAAAGCCTTTTTTTCTGAATTCAGTTGTTTATCCTGTCTCTGTCAGTCACTAAGTAGCTCTGGAACTGTATTAATCTTAGTGTTTATATGGATGTATATAGACTGTTATGCTTTAGTGCCTTTGTACCTAAAAAGAGAAAGGAGTAGTAGTTTGCAATGACCCTGTTAGACAGTGAAGAATTTTACAGGGTGAAAAATGGTACAAGATTTCAAAACACACAGTAAGGCTGCAACCAAGCCAGGAACTGAAGCCAGGGTAGAGCCCAATATAGGACCATCTTTTCTATTTTATTGTCACTCCTAAAGTTTACTAAAAATACGAGTTCAGTAAGTTGCTCAGAAAACTGGTCCACTTGCTCCAGTGCCAAGAAGAACTGAGTGTCTAGAAAATTCAATCAAATTTTGCAGATCTTTACGTTAGAGCTGTGGGCTTTCTCTTGAAGGTGACTTCTGCTTCTCAAAAATGGAAGTACTGTCACCTGAAATATCTGCTCCCTGGTCACACAAGTGGGATACCCAACATTCAACCGTCACAGCCACCATGATGGTAAAAGGTGAGCATTCTTCAGCTTAAAGGGTATCAGTCCATGAACACGTAATGTGAAATTAATGAAGTGGATAACTATGGGTGGAAGAGATTACTATTTTTCTCTTACAAACAGGAGTTGTAGCTGAAGTTGCTTTTCCAAATAAAGCATAAAGTTAGATTTCTTGTTTCCTTTGTGATCTGCCTACTAGCACTACTGACCCTTGTTAAGCCAAAAGGCATGTGTCTTCAGAAACACTTCTGTACTCGCTGTTGTCGTAGTAAATATCATCACCTTGACAAAAGGCATGTTTTGGCTTTTATTGCTTAATTCACAAGCCAATATTACCCAGGAGATAATATTAAAGGTCCATATACATACATTCACAACATATGATGCTCCCTGAAGAATGGGCAATACAGCATTACACTGCATTTGTGCATATGCAGAAATCTGTGCACTTAGGTCTGCTATCGTATCCATCTACATTCCAATAATTCTGAATCACTGAACTAGCTTCAACACCAGGTTGCAGCATGCTCTCCACCCACTGGAGAATTCACACAGAAGACAACTATTATGGCTGCCCCAACCACAGGAAAAGTTTTAATTGGTACTCACACCAGAGAATCCAACCACAAGACACAAATCCATAAAAAAAATGCGAGCTTCATTAGCTCTGCTGCAGATGGAGCTGCTTGTCTCTCCAGGAACCACTCTTTACTATATTTGTGGCAATTTCACCAGACTTTTCATCTTCCATTTCATTTGAGCTAATCTCTCTCCATCGCAGCTGGCCTGCTGAGCTCTGAGGAACAGATGTATGAGGTTCCCGACTGCTGCTTGGCAAACTCTGCTTGTGCCATTTCAGTGCTAGTGCTGTGTGATTCCTCCGCATCCACTCCCTTCCCCATCTCTGAGTACTCTGAGCTGTCACAATGCAGCTGTGGATCAGCGACGGTTTCACAGAGAGTCCTCTTATATTTATGAGGGGGAAAAAATGTCTGTGACTCTTTTATTTCTCATATTTTTTTTCCAAAAAAGACCACCTCCAATTTCCCAATGTTGGCTAATGGAGCCAGTGAGTTGGCTTTGGAACAAATGTGTTTCATTTCTAAACTAACTCCAGTCATCTGAACAAGCTTCGTACAACCTCCTTTTATCACTAAAGTGTTTTTCCTGTCTCTGTAAACCCCGGGTTTTTCCTGTCTTTGTGAATTTCCCAGAGGATCACCTTCTGCAGAGAAAGGCAGGCATCTTTGAAGAGACACATTCCTGCTAGCTGTATTTTAGGACATTTGATAGACACTCTTGGCAGTGCCTATATGTTTTACCAATACATGGGGGTAGGGATAAAAAGATTAGATCACTTTTTAAACTTGAACACGATTAAAAATGTGATACAAAATGTTATTCAAAATATATGGACTATAACTCATCATGAACATAACATAAACCAGAACATAATGTCCAGCTGAAAAAGGAGATTTTGTAGTTAAGCAATTTTTCTAACGACAGCACAGTCCTAATTTGAAATAAATTGGCATCAGCAGCCATCAAAACCAATAAGACCATGTTAACAAAACACTAGCTAAAGACGTGGACTTCAAATAACATTATTTTATTTTCACTAAATAGAAAATGTTAGGAAGGCAATTGTGCTCTTGAGAAGAGCCAAGCAAGTTTCCACACTTCCTCTATGCCCATCTCTTCTACAAGCAAGGGAAGAAATGCTGACGCACAAAAGTCTTGTGAAACTTAGCATACTAAAGAGGAAGAAAAATTCTAATCACCAACTTAAAGAGGTGAGATGCCAGTGAAGTCAGCCCATTTCCACCCTGGATGGGAACTCCACATTCTCTTAGCCAAGAGTGGGCAATAAGATACAATCTTCTGAATTTTCTCAGCACGGAGATGTTAGCTGGCCTTTCACATTTAATTTGTAGTGCTCTTTACCTAGAGAAAGTGCTCTTTACCTTTAAAGGGACACCTTTACGCTGTCATCCCTAGGTTCAAAAAAGACGTGCTACTTTAACTAGTAGGTTCTCCAAATACTCCAAATTCTCCAGTTCTTTATGTGTTACAAGGAATTGGAAACACAATAGTTAATATTTTTTCAAAGTTATATCTTGCCCTTATAGGATCTAACAGATCATTTATATCTCTAATTATAATAAATCCTATTTTATATTAAGATATAAGGCGCTTCTATTCAGATTAGATTTCTAATTATTATAAAAATTATGGAGCTCTTTATCCATCTTTAATGTAAGATTCTGCAGTATATTACAAGTACGTGACAGTACCACTCTAGATTTTAGGGCAGGGTATAGGAGAAAAGCTATAACATCCAAGATTGTTGAGAAATTTCAGAAGACTGCCCACACCCAAACAAGTTTGGCTGCAGATTAATATCCTTTTGCTTTTGAAAATATGCCTTGGGATATGTAAAGCCTCAGTCACATTTTTATATGTGACCCAAAGACAACAGCATGGAGGGCTTTAATACAATTTAGGGAAAGCATCATCAGACTTTTCTGAAATATTTCTCCTCTAGGTACAGTTCTAGAAGTCCTTGATTTAATTTATAGAGCTGATAGGACTGGTGAATATAGTGGAACATATTCCATTGTGAATGATGCATTCTTTTCTTTCATAAAATCAGCTAAATGGAAAGAAGGAGCCACAGTGGCCCACTAGGAATCCTGCATGAGCTGTCCAGAGAGATTCCTATTATCTTTTAATTTTCTGAAAATCTCAGAACACCAGAATTTCTCGTTTTAACATCTTCATGTGAGTCTCAAGAAGGAAAGGACCATCACTGACAGATAAATGATAATATTTTTCTACCTCCAACGGCTACTTGTGTACCTCCCAAAATCATGTGCATGATCTTGACAAAATGCCAGGCGTTCCTGTTCTGTTACATCGCAGTGCTGGCAAAAAGCCAAGGAATCAGCAGTTTTGGTTTCCATGAGTAAAAAATTCTTCCCAGAGAGTTCAGATGTGATGGGATTTTAATGTGATCCAGGATGTTTCTTAGGTCAGCAAGTCTTTTCTAGGTGGTGAAAGGAAGCATTACAAAGAGGAAGGCCCTGAAACCTGGCATTGTGTTCTTTGAGGTAACTGTACCGCTGCTCCTGGCTTGTTGCCCCTCACTGCATGAAGGAAAACTGTATTCAGATAACAATATCCATAACTGAGGACTTCACAGAGCTGTGGCAAACACAGCTGATTGATTTTGTTTCTCAGGCTTTGCTTGCTCTGTTTTTCAAGTGCAGACCAGCTGCTGGAAAATGGTATATCAATTCTTGCTGTAAGCCACAGCTCTTAGTACCAAAGTGCTACTTTAGCCTTTTCTGAGAACATCAGTTCCCCCAAATTGAAACCACGGACATTGTACAAAGGCATTTGATTAATTTTTCTTTTGTATTTTAAGCAGTATCTGTTAACATCCAAATTACTCTCTGCTTCCTGCAATGTTCACCAAGATAGGAGTGTTTTAAGAATGTACGTTTGTGGTAGTTAAACCATCATGAATGTTGCAATGTCAGGAAATATATGGTTTTCCACTCTTTTTTCCCCTTCTCTTTTTTTTTTCCCCTCTTGCCAGCTACTTCTCTATTTATAGAAATACACCCCACCATCTACTTCAAAGGCAGTGCCAGGGAGAAGCAGATATTTAGAGGAAGTCCATTTACTTGACAAAAACATCCATTACCTTTATCACCAGTGGAGACCAAAAAAAGAATGAATTGCAATACTTCACTTGTGAATGACTAATTGAATTGTGAAATATACAGACACTCTGAAGTCACTGTGATAAGCTAAAATACTGGTGCTCATAAAAGGAAGGAAATATTGTAGATAAGATAATGATTCACATGATTTGAGACTAGAATACATTCTCAGTTTGTGTTGATGCTCTAAGCTTGTCTAATTTCCACCAAGTCTTCTTAATCCATGGTCAGGGAATTAGCTCAGAAAAGAGAACTGCAGAGGATTTCCACCTGCTTGGTTCAACTATGAAATTAGCTCCAAGTGCTAAATGCACCATGTCCCATCCTACAGAGTTCAACTGTCAACTTCTTAATCATAGAACCACTTAAATTAGTTATTTGACTAGCTCTAGTGATGCATCTACCATAGGCACTCAATTATCCTTGTCAACGTGTGCTAGCACCTCCAGATACTGCAAGTGATGGCAGAGAACATAGGCAGGGGTGTTGCTGGTGGCCTTGCTGGGACTGTGCAGCTGTTCAGCTGAGTCACATATTACTACATGTTGAATAACTCCACTGAATGTCCCGAGGGACTGGGACTTCATCATCTGTGCTGTTAAATCGTCAGGGAGATCCTTGGCATGTCTTTAGCTTGGGCCAACTTCCGTATATCAAATGCCTCAGAAATGGTTCAAATCTATCACAAGGCAAATACCATTTCAGTAGGCATTGAATGTCCTCTGTTTGGGCATTCACACTGGGTGCAATGTTCTTGATGCAGGCTTTACTGTGTCATTTGATCTCAATGACAGAGAACAACATGGTCCACATTTAATTTACTGGCTTGTTTCTGTGTTGCAACAAATAACTCTTCAGCATAAAACACTGGAACTCAGGAAGTCTACCCCAAGAAATTGAAATTTTATATGTATATATACTGCAAAATTAAATAGTATGTTAATAGTATTCAGTTAATTCAGATATTAAAAGCTGCATATGGATATAATGCAATTATTATGCTTACTTAGTGACAAGCATGTGGTTCATTACTGAAGGAGACTTGCATATGCTCAGGGGATGCTTTTCGCATTCTCCCTGAGCTCCGGGGAGGAAGAAGGGGTGACCTTCCTGCCCTGGCAGAATCCACCCTACAGACACATCCAAATCAAAAGGTAGCTTATATTTCTAAGGCTTTCTGAAAAGCTTCTGAACAGGAAAATGTTTTGGTCTTTGCAATGTCCTAGGGGCCTGATCCAAGCACTTTGTGAGCGAAGAAAATTGCTGAGTTTGCTACAGAAGGTGAAATCTCAGTGCCATTAAAGTAAATGCCACTGTCCCCTTGATCCACTGAAGTTGGGCTTTCAGTGCATAATGTTGAAGAAATCTACCTCCATATCTCTCAGCTTTAACTGTTTGAAATAAAAATAGTTCAGCAACGTACTATAGTGGTAATGTACTCAATGCTTTTATTTTTATTTTTTTTCCCACAAAGGAATTAAGAGCACATTATACAGGTATACTTAGTTGAATTTGGTTACTAAGTATTTTGTCTGATATATTTTATTTAAATGCCAAAAGGTCTGGCCTTGTTTACAAAATGAAAGAAATTATTAGATTCTCTAGGTTCTCCTCTCTAGATTGACTCAGTCTCATTTGTATCCAAGTGACTTGCGATTCATCATGGTGTCAGGAAGGAATGTCCTTGTTAGAACTGGTTACGTTATTCACTATATCAGAAGAAAAAAAAATCAGGAAGGAAATGTGTTTTTATGACCTGGGATCTGGAGAAGAGGAGGTTTGAGGAGTAGAAAGTGACTATTTCTACTACTAAGGTCAAGGTGGAGGCGAAGGGAAGGGAGGAAGAGGAGAAAAGGTAAAAAGGGCAATTTGCTGCGTATTTTCAGTACAGATTTACACTGCTAGATGCTTTAATGCTGCATATCTCATGATATGGTATTTTAGGTACAATCTATGAGTGTGGAATAACTGGCACAAGTACTTTTCCTTTTGCAGGCAGGATCACGCTGTAATTTTAGATATTGAACATTGAATAGTAGGTACGTGACCCACTGGATATCGTGATGCTATTGAATGGGACTCAGCACTAATTCTGTGCTAAACACTGCTGAGGAGAGCAGTGTCCATAACTTAGATGGACGAATAACAGGGGAAGAAACAACTGAAGCTGAAGTAACTTGCCTACGGGTGGACGACAGCAAATTGGCAGGCCTGGGGATTAAACCTGGTATTCTGATTCTTAATCCTATGCCCTGCTTGTTCAGTGATAATGGGTAGAAGCGTAGAATGAAATAGAAATTGCAAAAAAGTTCCATATTTCTCTTTTCCCTCCTCTTTCCCTTTCCTTGCCTCCCTATTGGTTTAAGGTAAAATTTTTACTTAAAAAATTACTTCCTACCAAAACCAATTACGTAAACTTCATTAAAATAAGCTTTGAAGCAACCGTGACATAATTTAATGTTAGATAATTTATTTTGAGTGGTTATTTCTGCTTGTATATAAAATTCAATAAGCACATGGACAAAGCTAAGAGGACAAAATGTACCTTCAGAAAAATGACTTAAAGAATGTAGAGTTGCTAAACAGAGATTCCAGGTCATTTCTGTGTACAAACGTGAGGGGACATAGCAACTCTGTATTTTAGAAATAGGTTTTCACATATCATTTGGATGCCTAAGTGCACATGTCTTAAAGCTCTTGAAATTCAGCAAGTTTAGAAAACTTTGATGTTATTCTGAAAAATCAGATTCTTTAACAAGAAAGTTCTCAAAGTATATACAAGAGAAAGTACACATTTTTTCTGTCATGTACCACACAAAAATGACATGCACTCCAATCTCATTTGCAAGGGTTTCTACCACATATTTTCAGTGCGTCTGTTATGCAAATTGCACATCCCACTGAAATTGTATCTGACCATGTCCACATTCTATAGTAAAAGCTGAATTGCAACTGAAAAGTCAAACACCAGAGCCTGAGGATGGTACTGAAGAAATGTTAGCACAGATCCTCACTTTTCTCATATTTTCAATTCAGTAGATGAGTTTCTTGGATGAAGTTTGTACAAAAAGGCAGTCATGGATATAGATGCACTGTGGGAAAAGGAGTCTGGCCAACGAACTGGAATGAGATGGCCAGGAATGCAAACTGTAATTCCTGCAAACTCCGTTGGCAGCATCTAGTTACAAGTCTATCACAAGACAAGAATGGTGTTTGCCACAGGAACGTCTGTTCATTTGTATTATCTTCCTGTAAATCTTTATGCTGGCATCAATTTGCAGCACTTCCATTTCCTGAAAAATTACCTTTATCCCAGTAATCTCATCTGGGAATTATACCCATGTTGCTGTCAATATATTTTATATTGTCCATAAGTGATGGCAAATGTTCAGTGTACAGAGACCCCAACAACTGCTTAGAGCCTTGACAACTGCAAAACAAAGATGTTCTGTGCTGGCCTAAGCTTGTGAGAATGAGAGAAGTGCTGGAGCCAACCACATACTTTGGGACTATTCCAACTCTGTCAGGAAAACCTTTTTTTTCTTTTTTGGTAACAAATGGCACTAATGAGAACAATGAATTTCACTAATTAGGTTAAGAGGCTTAAACAAACAGCCTAACTAGAACAATGCAAGATGGAGATGGGAATATAGATTATTGTAAGCTTATTGTCATTGTAGAATGATAGTGGTTTAGTGGGCCATCTAACATTATTATAATTAAATTAATCACAAGCTTCATTCCAGAGCTGCCTATTTCTCTATCTGCTGTTCAGATTTAGAAGCAAATAAGCTGTTTGACAGAACTGGAAGAAAGTAAATCTGAGAGCTGCTAGGGGGTGAATTGACTGCACAGGAAGTAAATTCCTTGTTCAGTCAAAGAACAGCTGTAGTTTTTACAGAAAGGGAGCTCAGTCCAGGAGCTCATGTCTCTAAGCTTTTGGAGAACAGCGTTCAAATCCCTGCTCTGCTGCACATTTTGTGTATGATCTTGAACAATTCACTTGAACCTCAGTTTCTTCTGAGCTAAAAACTACAGTAAAAGACAGAAAAGTTCTGTCTTGCAGGAGTGTTGCGTAGCTTATAACATGCTCAGATAAGAGATAATGAGTTAATTTAAATGTCTTATGCGCCACTGTAATATTTTGTAAATTACCCTACTAATTTCCTTCGGCTGGCACCTGAAGGATGCTCAGTGGAAATCTTGCTTTTGCATGCAGGCTGGTGTTTTCGATGAGGAACCAGGATTTTCTTTCTCTGGTAACACTTGTTCAATGGTTCTTTACATGTGAAGTTCCTATACGTTTTCCAAATTGGCCCATTTTTCGCTGTGCGGTAAGTCAGATCAAACATGTTTGCAAAAAGATTTCATTCTTAGAACAGTTAGTAGAGAAGTTAGGAGGGACATTTCCACTGAAGTGGGTACAACATCATATTCTCCAGGACAAAGATTACTGTGATCATAAAAGTCAGGTTTGCTGATAAATTTCTTCAGGACCAAGTGAAGGAACATGCTTTCAAGCTTCCACAGCAGCATGACAGGATGGGTTAAGTGACGGATAAAAGCAAGAGTGGCATTGGACTGGAAATGTGCTCCTTGAAAACTATTGATTGTAATTTGTCTGTATTTAAGGTGAGAAAGCAGAAGGTATATCTCAAATATTAATTATTTCGCATTTATTAATCACCTCCAAGTGCCTTGAAAAGGGTTCAATTTATTAAAGCAAAAACAGTTTGGAGAACCTAATGGAGAGAAGGGGTTGGACTTGAAATATAGGCTGATAATGGGTTTTGCTTTGACGTATATCTGCCACATAGCTAAGCCTTCCAGTGATTCACATGCAAGTCTCTAGCTTGTTTATAAAAAAAGTCTGGTTAAATTAAGAAGTAAGGTAACAGGGAAAAAACCCACAATGATGTACAATATAAAGAAATACCTATGATGTAACTTGGAGGTAAAAAAACAAAAAACAAACAAAACAAAACCCCACAAAACCAAACCAAAACAACAAAAAAGAGGATGTTAGAAGCTAAAAATCTTGAGGGAAATGCTGGCATGATAAAATGTAGTTTTTAAATACATATTGGAAGAAAATTATGTCTTAACATAGATACATCCTGATGTTGGCAACAAATCATCAAATTCTTATTAGAAGACATAGAGTAGTTAAAACTCATAAAACAACTGGCTTTCTAGAAACAAAATACAGATGAAATACTTCTACCATATAAGAACAGCAAATTTCTTTCTGGTTTGTCATGATCTGAAGGAAATACAGAGCAACTGTAACTAAAATTAAACACAATTCAGTGGACACAGATGGTTTGCACACGAATTTCTCTAGGAAATCTTTAATGCTAATTTTTAACAAATTCTGGAATACCAAAAAAATTCCAGAAGACTGAAAGTGAACTAACAGTATGCCAATTTTCCAAAAAGTCTGACAAGATGATTGGAGTAAGTATAGGTCAATTAGTCTGACATCTGTTCCAGAAAATAAAACAGAAAAGCTGGGAAGAGAATCAGCTGAGAAATAATTAAAGGATAGAAATAAAATTAATTCCAGACAACATGGTTCTACAAAAAGCAGAACATGTCAAAGAAATCTCACTTTATTCTTTGATGAAATGGCAAGCTTGTTTGAGTAATCTGATTTTTGTAAAATATTTGAATTTAGCAGCACAGAATGTTCTGATTTAAACATTGGCATCCTATACTATTAATAAAGCAAATGTTTTATGAATTAAGAACTGGTTAAGTGATAGATCTTAAAAAGAGATTGTCTCCAGGAAATTATCAACAGCTGAATATACTTATAATGGAGTTTCATGGGGATCAGTAGCAGACCTGATACCATTCAATGGCTTCACTGATTGTTTTTGAAAGTAAATAATAAATCACTTATGATAACATTTGTAATTAAAAGCGGGGGGGGGGGAGGTTGGAGAAAGACTGTGGTAAAATAGTAAATAAGGGTAAGGCAATGAGGCAGGATGATCTGGATCTCTTTGTAAACAGGGCTCTGAAAAGGACCAAGGGATCAAAGTGAAGGAGCAGACTGATGTGAGGTCTCAGCATGGTAAAAGTGCTGATAATTAGCTCTAATTGCTACCTGCCTACAAGTACAACTATGCTGTTCTCTGCATTCAGGCTCTTCAGAGTGCAAGCAGCTCTGGTGCCTCTGTACTGCACTTCTCTTTCTCTTCTGCTGGTTAGTATAAACTGAGACAGCTCAGATGCCTTGGATGCCTCTGCCAGCATGATGTAGTTTTGCCCTTGATCACAATCATAGTACTTTCACAGGGAGAACGTAACGGGTATTAAATAACCCTTCAATCTAGGAGGAAGGAAGTAACAAAACCCAATGTCTGGAAGTTTAAGGAGTGCATGTTTGAGTTAAAATATATTGTACTTAGTATATGCACATTACTAGAAGAAATTGTCAAGGGAACCTTCATCTTTAATCATCTCTGTGCCTTTGGAAGGATATAGTTTTGTGAAAGGGAATGGCAATTGCTTTCCAGGAGACCTAGGTGAAAAAGCACCATATAACTGTCTCATTATTGCTTTTAAGAACAGTGACCTGCTAGCAATTTTTGTTTACTGCTCAGAACTCACCAACAACAATTTTGGGCTGGAAAACCTTGAAATCTCATCATACTCATGGAAAGAAGAATATAGCCTGTACAGAAGAATTTGCAAAGCAAAATAAAGTTCATAATAGAAAGTACTAAGAAGTTGAATCTGAAACTCTGCTCTCAGGCAACGAGCCTGCTGGTTGGAAAAAAGAAAAAAACCTACGTCCTGGCCTGGCCGAGTTAATGCTTTTCAGATGACAGAAAGGGTATGACCTTGAGAGGTCATCCCCTATCTTAAGTCAAGATCAACTCCACTGAAAGCTGATTAAGAGAAAAATGAAATGCCAGCAATGTTAAGCTCACAGGTATAAAAAATGTCCTTGCTGCAACAACGTAAATGGCTTCTAATCCAACTGAACTCCCCTCTAACCCAGGCATCTCATAGAAATAATAGCAGCTTCTCATGCAACCTGTGAATGTGTGACCCTTCCAGAAGAATCCTTAAAATTCCCCAAATATGCTGTTTTCTCAGAGACTGCGAACTACAAAACCAGAAGGCACTGCGGCTAAATCTGTGTACTTGTAAACTAGTTTGAGTCAAGGATTAAAGAGTGTCCTGACCCTAATTCAGCGCAGCTAGTGTGGAAGTGCTGAAGAAGGTTGTATTTCAAGAGCAGGAGAACAATGAGATCTGTTACAAGTGACTGAACTTCTCAGCAGAGACAAAGGTCCTTATTCAGGAATGTGTGCTTTTAAATACAGTTTTGCAGGAAGATCCTGTAGCCAGTACCCTAACCTGCCTATAACTCTTCTTCTGCCCACTGCTGAAACAATAAACCTTCAGGATGCCTGTTCCTGTAGAATCCCTTATCCTATCTGATGATGGTATACTTAAGAATCTTTAAATTAAAGGTTATTGATTTGGAAAAACACAGTAGTTTGCAGTTAAAGAATGATATTGAAATATTTTCTTAGTTAAATGACCTTAAAAATCCCACTTTTTTCAGTTTTTTTCAGTTAATGTATGTTTGTTCTATATACATCTTCAGTACGATTACATTTAGGGAATATTGCAGTAAATTAGGCTAACTAGAAGAGCCTGCCAGAGGCAGTGTTCATTTTCCATTATGGATTATCTTGGGATGTAGACTAATGCTCTCCATTAATGATTTTCAAAGTTGAATACAAGAAATATTAGAAAAGATATTCTCCATCTTTCTAGATAACATAATAAAGAGTTCTGACACAGTTGCTTTGGAAAATATCTGAACAGTTACTTGTGTAAGAAACTGATTTACACAATCTGCTCAAATTATGTCTTACAAATCCCAGCCAGAGACCCTGAAAATGCACAGGCTAAAGAAATTCAGAATTTAGCCAAGAATATACATGTTAGATCAATTTAAATAAGCTAGACTTGACCTAAAAATAGTAATGCCACAGGCCCTTTCTGCTCCTACTCACTATCAGCCATAGTAGTGTCCATCAAGAATAATGTATTTGGCTCCATGGGTTTGAATTTGCAAAGACTAAGAAACTGAAATTACATTTTTACATTTTGTATTTATTATTGCACTGACATGAGGGATTAGGTGGGAAGAAGAAGTTGGGGTAGGGAGAGAGCAGGATCAGCGCATCAGTACAAGTATAGATTAGCTCAAAGCAGGTGTGAAACCTCACCAGAAGTGTCTGGTCAGGTTAGTTTGCACTGGAGCTCAAACTCCCTGATGGTCTGGCCTTTGTCCTGAGCAAATGGAGCAGGTCTCCAAGCAGGGGTCCTGGCTTGCACACAAACTCCAGCCACACGTCTGGTATAGGCAAGATTGGCTCAGGCCCAGGCTTGATCCTGAACTGCTCCATCAAATGGTGCAGACATCACGGTGCTTCATGGACATTCTTCTTGGGCCATGTGTGATACAGATACACAATGAAAAGATTGTGCCTGACCCAGTTTTAATGATCTTAAAAGACAAGTCTAAGGTGAAAGACAGGAGGTGGCAGAAACCAACAGATTCAGCGCTAACAGTGAGATGTGTAGGAATTGCCACAGGAACTTTGGATCATTTGTCCTTCCATTAATGGCTATTTATACACAAAGTGAGAATCTAGCTTTAACAGTTAACATACAGCATGCAAATCACTTTTCAAACTCAGCTCACATAGATGGTGTTGTTGTTTTGTCCTGAAACCAAGGGTGGTAGAGCAGCAGATTGTGCCTCCATAGTGCTTTCTCTAATGGATGTCACAAACATCCCTTTGGGATAACATCCACATCTCCTATAATTTGCTTCGCAGTGCCAACCACACTAGTGGCACTCAACAAATGACTCTGTGTCAACAGGCTGGAAGCAGTTTGTACTAATCTATGGGCACTGCTTTCTGAGAAACGTTAAGAAGGTTGTGTGTTTAATATCCAAATTCCATAGCTGGATGACCAGGCGAATGGACAGCAGCCGAAATAGCCACTCCCCTGCTCCTTTGTGGGCTCACCAGACTGTCTTCCCGAGGACAGTAAATGCAGGAGGAGGAGATTAAATCAATAAAGATGGAGAAGAGGAATTTAAATAGTTTCTCTTAAGGGAGAGATGCATTGCTTTTGCTCAAGGAAAGCAAAACCCAGAGCCTAATGTATCAAAAGAGGAATATGCAAAAGATCTCATGTAGAAGATAGAAGCATTCTTCTAGACTTATGTTATATTAACACTTTCCCTTGTTACACTGTGTTACTTATGTGGAGATGAAATTACTTTTTGCTTTAAGAAAACTGTGTTGGCTCATCAATGGAAAATCCTGAAGAGAATCCTTTAAGCTGATTGAGGACATGTTCAGTAAACGTATTTCTCAGTTCTCTGCAGTGTAAATTGGATTTACCACTCTTCTCCTCTTCACAGAGGTTACCTGAAATACATTCCTTAATAAATCTGTTATAACATGACTCATGTTTTACTATAAGCACAAGTTTATATTGCTATAACTTTCCGAGCAGTTATTCTGGCAAAAACTCGCATATAGATGCAGTTACGTAAGTGCATAGTATCAGTATATTCTCGTGTCTCTACTAGCAAACCTCTCTCTATACAGGCACTTCTTCATTGCCTTGAATTGTAGCCATACTGTGCTGAATGCAACACTGCTATGCTGCTGTCTTTCTTGCCTGAGGCAAGAATTAACCCTGAATTTTTAAGTTGAACCATTAAAAGCCAAAGGTGTTAGAAGTGCAGAATGTCAGCTTTTTCTCTATTCCTCCAACTGTCTGTATCGCACTTAGCTTTACAGAAGTCTTGGAACTTATTAGGTCCCTTTGGTGTAATGCTCAAGTAAAAAAAAGAGGCTTCAGCTGTGAGTTTTCTTACATCTGCAGACTTCAACAATGTTGGAAACTTACTAAAAGTTATGTTGTTGATTCACTTAGTATTTATTAAGCATAAATGTGAACATGGTAGAAGATCTTGTCATAAAATATTTGTATTTTCAGTGTAGGTTTAGGGCTTTGGTACTCAGACCTAACCATTGCGAAACCAAAAGATAAGGGCCAGCTCAGGAGATGAAAGAGTGGACGTCAAGTAGGAGGCCATTGGCCTACAGAACATGAGAAAAGAATTAACACATTTTGAGAGGCAAGCTGCTGGCCCCTGGGGGATGATATCCAGTTCAGTGTTTCTGTCACTGCTCCAACTGGCTGACCTGCAGATTGGTTCCAGACCTGGGAACAGCTTGCCCAGTTATCAGCCCAGAAATGAATACTGAACACATGAAATAGAGAAGAAAGGAAGAAATGTGCTAATGAGGTTTTATATAGAATGTTGTGAGTGAAGCATAGAAATAATGAAATAATGCTTCAAATGTGGTAGGACCTGGGAGGGGAGAAAAAAACTTTTGGCTGGGTTTGAAAATTGCTAAAGTTAAGAATTTAGAAAGTAGCAGTCATTAAATTAATAAATAATGAGGCCCATGTAAAATTGTGGTCCAAGAGATTAAAAATGCATAAACTTTCAAGACTTATATCATTAAAGATGATAAAATAAGTATAAGTAATTATTAAATATACTTGTGATTAATTGGTGTTCTGTTTGGATCTGTTTATTTGGGAAGTGCAGAGTCTCATTCAAAGTCTGAATAAGGTGGCATATCCACATGGGGACTATGCAAACCATGCAGAGGCCTCAGTTTGCAGTTCTATAATTGCATCAGTTCATGTTGTGCCTAAACAAATTAGTTCCTCATGAGGAATGTAATTAAACAGTGAATAGAGGTGGAGCATAAGCCCATGTATTGTGTGCTCAAAGACTGAGAGAAAAGATGTATAATCTTGCTTATTTCTACAGGTAGTATGTAAATCTTTATAGGTTATGTAAAAAAGTGTGGAAGCTCTATTTTCCTCTGCTACCTGAGTCACTGAAAAATAAAATTTTGAGAAGTAAAATAATGCAGAAAGTTTCACTGCTATTTGGAGAAGTGAAGAACCCAGGAAAAAAGAGGAATAACTAATGACTGAATAAACCTGAAAGGCAGAATATCCCAGGGATATGTGAAAGACAAAATATGCCACTTCTGTTGGGACAGGAAGGACTAGACACCAGTTTTGTCAGTGAGTGGAGGGTGCTGCATTGGATGTCTCACCAAGGTAGGCTGGCCACTGCTACATCTTGAGGGCTTCATCCAGTAGTAACGTGCAGCAATGACGTGCTCAGTAAATGGATCCTGGATGATCCTTTCCTCAGCCTTTAGGGGGCTGCATTAATGTCTTCAAGTCTTCTTTTCTGTCACCCCAGTTTCTCCTGAAGTTATGACAGTATGTGTCTCCTTAAGTGCTGCAGTCACCTCTGCCATGGCCTGTTCTGGTACCCAGTGAGCCCTGGTTAGAGGACTGAGCATAAACCTGCTTTATCTCTGAGTAATGACGCAACAGGTCAAGCCATGTATCCAGGACAGCAGAGTAAGAAGTTGGATTGGATGTTTGGCACCATATTCTCCTGTCCTCCCTGCATTTAGAGTAGACACACAACTTTATAGAGAGACAGACTCAGCTTGGCTTTAGGCAGACTTTTCCCCCTAGGTTTCTGCAATACCACAACAGAAGTGGACAGGAACAAGAAAGAAATATGAAAAATTTGAGCACATCCAGAAACAAAGCAATTATTGCAGGATGCATAAAATATGAATGTGTATCCAAGGTGAAACAACTCAAACACTTGCAGTGACAAAGGCTGTTCTGCAAAAATAATTTTCAATATTTAAGTAACCATTTCTGGTAGCCCTTAGAGTAACAATACAGCTTGATTGCTGCCTGTTCCCTACAATGTTAAGGGGCATCCAGTATAATTTTACTGTAATAAGTAGAATCTGAAAAAAACAAACAGTAAGACTGCAAAAGCAGACTCTTTTCCTGAACCGCTTTGCCTCTGGAATATTTTGATGGCATGACATACAATGTTTATTGTTTTACATGTCTTTAAAGCCTTCAACTTCTCTCTCTGTCAACACATTACTCTTCAGCTTCATTGTGCTATTCTCTCTTCTCTGGTGCCGTGGGAATGTAAAGTAAATGATTCTACTGTTCTCAGCTAGAAATTGGTTTTCATTATAATTTCAAGAGGGGCTTTGAAGTATCTACTTAAGCTCTCACAGTTAATAAGAGACAAGGCAGTTGCTATGCTACTTGTTGATTAAATGAAAAACAGACCTGATAACATGTGAAATCTTCCTAAGGGAGGTGTTTCTCTTATGGAGATACCGAGCAGTTAAGACCTGATTTGCAAAGTTGCGTGTCTAAGGTTAAATGCCTAAATGGTCACTTAAAGTTCCCAAAGCAATGAGCTGGCTATCTGGAGCCAGAGTGTCAGTTGTGTAAATCATCATTAACACTAGCTAAGCATTTGGGCAATATGGACTTTGAGACCCAAATATCAATTTTGTACTCTGATCATTAAAAGTCCTAAATTTTCAGTTAAGAATTAAATGATAAAAAGTGTATTTTTCTGAAGTGCAGTGTGACAGAAAATTCTAATGACACCAAGCAGAAGAGAAGATCCTCAGCTTTGCCAAAACTGGGGTTGTATAGTTGAGGCCAGAAATAACATGTAGTTTCATACCTATAAATCACAGTCTGAAAATCAGTTTATAGGGAATTTCTCTAAAATATAATTTATGTTTCTGAAATAGAATATAGACCTCTAAATTCAGGACAGCAGTCTAATCTAAAGCCCTGACTCAGTTTAGACATCAGAAGTCTCTGAAGTGTGTTGTATCCTTTAAGTCACACTTAACACATTCTGAGTACATGGCATTCAAAATAAAATGTGAAAGTCACAATTACTTCCACCTTGAAACACAGCAAAAGGAGGTGATAGAGCAGTTTACTCATTAAATATTTTGTGCAGGGAATAGGAGCTGTATAATTTAGATTTTCATGCTGAAAACTGCAACTCCCAGTTTTTCCCTTTCCCTTGAAAACCATGAACTCTGCAGCAAAGAATGTAAGAGCCATGAGACCCAAGAAAGAACAGGTAAGAGAAAACATTATTTGGTAGTCCAGTGATTTAAACACTGTACATAATTTCCTTTTATGTGTGTTTCTCTGTTTAAACTGAAAAGCAGAAGCAATCCACAGCAGCAGAACAGAAAATGCTATTAAATCTTGTTTTACTTTCTGTATTTTTGGTCCCAGACTTGCTAGCTGAACTGTGCTCACCATATGAACTGCTTGAGGTGTGGTGGATATACCGATAAGCTTATGATGATCCTCTTAGAACAGAGGAGATCTGAGTTTAGCTCCCTTAAGCTAAGAAGGGCTTTCATCTGTTCCAGTTATTAGCAGCAAAACACCTGATTTTGTAGTTGCTCTCAAATCAACAGAGATAGCAAGGATCGGCATTCTGGCTTAACTGAGGAGCAAATACCAACTGTACGTATACATTGGATGGCAAAGCTCAAGACAGGGGAAAATACACAATTTCAGATACATTTCTGTCTCCAGCTGGAAGAACAAGCCAGCCGCTGTCAATACTCTTGTGTGTGTGAGGGGCTGATATGTTTTCCACCCCTACTCCAAAGACTCAAGATTTTAGGTGACACATTACTGTCTGTTGCAACATATGTCTTTCTTTGAATGGGGTTCTACACAGAGGTCTTTAAGTTGAATTATCTAAAACAATTATTTCATGCATATGGTGTGTTAACTTTTCAGTGATTGCCTTAATAAGATATACTAGGTGAAGAAGTAACAGCTCACTGTCAATGTTAGTAATTTTGAACTTTTTATGAATATACCAGTTTCTGAAAACAAAGATATTCACGATGTTAGAATAACATAAAGCTTATTCTATTAATTCACACTTTCTGGAGAGGAGATGAAAGTTGGGAGATTCTCCTAGGGCAGTAGTGTCCACAAGTATTTTTCATTTTATACCTTTATTTCACCTTTTTGTTTTCTATTTTATATCATGATGTGAGGTGGTTTATTTTGCTCTTTTTGTTTGTTTGTTTGTTTTTCTTTGAATAGCTTCCATTCTGTAAAACATGCACATCCTTTAACAGTTAGATACAGAGAAACAGATCAGTGATTTCAAGCTCATATAAGGAAATTCTGTACAGGGATAATTTTTTGTTTATTGTTTCAGATTTTCTTTATTGCACTTGGCAATTTGAACCAATCTTCACACTGAATAAAGTAATCTTGTATTTACAAAACAAACAAAAATTCCAGTTGCATGGTAACCAGCACCCATACTAAGCCCTAGAAATATCATATCCAAAGGGCCAGGACTTTGTCAAAGAATCAAAGTGCTTTTGACTGATTTATTCATATGATAATAACTGCAACAGGGATTTTTAACCACTACACTACACAAAACAATCCTGTAGCCAGATCCTTTGCTGTCACTGGAGTCAAAGGAGTTACACTGTTGGAGAAGGGGATTCCAGCTCCTCCCAAGCAGTTTGTCCTTGTGCAGCCTGCAGAGGGGAATTTACCTCCATCAGAGAGGAGAGGTCTCACCAGGCAACACGTTCTTTCTGTCAAAAAGGAACTTTACTTTAAAGACACTGTGGACTTCAGATCCAAAGAGTAAGAGGGCATAAGAACTAAGGGTATGGGGTAGCCAGGAAGGCCTCCCAAAGTTTGCCATCATTCTAATGTTACAGAGACAAAAGGCAGACACAGCTGCACGATTTTCCTCTGGGAATTTCACATTAACCTGATAGCTTCAGAGGTTGCTGTTACTTTGGCTGAAGTTATATTTCAAGAAGCTGGAAGGAAGTCCTGAAACTGGTATAAACGCCTTGCTAAGGATCACTGTATGAGTAATTATGATCAGGAAGGTCTTCACTGCTCTCTTGAGTAAGGAGAAAAGAAGGTCCCCAGAAAAATTTCTTCCTCAAAGTTCAGTTTATAATGCACTTTCTTGAAGAACAAGCTGACAAATTTTCTTACGCATAGCATGCGGTTCCTCCGCAATCGTGGACTTGAGCAAAAGTGAGCTGATGTAAAGGCACTCGTTGAGGTATTCTTCGTTTTCTGCCTAATATAGAATGCACCTCATACTGTTGCTTTCATCTCAATGTTTCATGCAATTATAGATTTTGATTCACTTCAATCCTAACCTTTAATCCACAGACAACGGCTGGTAGGGTGCTGGGTTAACAAGAGTAGTGTCTATGGCAACATAGATATTGTGTATTGAAATCAATCAATTGTGTGTTCAACAGATGTAACTGGAAATACCTGCCATGATACTGTCCTGGTTTCAGCTGGGATAGAGTTAATTTTCTTTCTAGTAACTCATAGTGTTTCGTTCTGGACTTAATATGAAAAGCATGTTGATAATACACTGCTGTTTTGGTTGTTGCTGGATAGTAAAGGACTCTTCAGCTTCCCATGCTCTGCCAGGTGCCCAAGAAGCTGGGAGGAAGCAAATCCAGGACAGCTGACCCAAGCTGGCCAAAGGGGTATTCCTTACCATATAACATCATACTCAGTATATAAACTGGAGTTGGCCGGGGGTGGTGAAAATACCATTGCCCAGGAACAAATAGACTATTGGTATGTGACTGGTGAGTAATTGCATTGTGTATCACTTATTTTGTAAATTCTATTATTATTATTATTTTCTCTTCCTTTGCTGTCCTATTAAGCTGTTATTATCTCAACCCACAAGGGTTTTTTTCCCTTTCCAATTCTCTCCTCCATCCCACTTTTGGAGGGGGAATGAGCAAGTGGCTGTGTGGTTCTAGTTGCCAGCTGGTGTTAAACCATGACAAATACAAAATTTCAAATAAGGTAAAGATCACCATCACTGATTAATTCATGTTTAAGTGGGAAGAGAACACTAGACTTTCACTGCAAAAGTTTTGAGATGGTTATGCTTCCAAATTTTTTTCCTTTTGAACAATGGAGTCAAAGCATCATTTTCAGCTGTATTCTCAGCCTGAACACACACAATATTTAATGGGCATGAACTCCAGAAGATAACTGTTAGTCTTTGAGAGGACTGTCAATTCAGTATACTGACAGTGAGAAATGATCTGTATTTCCTTCACACATGTTGTTTTGCTCTCTACACACCCCCAGTTCTGTGAGCAACACTTGGTCCTCAGATTTGCCACAGTTCAGTCTGATGCAGCTGCTTTTTGCAAATAAACCCATGTGCTGTTTCTCATTGCTTCTCCATCTCTTCTTCCCGTATCAAGTCCTCTAGTCACTGTATTTTTGACTCTATGGATGTGACAGATGTGACATCTTCAGGTCTGTACATTTATCTCTTGATTTATGTGTCCTCTATCTTGCTAGCCACAAAAGCACCAACCTTTCCTAGTCCCAAGAATGCAGCTAGGCTTGGCCAGTCTGTCCGGACCCAAATCTACACAGCACAAGGGTAATCCTCTCTTGCTCTGTGGTTGTCACTGAAGGATCTATCCTACATTTACTCTCCATGGTAGACTATCAGACTTCTAATCGTCCAGTTTCAACTGATATAGTAGTTTGACCTGAAAAATAAATAGACTCCCTGATGTACGTATGGTTCTCTTGGAATAGATTTGCTGCTAGAGCGAGACAAGATTCAAGAAAAGCAGATGGAGTCCAGTATGCAGGATTTTCTGGTCTAAAGCCAGGAAGCTTAGTTAATAAGTCAACAAAACAGACTTCTCCATCTTCTAATTGGCTGACAACTTCAGGACCTAAGTTCCCGGTTATTCATACAGGAGCCACTACAACAGGAAAAGATCTATGTTGGCTTTAGCCTTCATAGTTGTTTTATTCTGACAAAAGTGGTTGAATTAATCTGTCTCTTTGCAGACAAAACATAGGTTACATGTGGCTTGTGGGATGCAGAACCTCTGAATCAAAACATCCATCTGTTTCCATCTGAGCAGTGCCATCTCTATAAACAACTGGTGTGAAGTTCTGTGTTGCTTTCTCAAGATAACATCAGACTTAAAGTCCAGAAGGCCTACAGCCTTCTGTACTGTCTCTGTCTTTAAACTTGGGTTAGAGATAAAACATATGTGATACTAGGCAAGAATATTCTGATCCACATTCTGTTCTGTGTTTGTACTCTCATTAATTTTGAGTGACCAACCTGTTGTAAAGGAGTTCTTTTCTAAGACTTATCTTACTTGAGCCTTTGCCTTTGACCATTTTGTTTCAGAATTATGGTCTGAGTTGAAACTCACTTGAAAACAGCAGCCTACAAGATATATTAGATAACATGCAGTTAAACACCTAGCAACCAGATGGCTAAATCTGTAGAAAATCTCCTGCAAAGTACATGCATGAAAACCTATACCCATGTTGACAAAGGATTTGTGGGAATGCTGCCTTAGAAGACATATATATGTGCACAGGACACCAAGGTGGGAAAAACAACACTGAGGAAAGAAACACTAGTCACTCCTCAAAGAAGTGTTGAGAGCCTGACCCTCAAAACAAACAGACCTTATCAAGAGTGATTTTTTGGGGTAAAGTGGTGGCTGAAAGAGACATAGAACTGCTCTAACAGGAAGAAGTCTCCTCTTGTTTGCTTCCTCCTAAATTCAGTTAAACAGGGCTTTGTAAATAAAAGAGGTTGGAAAAACACCTGAATTTAGTGCTCATATTTCCTCCAAAGCTTCAAGGCTTATTTGTTTTGCTAACCAGAAGGTCAGAGGAGACACTGTAGAAAGTCCATTATGGATAAGAATTGAAAAGAGTCACAAAATCCTTGATTGTCAAACAGAAAAGAATATATCTGAATTATCTCTTTGGAAAATTCTGGCACTGAGGAACAGAGCAATGAAAGAGAAGAAAAGCCACAGGGGCAGTGGGAGGACAGGCAGAAAACATCTGCAGCTGTATATGAAATTATATAGAAAATAAGAGAAGAGGGGAGGTCGTGGTAGTCTAGAAGAGAAATTATGCCAAACAGACAATATGTCTGGGCAGCAGGGATGACGAGGAAGAGACTGATTTTTTAAGTATTATAGAGAAAGAAACAGCAGGACATTAGGGTGGGAAAAGGGGTGAAAGAAATGAAAGGTGACATGAAGGTTGAGAACCTGAAAAGAGAAAGAAAATGTTTCAACCTCCAAACATCCAACCCTGATTATGCAGCTGTCAGCCCTGCCCCTTTAATTAAGTAATTGATTAATTAAAATAAAGCACTTAATCTCTCCATTTCCATATTATGCCTCCCACTAACCAGCACCAACTGTGGGGCCCTCATCAGAAAGCTCCTTCCTATTTGAATTCATGTTGGTTCCCAAACATATTACTTTGTAAATAGGAAATGACAACATTGGCTCCGTGCCCCAGTATCGTTGCAGCATTGCCATATGTCAGTATCATGCTAAACATAGTAAGCAGAAGACCCAACAATATAATTATTGAGGACATCTGTCAGCAGCACAGGCTACATCTGGGATTAGTAGCTGTAATGCTAGAAAGACCTAGAAGAAGCAGAGAGGAAAGTCCTTTTGTGTTGGCATGGATCCTCAGCTGGTGTAAATTTAAGCTATTCAAAGAAGCTGATGAACTCAGCATCAGCTGATACTGGCTAAGAATCTGACACTGAAAACAAGGCCAATGTCATTAAGTATGCGATTCAATATTTTCTTTGTAAAGGTAGAAGGCCTCAAAACAATCTGATTTTATAACAAGGAAGATCATTTATTAGTGGAACCAGCAGGTAGAGACTGTCTTTTATCTCAGATCTGAAGGACTGCAGATGAGTTCGGAAAGCTCCTGAAAATCATTAAAAATTCTCTTTAATGTTCTATGTGCATCAATCTTGCCGTAGCGCAATTTTATATTTCAAATAAATGATAGGTAGAAAAAAGAATGTTTTGAGCACATTTAACGCTCGCTAAAGATTCTTCACCCACAGCAGAGTTTATCTTGTAGTCAGCATAGGCAGACTGTCTAGGGAAACCAGTGACACATGCAGATTAGACCTATTTATTAATCTGAGGGCAAGCTCCTGTTGGGAAGCAAGTATCTGCGTTAGTGAAATGCTGCATTTGAGTTAATATCCCCTGCAGAAATCACATAGCCATGTTTGTGCCATGCTGTGCTCATTCTAACGTACCATAGCTCTCAGCAAGACTTAATATTTCAAACACCAGGTTGCTCTAATATTGGTTATAGGGCATCTGGGCTGGAGGTTATCCACATTTAAATACACGTCAGAAAGACTTCAGTCTGTCTGTCTGTGTGCAAACCCAGAGGATTTCCAGCCAGTTCACAGCCCTATCGCTTAAGGACTAAGTATGTGATGAGGAGTTACATAGCCAAAGGGATTACACATAAGAAATGTCGACAAGCAGATTTTGAACAATAACAAGAAAGTTGCTTTCCAAAGAAAGTGCCTTGTGATGTATTAGATGAGAAATAAAGGAGAAGAAAGGTTAATCTCCCCTGATAAAAGCTTTTCCTGCATGTGTCATATAAAACTTCTAACTCATTTACACTGCAGATTAATGAACAAGGGCATCTGTACCTCTCAGTCAGGTTTGTAGTCAAGAGTAAATGAGCTCGTTCATTGGTCTCTCTCCCTACTTCTAATTTTTTTTGCTTTGAAAGATTTCTTTGAGGCCTAAATTCACAATCTATATGTAACTAAGGATACAGTAAATGCAGTAGATTACAGAATTCACAGAATGTAAATTTTTTTTCCCCTAAAACTAGGAAAAAACCTTCCTAATATCGCTACAATGAGATTCTTGAAGGATATAAGAGAGGTACACCTCTTAAACTCATTCATGCAGCTGGAAGTCCACTGAAACACTTGTGCTTATGGGTGTAGATATGTGGGCTTATGTGTGAGCTATATGTTTAAACTCTTCCTGTAGTCCATAAAGCCTGTAGATCTAGAGAGTGATTCAGCTGACCAAAGGGTCTACTTTAACTCTGATGCTTTGAATTGCCTTCCTGAGGTGTTTATTGCTCTCCTCTGACTGTAGAGGAAGCATACGGAGCCTAATGTTCTAACTGAATGCCTGTATACATTCCTGCTTCTCCGCAACAACATACACTTTACAGGCTGGCAAACAAGGTATCTAATTAACTGAGGTTAAATTTACTGTTTATTATGATGAGACATGAAAAAATGAATGCAGAAGAAAAATAATCTGATACAAACCTGTGACTGCAGCCAAACCATCGAAAATATTTTCATTTACATAACATGTAAAGAGCATTTTCTTTCCAGGATTCAGTTGTGCCTTTTCTAGACAGGAGGGAAAAGAGGCATGAGCACTGAAATGAAGAGAGGCAGGAAAAATGAATGTACATCTGCAGTGTGTTGCTGCTGTTGGTGCTCTTCAGTGGGCTGAACACTGCTTGAACCTTCCATGAGTGTGGTGGATGAAAGTACATGATTAGTCGTTGATTGCATGTACTCTTTTGTTAAAGCCAGGATCTGAATAAGCAGCTATTTTGTTTAGTTCAGTTTTCTTAATAGAACATTTAGAAAGTCCTCTAAAATAATTTTAGGTCTCCAGCCTCGCATGAGTTCATCCTATCCCTTTCAAAGGAAAGAGGAGTTGAGGAAAAATTTCAGGTTGAAAAAATGACAAAAATCCCCAAACAAACAAACTGACACATAATTTAGATAACAAGGGAAAATTTAAAAAAAATCAAAATGGAATTTTCATATTCTCTAATTTTCAGGATTTTTTTTTCCTCAGAAAACTGAGGATAGATAATTTCATTTTGGTAATAAAAGGCAACACTGTACAAATGGCTCAAGCCAATGGCCTGGCCCTAAAAACACAAATTTGTCTGCATCAGTAAAACTATCCACCACACTGACACTACTTACATTTGGAAAATCTGTGTGTTTAATGGTTAGCAGGATCTGTTTTCAAGTGGGGCTGAAGTAAGACTTAGATACACACCCTTAGCTTGGGGGTAGATTTCACTGTTACTGTTGAGGGAAAACACCCAGCTCAGAAAACTATTCTATTTCATTCTAGAAATACAATACCAGTTAAGAAACACAGACATACAGAATTAATAACTTAGTCTTGGCTGATTTCAGCTTTCTAGTGAGTTTTGACAGTAGTGTTGAAAACAGTGCTTGGATGAAAAGGAACCTATAATGGAAACTATGCAGGAACTTTAACACTACCAGCAGTGCCAATGAGTAAGTGCTCTAACCATAGTGCTTGTAAGAATATCACCCATATGGGGAACTATGCACCTATTGGACTTGCTCACCAAAAGATTAACTTCAAAATCTATAGCCTCAATTTCAGCAGTTTAACTAAGTTTAAATGATCTGTGAATTTTAGGGTAATGTATATTTAACATGCATCTCTATAGGACTATCGGACCCATATAGCTTGTCTTTATTTGCAATGCTATAGACCTTGTGACCATTCACTTAGGTGTAGCATATTTAATTTTTTAATGGGCTAATGCTTGTTCTTTCAGGAGAGTTCCTCTATATACAAAGCAATTACTTAAACCAGTGCTTGTTTAACTGACCTAACCAGACCAGTCACGTAATCTTTAGGCCTTTTCATATCTTGCCAGCATTTTTATTAATGGAATAAGGTTTTTCCTGTCTTAAATATTCTTTTGCAAATGTTTCCAGGCAGAATAAGAATGTGAATAACCTAGTGTTCAGCAATGAGTTTTTAACAGATTCTTATTCTTCTGTCTGATTTTTTATAAGGGAAATACAGTTGCCATCACATAGACCACATTAGTAATATCGCACTTAATTTTTGTTTCAGGCTAATATTGGGGTTGTTGCAGGGACGTTTTGAGGGACATATAGAGGGTGGAGCCAGTTTTCTTTGTTCACATTTCCAAAGCACTCCCCAAAGCACTATTCTTATTTTTGCTTTGGGATCACGCTGCAAAGCCTGGTGGAATTTTCACTTCCATGTTACTTCCTCAATGTCCTGCTATAATGTTTTGCTGCTTGGATTTCTTCCTCTCTTCCCCCTCATGAGGACACATGTATGCACACACATTGCACAACTATATCAAGCAACAAAGAGCACTCAGATGCAAGCCTTTGTTAAACCCAGAGTGTACATCCTAATTCATGCCTAAAGTCTCACATGCAACAGCTGCTTTTCAGCTACCAGTTTTACAAAGGCATCTCATGACTCCTTATGGCAGTTCTTTCTCTACGGGATTAATTGAGTTTCACACAACCCACAGGATAACAGCATTTGCTAAAAGTAAATTTATAGATAGCATGATTATTATATTTCTGTATTTGTAAAAAGCAGGGACAGACTCTCATTTTGGTCAAGCCCATTTAAAATCATAAAAATTCTTCTGACATCAAAGGAACCACCTTCATGTCAAACTGCTGGAAGCTAATAAAGAATTTGGCCAGGCTATTTCCTATTGTATGAGAAACATGCTATTTGTGATTAAGCTTGTAAAAAAGAAGCAGTCACAACCCCTTTTCTACTGCGCATTGAGTAATCAGACTCACCCTTGCCACATCTAAGCCCCCGCTAGGGCACACTAGGACATGACTAACATCTATTATATTTTTGTTTATTCCTCTCCTTCCCAGTCAATAATGACATGCAGTGACCGATGGTGTATTTAGAATACACCTTATATACTTACACTACTAGTCAAGGTAAGGTCAAAGATGTGCAGACAGAGGTGGTGAGGTTTGTTGTAACTATTCATTCCCGTGGGAATTTATTTCCCACTTTGGGTCAACTGAGGGAACTCTGTCTCTTGCACTGACACACTTACAAGTCTTTTACCGAAGCAGCTGCTCTGGCTGGGAAAAATTTAATGTGGCAGTTTTATGTGTGCTTTCCTCTCAGGATGCTACCAGTGGGCTCACTTTGCCCCCTCAACACAAAATGAGGTCTTGCGTAATTTTGCACTTCCCACTATTAAAGTAAACTTAAACCTTTAAAGTTATATCAAGGGAATGTCTTTAATACTGCACCATACTGAAAGCAGCCCCTCTGAAGCACTGTGGTTTTTTACCTCATTAAGAGAGATTATATTCTCAGAAAGCACCACTTGGATTTACAATTACAATTACAATTTACAACAATTATAATTGTTGTAAAATAACCATCCAAAGGCATTAAATGCAGATGAACTTAAGAATATTTTGTGTTGGGAAAGCAGGGGGAAAGAAAGCAAACAATGCAGAAAAACTAAATATGTAGGGCAAACTCATTGCAATGGAAGAAACACATTGAAAAATAAAGTACATAAAAATAGAAGAACATTCTACATTTGAAAAGCACATCAATTGTAATAAAAGCTCATAAAAGGTAGAATATAATTACAAGGTACAGAATTTGAACACAAGAGGTGCTTGGATGGTTAATGTGCTGGCTTTGCTCACTGCTAGTGTTATTTCAAAGTGGTGTTGAACAGGGCTACAGTCAAGCCTAGGAGGAACATTACAAACTCTTAGAGTACTATTGGTGACGCAGAACATTATTTGCCAGAAGTCTGGTCCCAGGGTCTGATTTTAAAAAGAGCATTTGCATATCTGTGAGCATGCTTAATTTTTTTAGCAACACATTGCCTTTAAACTGGATTAATTATTGCAGTGTTTTACATTAAAAACTTGTGATCTGATTCTGCAATTAAAAAAATGGTATGTTGTTGCTTTAGGTACAGCAGATTCCTTTCATTTTCTTCTACAATGAAACATTTCAGTACAATGGGTTCTGAAAACAATTTTTAATGCTGACCCCTCTGCATTCTAGTTTCATTTGTGGAGGTACACAAGCAGCCATAGTAACAGCCTCAAACATAACTTTCAAAACACACTGCCTTTGTACTTCAAAAGAGATACATCCCCATTTCTTTCTTATATGTCTTTTTTCAAGCCTTTTATTCTTCACAAAGAAATACAGATCTGACCTGACAAAACCACTTTTCATGACAGAGTAATCAAAATTATCCTGCCTGAGTAAATCTGAGAGCTCTTTTCCTGGTAGTGCTACCTGGGAGCAGAAAGGCATAGATTTTGTTTGTGTCTCTTGGAAAAATGTGGACTAGTTTGTGAAAGAGGATAATTATATTTAGACGTAGAGTCTTTATCAGTCCTCTGACCTTAAAGAGACAGATAGCTCTTATCTGAGATGGAAACCCATTGAATTAATTGAATGTACATAAGGGCTTTGAGGACCATAATTGTAATGGGGACCTAGATGCTCTCCTGCTTCACTCAAAACATCCCCACACTTGCTACCCCAGAAGACAACATACTCCCTGGGTTTTGACACCCTTCAGGTGTCCATACTGCTTGAAGGGTCAGTGCTGGTAAGTATGCTGTGAACTTATTTCCCAGAGTACTTCCAGAAAGAAAGAAAAGCTGGCATAGCTTCCTCTTTTTTACTTATTCCTCTAGGATGAAAAACATGCTCTGTGATGCAGAGGGTTCACTCTCACCTACAGTATTGCATTCCTGTTACTAGAAAAGGCTATAAAAAACAGTTCTTTAAAACTGCCTCTTTCCATCAGGCCACAGCTAAAGAAAGTGGAATTCAGCACAAGAGGGGCAGACAGGTATTTCTGGTGGAATGTAAGTCCTATAGGTCTTTATACTAAAAGAAACAAACTCAAACCAACCAGGTAAAATGCCCCTTACCCAGGAAAGCAAATCACATTTCTTTGCAGTACCTAGTCAGAATTTGTGTTGTGCCCTTATCCTCTCATCCTGGTCTTCTGTTTGTCCAGATGATGCTCAGGTCACCCAAACCTGTCTGGAGTGAAATACCTGTGTTTTCTTTGTGTCGAAATGAAGGATGGGAAGAAAAAGCAATCAAGTTTCAGCAAGGCAGAGGCACACACTTGAGTATCAAACAAAAGTCTAGACAGATTCATTAGCTGTTTTTGTTGGTTTGTTTGTTTGTTTCTTTGTTTTAAAATTCCCTTATACTAAATATTTGGTCTTTATAAAATATTCAGAATGTGTATGTATTAATAGCTTTCAAAAAAAACCTCTCTTTCAGAGGCTGCTGTTCAGTTCTGAGGCTATTATTGTAATATATGCAACATCCTCTCCTCTTTCTTTTATTGTTTAAAATATTCAAAAGACTAATTGGAAAAATAAATGTCTGAAAAATGTTTTAAACTGATTTGAAAGAGGGCTGAGAGTAATGCTATATGTACTTATTTATAAGAATTTAGTAAATGAAGGACTTGACTTTCAGATGGTGACTCTTTCACGTCCTTCATTGCCTTCTATAAACTATCTTGCACTTTAGGAGGGAAGAGAAGTTCCCGGAGCTGGACTCACGCAGTCTGATGAGAGTCTCTGTGCCACACAAAACGCTGCTGGAACCTTCTCTGCACAAACCAGACGACAACTCCATGGTAATGGGGAAAGCAGTCAAGCTGATCAGTAGAACTCAGGTCAACTCATTTAACAATGTTGGCTTTAAATCCTGTATTTTTAAACCTGTTATGTATTTAAAAAGGCTCTATGAAGACAAGTCTGAAAGATAATGCCTTGGAAAAGGGGGCAATAGTTCCAGAGATTTTGAGAGACATGAGTTTAAGTCTGGAATTTATACACATCCCTGGTATTTTCCCATCTCAATGGCACAGTAAAACTGCTTAAATAAAACAGAGTGGGGGAAATCAGTCACACCAGATGATTCATGTACGCTTCTCCCTCCACTCAAGTCATATTTTAAACAACATCTCATTGAAGTTTATAATAAAATGCTTATATATTTTTCTTTATGGTATTGGTAAGCAATGGTCCCTTTGTCTACAGTCTGTCTCATAAATATAAAGTTAACTGTTATTTCAAGTTCTATTAGATCTAGGTATAGGAGACCTTTGTTAACCTAAGTAGTTTAAAATTCTCGTAGTTACAGCTAATTTTCTTAGAACTCTGCAGTTAAATTTACCTTGGCAAGTTCATAGATTGCTCTTTGCTAGGAGAAAACTTGTATGGAAAAAGACGTTTCATATCCACATAGCTGATGAATATATCTGATAAAGCAATTTAATAATATGTTATATTTAAAATATGTATATTTTTACTCTGTGAGTGACAGTAAAGTTTAGGTAGTTTTCACAACAAGTCTCCTTAGGAAACTGGAACTGCAGAATCAAAATGTTTTTGCTGTCATTTGTTCTGTATTATTTTCTTCTCTGAAAATAACCTGGATACCAAAATGTAACTGCCTTGGTCTTTGTTCTGTTTTGAATGTTCCAGTTTAAAATCTATCACACCACAATCTCTGTGCTTTTTATTTGGGAAGACTGATTTTCTCAACCGTTTTTATATTTTGTTAGAATCATGTAGAACTCCATGACTGCGGAAATTGCGTTATTGTAGAAATTCAAAGGATACATATGAGATACTTCAACTAACACTCCACATACACATACAGAAAACAGAAAAAATAAAGGAGTATCAATTAAATCTGTGCCAGGCCCCAGGTGAGAGCTAGGAGCAATCATACCATAATTTTCTATATGTAGATTTTATTTTTATTCTGGTCTTACAATAAAATGGAAGGATCAATAGAAGAATTTCCCAGAGGACTTTACACTGTAAAAGACAGTTAGAAACATGTGGACCTAGTAGACCTTCTGAATCTCTAGTGTTTAAATGGTTTATTTACAGCTGAAGCGCACATTGGAAGCAGACCTGATTAAAAAATGGGATCTGAAAACAGTTGTAAACTTGTAACATGATGAGAAACCTCATTTGGAGACAGCCTTAACCAGATAGTACACAGGACATAGGGCACAGATGTGATGAGCCCACCTCGTTGGGTACTTGGAACGTCTGTTGTACATTTGAGCCCGGCAAGCTCAACTTACTAAGACACAGCACACCAACCAGTGATCCACAGGGTGGTTGCATTTTGTGCTTTCCATAGCCCTGGCAGCCACCACCAAGACTTGTGTGATGACCACCTCTGTGATTTCTGAGTGTCAACCATTATTTTGAGTGGTGCATCAAGTACTCATCTTGAACAAATGTATTTCATCTAGCAGGAGTGGTAAGAGTTTAATGTACCAATAGTTCCAGTAAATCATTCTGTGGACTGTGTCCCAGTCTTGAGGTGGAGATGGCCCTGACTATCAAGTGCTTTAACTTTCCTTCCTAGATTTCTTATATGTATCATTCCACAAAGATTTACTATATATCTCATTCTCAAGGAGTTTTTATTGATATCACCCTCTTGTAGTGCTTCAGTTTTATTTCCATCTAGATACAGAAATTGCTCCACACTTCTTTAATAGTTACATTATCTGGTTATTTGTGAACTATAGGACTGTCTACCACTATCCAAATATATATAATTGAATTAGCTTTTTGAGAAATTGGCTAATTGTTTCCATAGAACAAGCATTACTTTTTACAGTCAAATATAGTATGAATATAAATTGTTCAAATATCAGTGACTAACTCAATCACCAGTTCACATTCTGGAAAAAATATTATAAAGTTTATATATATACTTATTTTTTAGCCAGTTCTTGTAGACCAGATATCACATTACTTTGTTAGTCACTACCTGGCCAGAGTATAATTTTTTTGATTTTTTATCACTTTGCATGAACAGATTCCTTTGGTCCCTTTGAGATATATTAGAGGAGATTAGAACTGTGCGTGATAGTTATACATACTATTAGGCGTGAATCACTGAAGGGTACTGTTAGTTCTTCTGTTAAAATATTCACAGCTTGAATGGAAATACAGTTTGCATGAAGACGCAGCTCACCCACCTCAGTCCACTCTTTGCTGTATACTTTTGTGATTTCTCATTAGCTGACGTCTGCCTTCTGCCACAAACGGACTTACATTCCTCCCATCTGTTGTGAACCTAATTTAATCATTAGTCACTAATATGAACGCAACAACAAATACTTTCATGCATGAAGGGTCTGCCCTTTCCCCCATTGTCAGAATTTTTGTGAGGTAATGTTTTCCAGTAAAATTTTCATAACAGATTAGTTCAAAAGATCTATTTCTGTCTACATCAGGTTTTTATTAATGTTAAGTTCTAGATCCAGTAAGATCAATCAGTAATTCAAATGAAACTGTGTTTTTGTACAGATTTATCTGATTTTTTAAATCTGAATGTTTTCAGAATAGAACATTTCTTCAGAGTATTTCTACAGCTGTAATTAAGTTAGAGATTTTACAGTTACTCAGTATAGATATATTGCATGCACCATAGCTCATCAGTTATTA
The DNA here is from genome assembly GCF_036013475.1 of Columba livia. Taxonomy (NCBI): domain Eukaryota; kingdom Metazoa; phylum Chordata; class Aves; order Columbiformes; family Columbidae; genus Columba; species Columba livia. The sequence continues at coordinate 13,230,943 of NC_088604.1, forward strand.
GATGTATCTGAACTAGAAAAGCAAATAGAAATGAGACATCATTTAAAATAATTATTATTACTAAACTAAAAGGAAATTAATTAAAAACCAACAATGAAGACATAATGGAAAAACAAAACAGAACATTTAAACAAGATTTAAAAGTATATGAAGAACTCAAGAATCAATATATTTAGTGAAAAAAGAAGTAATCTCATTTAATTCTAATCTCTGTTAAGGGATTACAACTCCTAAGAATCAAGGAGAAGAATTTGAGCTGTGCAGAAAGAATCCTTACAGTTCATTTGTAGTCTAGAAAATTTACATGATAATGGTATTAAAAAATCTTTTTTCTGTGTAATACCAGAAATTTTGAAATTATCCATGAAAATATTAAAAACATTTTTAAATTGTCCTTTTTTTTTTTTTTTTTGTGAACACCTCATGCTGGTTGCCTGGCTGAGGTTTTGTTAGTGGAATGGTGGCTGTGGTGGTGTCATCTCACAGAAGATGCCAGGAGCTGTCCCTGTGTCACACACAGCCAGTGTCAGCTGGCTCCAAGATGGACCCACTGCTGTTCAAAGCTGAGCCCATCAGTGATGTTGGTGGCACCTCTATGCTAACATATTCAAGAAAAGGTAAGAAAGAAAGATTAACAAAGAGTGAAAAAAGCTTCACAGCAGCTGTGGTAGGAGTGAGAATGTATGAGAGAAACAATTCTGCAGACACCAAGGTCAGTGAAGAAGGAGAGGGAGGAGGTGCCTCGGGTGCTGGGGAAGAGATTCCCCTGCAGCCCTCAGAGAAGACCATGGTGAAGCAGCTTTGTCCCCTGCAGCCCAGGGAGGACCATGTCAGAGCAGATATCCACACTGCATCCCATGGAGGACCCTATGTTGGAGCAAGTGAATGTGCTCAGAGGGAAGCTGAGCCCATGAAGAGCCTGCACTAGATCAAGCTCCTGGAAGAAACTTCAGTCCCTGGAGAGGAGCTGGTGTCACAGCAGGTTTTCTGGCAGGACCTGTGGCCCATGGAGGACCCATGCTGGAACAGTCTGTTCCTGAAGGACTGTATCCCATGGAAAGGACCCACGCTGGAGAAGTTCATAAAGAACTGTAGCCCATGAGAAGGACCCATGTTGGAGTAGGCAAAAGAGCATGAGGAGGAAAGAGTGTCAGGGATGAAACACTATTGACTGATCGCAAACCCCACTCCCCATCCCCCTGCGCTGCTTGGAGTGGGAAGGTTAGAAAGATAGGAGGGAAGTTGAGCCTGGGAAGAAGGGAGGGGTGGGGAAAAGGTGCTTTTAATTTTGTTCTTATTTATTCACTACCCAGATCTTTTTTCAATAGGCAATAAATTATATTAATTTCCTTAAGTCTGTTTTGCCAGTGATAGTAATTGCTAAATGATTTACCTGTCCTTATGCCGACCCATGAGCTTTTCCATCATATTTTTATCTCCTGTCCTGTTGAGGAGAGGGACTGATAGAGCTTCTTGGTGGGCATCTGGTAGCACCAAGGTGAACCTAACACATGATGTACAAACAGTATTTTCTGAAAATAAGTTGCATAGTTGATTGGAGTGTTGTGCTTAATTTCACAGAATACATCCTTGTTTCTCTTTGCTATGTCCTTCAATCTTATTTCCTCAAACCATTCTTAATATACAGCAGGTCTACTGTGACACCCGTTGTTGATGAGACTGTCTGACATTGTCTTTTAGACCCTGCACTTGACCAAACTTCATTCAGTGTGGGATGTCCTGTGTTAGCTCTCTTTACAGAAGCACTCTTTGCTTTATGGAAAATTTCACCTAACATGGTCCAAACTTTTTCCAGGCAAAAGTATTGTCTTGGCCTCATTCAACATTCTGGCAGCCTTTCCTCTGCAATGCCCATAATCCTGTGCTTTGCGGTCCCTGAGCTGCGTCAGATGTCAGCACTAGCAATGGTGACATGTTGGAAATAAACTGAAAGAAGGAGGTAGGAGAACTCAGTATAAATATTAAAAATGGAGATTGGAGAATATGACTGGATATCAGTGGTTGAGGGAAAAGAGAAGCAGATCAGATGGAGAGACAGGACTAGTGCAAGGATAACGATAGGAAGTAGCAAGACAGGACTAGGAATGAAGCCTGTTTCGGAGGAGTCTTCTAAAGGCTAAGCAAGATGCCTGTGGCTGAAGGTTGTTATGGGAGGAAAACAATGCATCTCATTATTTTAGTTTGGATGTTTGCACTGGCAACCAATTTAGCACTGGATCAAGAGTGTGCTTGGGAAAGAAATTTCCTGGTGGGCCCTGCTACTGTGTTCTGGTTGCCATGTTACCACATACATCATAGATTCCTTTCAGATTAATCTGGAAAATGAATTACAGATCTTCAGTAACTGTACTTCTGCCTATGCACTGCTAAGACTTTTGACCCAGTAGGTTATATGTGGCCTTCAAGCCTGAGGAGCAAGGTGGTTTGCATTCACGTTCTTAGATTTGGCCTCTAGACTGTGTGCTTGCCGTACATAACACTTGGCCTGGATCTTCTCTGGATTCTAGGTGACTTTAAGTCCTAGTAATTACTTTTGTGTGAGAGCATAATATAATGTGAGGGTTTGCCAGAATGATTAATTTGTATCATCCCTGTGAGAATGTGGGATGCATACTCTAAGACATGGCACTGAGAGGCATTTGAGAGGGCAAGGCCTGCAGAGATAAGAGAAATTGTCCTGGGCAGAGGAAGCAAAACCTGGTGTAATTAATGTTCATATGATATGGCTGGAACATGCTTTGCTATGCACTGCTCTATCACTTGTAGCTGGGTTCCCTCTGGGAGAAAGCTGGTTGGGCCGTTTCAGCAAAAGACAGGAGAAATGAGCTGGCACATATGAGATGTAGATAAACGTGTCACCAGATCTGGGAGTATTTGCCAGACCTGGGAGATAACTATCTGACAAATGCAGGTGCCTCCCAAAGCCAGGATGCAAAAAGGACGGAAACTTGTCCTTGTTTATGCCTCAGGCTTCACCTCTCCATTCATTTATTGACAACCTGATCTTTCAATATTTTAAACTGACTTTACTGGCAAGCTCAAAGATGACAACAAAAAGACTTATCATCCACTGAGGGTAAACTTCTTTCCTGCCTTTGATCCAGAGTAGGGCAAAAACACACAAGTGGTGTCATTGCTGCTATGAAAAACTTACTCCACCTAGGACACCCCTAGATAAGTCCATCAGAACATAAGCCTTAATAGTAACTGATAGACATTTTAACTGATTCTTGATCAAAACTTCAACTGAAAGAAACACTTCTATGATCAGTATTTCAGCAAATATCCTTTAAGCTGTATCTGATGTGATGCTGAGATTTGCAAACTCAACTCTCATTATTCTTTGAATGAGCAAAGACACTATTTAAAGGTACTTATAAAAGTCAAGGAAGAAGACAAGTAGGCAGGATATTAAAAAGCAGTGTGAGGCAGTGAAATAATCAGACTTCAGTTGCCAATATTTGATCTTCTTTTGCGGCACTTGAAAATCCAATGAAATTCCTACATGCAATCAGTCAACATTCTCTGGAAAGCAGAAATGGAAAAGGCACCTCTTATTTTTGAGAGTAAATGCTTTTCATCTGTATATGAATTTCACATCTTCTTGTCTGAACTGATTTCTGTGTTTGTCAACTGTTTGTTTTTTGGCTCTGAGGGGTTGTACTTTTGAAGGGAGAGAGGTGTAGAGATTTGCAGTTCTATCTCTAACTGTATGGATATATTTCAACTACCTTAGCTATCACTCTGGCAAATCTATAATTCATCTGGAGAATTTCCCATGAGAATCATGACTGGATATTCTAATGCAGACCTTAAAATGCCTATGTGTTGCACTACCTGGCCTTTATTTGTGGGTTTGTGTAAGAAAATGTTTTTAAAGATCACAAAGTACAACTATAATTACTCAGTTTAAATTTGTTAATTTTAATCTTTAGTAGAAATCAATTTATTTAGGGTTAAACAGCTTTTTGGCACAATTGCAGTATTTCTGTAAGTGATGACATTGCATGTTGCAAACTGTGCCGTGCTGACACCAGCAAGTCCAAATGCCAGCCAATACTATATACAATAGTAGCCGTGGGACAAGGATAGCAAATGAGCATGTGTCTAATTAAAGTTCTCTGATAGGATTAATCAGTTGACATTTTGCCACATAAATCAATAGCTGGATTTTCATCCCACCAAAAAGCCTCCTTTTCGCTGAGGAAGCTATTCGCTCTTAGCTAGAAAGTCAATGTTTTAGGCAGATGATTGATTTGCCCTACATTTTATGCATTCAGATTCAAAATACAAACAACAGATGGCTTTCTCTACAGACCTAAACCTAGATTTGATTGGTATAATCCACTCAACACTGCTGGAATTCAAACTCTGTAAACTTACAATGACCTATGGATCTCTCTTCTACTCCATCTCAAATGTAACTTGTCCAATTTAGCAGGTACAATATCTAGTGATTTAGATCTCCAAGAGGAGCATGGTAAGACAAAGACTATTCTGTCACTATTAATAGCTGCCGCAACACTAAAGCAATGGATGAAGTAGCCTCACACTGGGCAGAACCTCATTAAGAGTGACCAAAAGAAACCAGGCCCTCTTCAGATTACAGCCTTCATCATACGGACCCTCCAATTAGAGCACGTTATTCAGAGCTGTTACTTGCTTGAATGGAAACTCTTGGGCTGGGCCTGAGACGATTTGGCTTTTAATTAGGTAATTATAAATCCCTAATTATAGGCTGATAATCTTACCAATATCTCCTCTTAACTTTGGCGCCAACTAGACCAGATGACTTGGTCTTATCCTCATCCTCAAGGAGAATGAGGTTTTTCTTCCAGAGATAAGAGTTGTCTATAGATCATGAGTGATTTGGTGTAAAGATTACTAGTATTTCTTAAGCTGCTTAGACAAGGCATTAAGGTTCATTTTTTAAAAATGTAATTAGTGAACATATTACAACGTGCTTTCTATAACCGAATCTGAATCTATACGACAGGAATACTAAAATTTGTAATATCATTAGGATCCATGCATATTAACTTATATTAAACAACATGATTTTTTTCATGTAGGATTTCACAAAATTCAATTAAAAGCTGGTGTGAACAATGAAAATTGGACACTTTATATAAATAATTGAAATATCCTGCTGTTTCTTTAGTGAAAGCTGGCACTTGTAAAAGATAGCAGACTGTTGACCTTACTCAGGGAAACTACTCACAGGATCAGTTTAGCTTCAGGAGTCAGTTAAATCCAGAACTTTGTCAGAGAAAGTTAAAAAAACCCACAACAAACACAAAAAAACAAGTTCATCCCAAAATGGAGTTTAAGGAATATTAAATCTACTTAAGAATCAGAGTAAAATTCGGGGAACAATCATGGAAACAAAAGGGAGAGGCAAGAGGGATTTTAAAAATATTATTAAGGATTACTTCTTAGAAAAAGTGACCTAAATTCAAGAGAACTGACATTGAACAATTGGGCTAAATAACCCTAGAATTAAATTAAATGTGTATTTTGGGGTAACATGAACACTAGCTGTTCTTATAAAAACCTGTTTGTTTTTGTTTGGTTTTGATAAGCCTTTTTTTTTTTTTTTGTTCTGTTCAGATTTATTTTTCAACCAACAGCTAAAAACTCCAAGATTTGACTTAGTGAATACTTTCTGATGCAAATCTGGTGTTGCTTCTGCTGTAGCATACAGTCGCTTTAGATGTATGCAAATTAATAGGATGCAGATCTTATATGCCAATCTTATGTGTCAATCTCTATGACTAATCTGAGGCCTTGACCAATTTTAGTATTAATACATCCCAGCAGATTATGTTTTTTAATTGTTCACTCAAATACACTCGGAAAAAGTGCTTTCAAAAGTACTAAGGAGCCTAATAGGCAACAGATTTTACAGTCATGTCCAAATGAAACCTGGAGTAGGGAACATGAACACCATAAAATGGATGTAAAGAAAAGACAAAGACAAGAGAGAAGTGTAAATGCATGTAGAATTTACTTCCTCTAAATTGGCAGTGCACCCTGAAATCAAGAAAAGCACCTTCTGGCAGCTACTACAGTTTTGCAATATTTTTTTAACTATGGGATGAAAATGCAGAGTTAAGGTTAGCAACCAAAATAAAAAGTAATGCAGAACTAATTCTCATACACTGTGGGTGCTGTTTCATGTTTATGACCTGTCTTTGGAAGTTCATCCAAATCACCAGGAAATAATTCAAATAAGGGGGTCAAATTTTTCTTTGCATCTCCTTTGGTATTCAATTTAATGTATGGGAGTGAATTTGAAGACATAACCTAGTCATAAAAACTCTATTATATTTATGCATGCATATATAATTCTTATGAATACAGACAGAGAACGATAGATGTCTCTGAAATAATTCACAGGTTCCCAAAAAGAATCCATGTTGGAAATAAGAATTTTTAAATGGTTAAGATTCCTTTTTAATTAGTCTTGAGTTGTGTTTCTGGGTGCCTGAATTCACCAAAACACACTATCCAAGTGTCGTATATTTCTGGCTTTTTAAAACTGTCTGTAAAGAAGTGTTCTGGACAAGAAAGCAAACAGAAGGTATCTTTCATCCCTGGAAGAGTGCACATTACATGGTACACAAGGGGATACCACTTTAAAAATCTACATTATTCTTGTCATTTCTACTTTGTTTCCTACTTCTTGATGCACCATTTTAGATTAGCATTTTGTTCTGCTTAATTCTCAGAAAAACTCTAACATTAAATAATGACTGGACAGGTACAGTCTACATGCCTCACTTTTTTGTCATTACATCCACTGACATGAATGTTGTGACATATGATGAATTATTTTAGACCTTTCTCTATTTTCATTTTTTTTCCCTGAAAATGTAAATTACTTTTAAATAGGTGAACAAGATAATCAAGTGACAAAACTAGTAACTCTTTTGATATCCATCCTGATACCCAGCTTATGGTAGCCAGGAAACTGGCCCATATTAGTAGTTTCAACATCTACAACAGTTCTCACCAAATTACTGGATGTCTTATGTACAAGATTGTTTCTTGATCATTTCAGAAGCTTGTTTTGTTTTGTTTTGTTTTAATCAGTATTGGACACACTTTACTGTCTGCTTAACCTAGCTCTTACGAAGACGAAAAAGGCATTGTCCTCTTCTGGAAGAGTTATGTGATGAGGAAACCACTTCTGCAGCAGACAGCTTGTGGTCAGTTTTCTCCCTGTATACAGAGCAAAGAAAAAGCTTTCTGTAAAGAAGAATTTCAAATAGGGCTTTTGTGAATCATCGCTTGCTGGACATGCCAGGGAAATCTAAATTAAGGAAGACATCCTTTCACGTAGCTAGGGAAAACCGCAGTTCATAATTCTGTCAGAAACACACAATGGCAAACTTTGTACTATTTAGATACTGAAAGCCAAACCAAATTATATTAGAAACTAGCTATATTTTATAATTCCCCAGAAAGTGCTTTTTATAAGAATTGGAGGGAAAATCTGAACTTCAGTAGAACTGATCAGGAATTTTTGACTACATGAATTTTCATTTGAAAATATTGATATTCAAAACCTAACTTTATAGAAAATGGAAGGTTTGGAATGAGCTACTTTTGGAAAGCGTCACAGTGTCAAAAAGAGATTTATTACAATTAGATGAAAACTGCAGAGATGAAGAGCCTGGCTGATGCCCCAGTCCTGAGGCACAGGAAAACAGGCTTCCAGTATAAAAAATACATATGACATGAAACATGAACACACATCTGCTATATTCCAGGTGAATGCCCTAATGAAAGGGCACATATTCCATGTCTTTCTTGCAACGACAATGTTTCCCAACAGAATTACACAGCTGCTGCTCAACAGGCTGGTAGTGGAACACTCACCTGAAATATGGGATGCTGAGAAATAGTTCCCTGCTCCAAGGAGGTCAGAAGAGTGACTTTCTTTCTGCTGTTCTATAGAAGGAGAGGGAGGTAACCTAATTAATCAAATCACCATCATTATTAACTATTATTGTAGCTAAAATTATTAACTATGTCCAAGGCATCTCTAAACTGTAATACTGTGCAGTACTAGCTTACATCTTCCTGTAATAAACTGGTCTTTCACCATTCCTTTGTTTGTCTGGGAAATAATTTATTTCTTTGTTTATGCTGTGAAGTTTGAAATACAAGAAAGAACATAGGTGTCTGAGGGAAAGATGTTTACCAAAAGTAGTCCAAAATAAAAACCCCAGATCTGAAGGATTACATCCTGAGAACTTATGTTTCATTTACACCCAGATCTGGAACCAAGTTTTACAGAGGCTCCTGAAGTAATGCATATAAAACCCTCACACATGAATTAAAAGCCCTCAAATTAGAAGTGTTTTCAATTTGAATCAATATAACCAATGCCATCATAAGTCTTAGAGTTTTTTGAAACATAATAAAACCATTAAATATAGTTAAGCTTTTTTTAATTATTAGTCTTCAAATTTACTGTTATTTTACTTACATTGGAACTTCACAGTCATCATCTGAATCAGAAACAGGAAGGACTGGCAGGACATGAAAAAACAAATGAATCCCATAATTATTAAATTTTGATGATTTGTTATAATTTTTTATTAACTTGTACCTTAACTCCAACCTTTAGTATTCCTCTCTGAACTGGTATAAAATTCTGGAAAACTTAGAAGTGTTACTAGTATTTTACTTGAAGGCAGGCAAAATTTGGACCAAATTGTATTTTCATTGGATAGTTGGGTTCATTTGTTCATTGTGACTAAAAATCTGAGAAGATGCAAGCCCATATGGATGAGAAAAAAAGGAGTCAGATATTTGCAATTTCATTATTCAGCTTTGAAAATACCGCACACCTAATTACTTTCCTCTGAACATTCTTGCTTGGCAAACGTAGTAAGTCTAAGACTGACGGTCTCCTACATTGAATGAGCCAAGTGTAAAAATAGTATTATTACCTCCACAGTGATATTAGGATATCAGTGAAAAAACCTTTGCAGAGAAAATTAATTGAACTGTTGATACAGAGAGGAAAAACGAGGGCTTTGAGCAGGACCTTTTTTAGTGCTCAAATAGAAGCAAGTTAAATACATGCTGAGAATAATAACTCTATTTTAAATCTAACTGTGGTAGTCAATTAGCCAATTGGAGAGAGAAGGGCAGTTGTTATCAGAGAGGAATATTAGCAGAAAGAAAGCAATAAAAGCTGTCAGCTCTTTGAGCTACAGATGGTGACATGAGAGCGCCTGCAGAACTACAATGCAGAGAACATTCAAATGTTCTTATGTGCCATGAAAATAGCATCTCTTTTTAGTCCATGATTTTTAGAGACATCACAAATTTTCATGTCAAAAGCTATCTTTTGTAGATGTTTTAATATTAAGATGTTGAAGAAAGACTAATTATTTTGAAAAGGTTTTCTTTCACAGTCCTTCACTGATTGTCTTTCTGACCTCATTCCGATGCATAGCTGTAGTTTTGTAGATGATTTTAGATGTACTGGCTGAAGGATGTTGCATTCTGGTATGCACTGGTTTAAATCTGCTGGATTTAAATAGTTCTTTCAGTGCTGGGAGCATTTTTTTGGTGCCTGTAGACAGGTAATGGCAGGATTTGCTAATAGAAACTAAGAAATGAACCTGAGAGATTGTAAGATAAGACTTTCATCATGCAGATTGAGTCTTTTACTAGGAAATTATGATTTTCCAAATTCTTTTAGGCATTATGGTAAGCATTGGATTTCTCTGTGGAAACACTCAACAGCCAAACCACAGAAGCTTGCTTTAAATTCAGCTGAAGTCAGTTCACAGCACTGAATCAGGTCTCAAATTGGACCTAGATATAATCAGTATAATTAAAAGTTGAATTCATAAGCAAGGGACAGAACTTGACTTCATAACAAATAAAGGTCAGAGAAACCGAGATGAAGCAATAAAAAAGTCTATTCTCAATGCAGCAGTCTTATGTCCACAGTTCTTTTCCTACTGATTTATATCATCCAGCTCCTGGGAAATCATTTGCTTCCTGCCAATTGAAGATCATTAACACTCTGAAAACAAACACATTGTTTTCTGTAGATTCTTTTTAGCACAATATTAAGGCTCTTATTTTATGGGAATACATTTTGATCTAACCTCAGACAGGCAGGCGTTTCAATGTGGTGTATTTTGCTTAACAGAGACAAATAATTAGTTATGTCACATAATAAAGAAATCATGGTAACACAGAAAAGAAGAGAGACAAGAATGAAAATCACCTACTATAACTTCGGACAACTGTAGTAGGAGATGTCTATACCCACGCTAACAACCTCTCCAAGCTCCTTTTATCATCAACGGAGAGGAAGTAGGTACTTTCGGTACTCTAAACAATTAGCTCAAATGTCAGCGCTTACACTGTAAATGTTTACATTTATTCAGATGAATCCAACTCTCAATTACTATAACATGTGACCTTTAAGTTATGATGTCATGTTCTTAAGTTTGAGTTAATTTCTGTAGCTTCAAATCAGCAATATACTTAACCAATGGCCTAATTTTAAGCACATGAATAGTCCTATTGAGTCAGCTGGATATTCACACATTAAAGATACACTTCAGTACTTTGCCGAATCAAGGCCTATGTGAGTAATGTGCCACATGTATTTTTTCTTGCAATAATTCTGTTACATCACTTTGCCTTTAGGCAGCAATTTCACTGTACAGTGGAATTAATGTTTTCAGAAAGCTCTCTTAAATTTTTAAGATTTTGGCATTTTTAGAGCAGAAGCTAGTAAATTAGTAAGGCTTGTATTCTTTCCTATGCTTCATAATAGCCCTAAAATCTAATAAAATATAATTCAATGTTTGGCCACTGCATTAATTGAACACTAAAGCTGTTTCCATCTCTTAGTAACAGTCCAAAATATAATTGCTAACTTTTTTCCCATGTTTCATGTAAAAAAGTTGAGCTCAAATAGTAATATCAGTTACCAAAGTAGTAAAGACCTTTTCTGCCATTTAATAATTAGAAAGTTCAAGATATCTATCACTTATCTATATCATTTCTAATGCGTAAAAGCACAGATGGCCCTAACAAGTTCCGAGTGTATCTAAATTTTTTTAAAGGTTTTGTAACTGTCCTTCATATACAATTTATACGATCTCATGGAAGAGAGTCTAAAACTGACATGTATTTTAAACTGTAGATTTTTTACATGGATCAGTCTCTCTGTTAGCTGAAAGAAGATGGCTCGGTGATAGTGAACTGCAACTTGAAGTTGAAGAAATTGCGAAGAAGGAAATCATTCCACTGAGGTGTTTCATACTGTTTTGTTCTCAGCGGACATCTGAGCAGGAGATGATATTCTGGGCTCAGTAGAATACCTGGCCCGTTGAATCAGGATGGAGGAGCACTGCCAAGAACAGGTTGTCCCAGCCGCACTGCTGCAAGGGAGGTGCAAGCTGTTCAGTTGGATGCAAATTAAATGCAAGCCTTAGATTTCTGACAAATTCCCAGTATGGCCTCTGGTAGGGTAAAAGCCTGGCCTCTTCTCCATCAGGTAAGAAATACTGTTTTGCTTGTAGTTAACTTCCATATCAGTCAGCTACTCAGTAGATTGAGATCTTCCCAAATAGGCCTCACTGTAAACTATTTTTATACCAAGATATCCTGTAGCAGTCTTTATAAAAATAAATGGACTAGTGACATTAAGCTGAAAGGTAAGCAAAGGTGCTGAGTGTTAAACATATTAAGAGGCGGGGGGGAAATATGTTAATCATTTTATTAATGTTTTCTTTTCTGCAGAAATCCTTGAAAGTGCTTGTAATTCTTTGCAGCTGACAGGCTGCTGATTTTGCAGAAAGAAGAGCTTTTTGAGTCCCTTAACCCAAAATCACAGTTGTGCCTTGTTTTGACTGTTTGAGAATTAGTTCAATAACCTCCCAAATAGTAAGTGCCTATGCTCTTACAATTTTGGCATGAAAAGGTCTGCATCTGAGAAATGTTACAGTCAAACAAATACTGCATTGAAACATAAGCTTAATGAACTACACTGAAGTTGTATAAGAGACTGTCAAAGTCATTTTGCTGCTATATGGGTTCTCATAATGCTGTTACTTCAGTTGTTTCAACAGGTTTAGTCTACACTTGAAAGATTCCCCCCTTTCACATGCACTAAGTGGCACTCGAGCGTTCCCAGGCTCAAGGGAAGCGGCAGCCAGGGGTGAGGCTTTGAGTGTGTGACCTACTCTGTCCTTTGACCTTGTCTGTGATAAAGTCCATGAGGCCCAGTCCCCAGTTGTCCACTTGATCTAGCACTAGTGCTGCCTTGAGGACTTCCATGGTGGCACCTTTCCAAAACGCTGGTGGGGAAGCTCCCACTTTTAGGTACATCTCTGATGCATGTCTCCAAGCAGACTGGATATTCGCCGCTTTGTGTACATACCTACCAGCCACAGGCTCCTGGTACCAAAGTCCACCAACACATGTGTTGCAGACCAGCAGCTTTCTTAGTCAAGCCAGCCTGTTCTCATACCCTTGCTCCCTGTTCAGAGCACATGGGACACCAGGTTGTCCTGGCCAACCCTGCTGCCTACACCACAACATGACACCTGCCAGGGTAAAGACAAGCTCTTTTTAGGGAAGAGATGTGTTTCAGACCCCAAGTGGAAACAGAAGCACATTCCGTCTGCAATAATGAACAGAAAGTTATCCAGGGACATCATTCCTACCAAACCCCTGAGGCTTTTTGGCTTTCCTAAACAGTGTGCTGAAGCATCTGTTGCTCCTCCTCTAACAAGCCACTAGGACAGAGCTTGACAGCTGACCCAGGTCTTACTAGCAGTTGGCTTCATATGATCTACAAGTAACAAGAGCCATTCACTATTTTGCACAGTCGTACAGCTCTCCATCACTGAGTCTGCTCCCCTGCTCTGCTGCTTTTATCCTCTCCCTTACCTTTGCCCTCCAAGGCAGTGAGAGGTGTATTTTTGGCTCAAAAGTGAGGAACAGAGTTTATCTTTCCCTTTTCACCAAGAGCCATTGCTTGGCAGAACAAACAGTTCCATCTAATATTCTCACAGTAAAAGTGAATTTATAAATTTAGGTTGTATTTTTAAATATTTTGGGTCTTGTTCTGATTTTCTTCACATTCATATTTTATGAAATACATCTCCAAATTTTGGCACGAGCATTTTTGCTGATGTGCTAGACAGGCTCCTGTGTGAAAGCACCTATGACATTTTTCACTGTCTAACGTTTTATACTGACAGAATCATTCTGGCAGCATTTTTTCTGTGGACCAACTGTTTCCAGAGACACTGAAAGAACAGACTCCAGGGTTTCAGGTTACAGAGGTCTAGAACAGCCCTATCATATGAACAGACTTTGTACACTTCCTAGGTTGTCTGAAAATCAGTGGTCCTTAACATACTGTTCTTGAATGAAAAAGGCTAGATAAGCCTCAGCCTTCCTGGTGATAAAATAAACAAACATCCAAAATTTAAAATTATAAAAGTAGTGTCAAATCATGCTTACTGTCCAGTGTTAGCATGTTTTTCATATTTATCTGAGGACAATGTTAAACTTGGATAGTGAATTGTGTTAAGAAAACTTTTTAAAGGCAGGATATCGCTATAAGGTCAAGTAGTATTTAGGAAAATAAGGAATTTTATTTTATTTAATCCTCTAATTTTGGTGAACTGTGTACAATAGTCAACCTTACAAATGTACTATGGTCTCACAGGCATTTTTCTTGACTCTGTCCTCATTCTTGTTCTCTGAACATCATATTATTCTGTGAATCAGCTGTGGATAGGCCCTACTATCAGAGACCATGGTGTAAACTTAATGGAATAAGAGATTAAATGAATGACGAGATTGAAATAGACTTGCACCATCTTTGTTTTTTTGTTTTCCTGTTTTTTCTAAGGTAGATTATTTTTATTTGTTCTGAATCAAGAATCATTATATATTATTCAGTCTCAGATAAAATACACGCACTATAATAGAAAAAAAAGTTATTTAAAAAAAACCCAACTTTTTCTACTTAAGGTATAATTACCTGGTCAGTCTTAAATCTTACATTCACCATAATCTCTTTTACACTCCCAAATTTCAGAGAAATTACTGGGTTCATTCGGGTTACTCCCTTTATAAATTAAATCTGAGAGCAACGGAAGCAGTAAAGGAATAAACAGGAATAAAATACAGATCAGACAGTTACAGCAATATATAGGAATTATGTCGGGTTTGCCAGAAATACCAATCTCATGTGGAGACAGGAAGAATTACCGCAGGGTACATATCCTCACACAGAGAAGAATGGAAGAAAGAGTTCTTATTTCCAGCAAAGAGGAGTGAAAGACAGTATATTTATTAAAAATAATAATAATTAAAAAATCTAATTTTAATCCAGGACTGAACAAAGAGATGATCAAAGCTGCTGGCAGCTCTGGGGTAGTGGCTGCATGGTTTTAAGGCCATGCCATCCTATCAGTCCTGCACCTGTTTTAACCCCCAGTTCCCTTGTTATCCCCACACAACCTCGTTGTGCTCTGTGGAATTCATGTTTATTTTTATGGCTAATGGGCACGGGTAAAAGCCAAACTCCACTTCAGTTTGTGTTGGCATCTCTCCACTTCGCAATGAGAATGCAAAATCACTAATAATCCTCCTGTGACTTTTCTGTAGTTCACTGGACTTTTGCGGTTGAGACCTTTTGTAACTGGCACTACGGGCTGAGAAAAACTTAGAAATTTTAGCTGCTTCTGGTAACTGAAGACAAAGGAATGAAGGTGGGATTTCCTTCTGGAAATCATCATACTCAGAGTGGTTAACCTTGACAGAAAACCACAACAAAAATGTGGATGTTAGTGGTATAAAAGACGTGAGCCGGGAGATGAGGTTAGCTTGGAAAGTATCATTCCTTTGGGAGAAGATTTGGCTCAGTTTCTGTTATTTAAAAACACTCTAAACATGGCGCTAATGACTTTCAGAAATCGAACACCGACAACATAAATGTAAAACGCTCTCAACATACAGTTAGGACATACTTAAAATTACATTAACTACAGCATTGCCTCCCTAGTTACAGGATATTTTAGTGCTACATATTGTCTGTACTTAGTTATACCAAGTTCAAAAGGAGATATACAATATATTTTGTGGTACTTCTAGAACTCAAGCAGAGTGTAATGATGGCTGGAAATGGCATTCAAGATGTTCAGAAAAAGGCAACACTATAACCACTGCAAAAACTTCAGGAAGTGTTTTGTTTCTCAAATATAGACTGAATTTTAAATTTAGAAAGTGATCCTTGTTTTGTTAACTTTCCTTTGTTTTCAGTGAATTCAGGAAGCTTTGAGTAAGGAATGAAGGTGGGATTGAGTAAAGCTTCAGGAGGTAAATGATGATTATTCCCTTAAATTGGAAGAAATACAAGAAACAGACGAGACAATCAGAAAAAAAATATATATATATAGATATGTATATATAATCTGTTGAAATTAAAAGGGATAAAATGTCTTTCTAGTATCAACAATCGGTTTAGTTGGGAGCTGAACCTGAACGTAGGATGCAACCATATCTATTTTGGATAGCAAGCTTTAAATGTCCCAGATATCAAGACTGCAAGTGGCACCTCATTGTGCTAATACTTTGCCTGATATTTGTTTACATAGGTTCCTTACAACTTCACCACCAGTTACGTGCAGAGTTATGTGGAATACTCTTGGTCACATATTCTTACACAGCCACAAAATGCAAACTCCTTGACAGATGGTTGTCCTGTTGCTTGGAATGAGGAGACTACATAGACCATGTGGTTTATCAGCTTTCTCCTTTCTATATTAAACCTATTTACTATATTTTCCCTAATACTGTTTCATTTTAAGTATCTTTTCATCCCTCTTCTTCCATTTTTCACTCTATCCAATTGGTCTACCTTGTTTTTATAGCAAGGTAGTCAAATCTGGACTCCAACTGAGGCCTCATGTGTGCAGGCTAAGGAATAATTACCTTCTTGGTGTTACTTGCCACAACCTGATACTTGTTAATAGCATCACATTTTTCACCTGGATTTAGTTTGTGATCAACTCTAACCTCCTTCCTCAATACATATATATTTTTACTAGCATGTTGTCTAGCTAGTTATTCCTGATTTTCTGTTTGCATGTTCAATTTCCTCTCTCAACTGTTGCCCTTTTTTTTTCCCCATTTCATCGTGTTGCTTTTGGACCATTTCTCCAATTTGTCAGGATCAGTTATAACAGTAACCGCAGCCTCCAACGTGCTTTCAGCTCTGTGTGACTTACAGATGGCATGACTATTCTCTGTACTGTCATTCATGTATTTAATGAAAGTAAGGGATAGAAGAGGGTGCTGCTGAAATGTGTTGCCAATTTGTGAGAGAAATGTTGGCAACTTCTCTTTGAGTATGCTTTTTTCAATCAGTCGTGCATTTATCATATAGTCATTTGTTCAAGGCAATATTTCTGTTTTGGCTTAGGAGAATGTCATGTGAATCAATGTCAAAAAAACTTACTAAACTCAGTGGGAATAAGTTACTGCTTTCAGTTTATCTAGCAGAAGGAGGCAAAAGGAGGTAAAAAAAAAATGTTTTTACCTTCTCTTTGCTCTCTCCTTTCTTTTTTTTTTTCTCATTTGTGCCATTTTTCTGTTTCTTTTTCTCCTTCTCAGCCTTACAACCCTATGAGTTTGGTGAACTAGCTCATTTACTAAATGTAGAAGAAATGTAGTAAAGGAGAAAACGTGTGTTGTAACACAAAGTAGAACTTCCATAATGGACAGGAGGAGATGAATTCAGCAGATTTGCTGAAAAATAACATTGAATTCAGAGGCAAACTGTACTACCTTTAATCATACTACTCGGTACTTCAAATACTCCTGTTGATTTCAGGGAGATCGCTATCTTGGCATGTTTCACAAAAGCCTTGAGCAAACTGTAATGCAAAGAATCCTAAGTAAGTATCTTCTGCATTCGCCCAGAGAAGTGTGGCTGTGCAAATGTTTAAAGGGGAAGCAGACTAAGAAAAAAGACACTTTATGTAAAAATGAGTGTTTCTTGGAATTTAGGAGTTATTGATTTTGATTTTTGTGTTATTGTATGGTATGTTTACATTTCATCCAGTATATTATGTTCAGTACTGATTTACCTATCTCACAGAAGTTGTCCCATTCCTATCTTTTTCTCCCAGTCCAAGAGCAAAAGGCAAGATGACATTCAGTGAAGAGTGTCAAATGTCCATCTGATACAGAAGAAATGCTTTCTGCAGAATGCAAGATGATTCTGTGGAAATTGCTGCCACAGAAGATCACAGTGACCAAGGGTTTTGTGTTTGACATACAGATGATTAATGAGAGAAACCTGCAACAAATGAATATAGCAGTTTTGAAAAAACTATTTAATTTAATGTCTCAAGATTTGGGAAAAGGACTAGTGTCCATGAAAATGGCAGACTAATGCTGACTACAAAGTTTTCAAAACATAGCTCTGGTTTAGATGGACTTTGCATGTGAGCTGGTATGACAATTCTTCAAGTCCCTACGTCAAGCACTATGGAGAAAATCATTAGCAAAGGCATAAACAAGCACTATGGAGAAAATCATTAACAAAGGCATAAACACCGATGTACAAAAATAGCAGCATAGAACCAAACTGGTTTGCATGGCTTAGGGTAAGCCAGATACCTGAGTCTCAGGCTCTGGATCCTAGTTTTGTTGTTTCCTTGCAAATAGCAACGGTAGCCACTGGTGCAGTGCTGGATGGCTTTGTGTGCAGTTGCAGTCCCAGCACCTCTGCCCAGCTGGACCAGGCAGCAGCTGTGCAGGTTACTGGAGCAGCTGCTTGTCATTCCTGTACGCAGGAATCCTGCTCCCTGTCTTCTCGGAGAAAAACTGTCAAATAGTTCAAAACTGACCAGCAGGTCATCAACTAAAGTAGCGATACCGTGGGATGATAAGCTTCCTGCATCCTCATAAATTTGCAAGAAGAAAAAGAGCAAGAAAACAGTTCAATAAATCTAGACAGTCTATCTGAGGTTTTAGTGGTATAACTAATATCAGATTATGGATTGGTCTTTATTGATAAATGAAATTTTTAATATTTCTGAGGTTATCAGTGTTTCAGATGTTGTGGAAAGGAAAAGGTCAAAATAGCTGCAGAAATATTTTCCCACTTTTTGACCAGATGTATTTTAAAACAGATTCTTAAAAAGTCTTTTGCATATTTATACTGTGAATAAACCTTATTTTCTACATGGCAATAACAAAATGAACGCAAGGGAAATTACTCACATATGTCAAGAAGGTAATGTGCCCCTTCATTTTCAAAGGGTTGGCATCAGTGTGAATTATTGCTTACAGGTGTTAAGTAACAACTTTGATTTTTTTTTTTATTGGCTGACTCACATTTCTTAGGAAGATAAAAAGCTACTGTAATAAAGCAGTTATTTAATTAAAAAGAACTAAGGATTTTCACAGTAAAGAAATGGGTGTGGATAGGTGATATTTGGTGAATGCTCTTGGGCCAAGACTGAAAATGTTTTACCAGGTATTCTCTTTATCTTTCATTTCCACCTTGCTATTTGTATCATGTGCTTGAATGTGTGTGTGGTTTTTTTTAATAAAGACTGTTACACTGGCTTTTTAGTTGTTCAGTTAATGGAAACAGTGCTATTTATAAATTGTGTAGGCATTTTCTTATTATTTTAGGGCCTTCATGCAACACAGTCCTTCAGACTTACTGGTTTGAATTGCGTCCTAGATACTTTGCTTTCTGCAAGTTCAATGAAAATGAAACTTCAGTCAAATGTAGACAAATAGACAAATTCCAAGAAGACTCCTGATGCTGTATTCTCAAAGCAATCATCAAAAAGTCCCAATTTAAATGACTTCCTTTTTCTCCAAGTCCACAATCTGGTAACACATTTGAAAGTGAAAAAGGCAAAAGCTAATTCTGTGTTGTTTAAATACCAGTAATTTCCCATTTACTTAATTGCTTTCCTTTATAGTGAAGTAAAGATAGATAAGAAAACCACTTTATTGAATTTCACATCTCCAAAATATGTATTTGCAACAATGCCTGTGATTCTTTGCAAGAAACTTTATGATAGAAAACTGTAACAAATTCCTGGTTTTCTCTACCCTTCTTTAAGACAATATCCTCGTTCCCCCAGAAAAGGAACATATAAAGTCCTGCTGCTGGTTTGCACTGCAATAAAGCACTCAGACACATAGTTTTATCAACTGCTAGTATGCCTTTAACAAATCACAATTAAATATTAACAGCCCATGGAGCAGCATGGAGGGCTTTGCAATCCTTTGAAGGCATATTTGCCAATTAAACAAAGTCTGACATTAGAGTAAAGGTGGCAAGGATCCAAACCAGAGAAATGAAAGTCAACCACTTCAGTGGCATTCATTAGCTCAACAGACATTCTTTGTGTGGCCTGTTTCTTTACTACTGCCAAATCCACACCCTGTTCAGGAACTTACCCAGGCACAGATAAGCTTATTATGGAAATAACACTTTGTCACCCTTTACAACTTGCTTCTTGTTAAATTATCTTTTATCTTCTTTGTAGTATTTGTCACCTCTCCTTGGGTGCCCCTTGTGTGGTCAAATGGTATTGTGTTTGATTTAGAATAATCAGGTTCCAAAGGTTAATTGAAGTTAACGGGGTAATATTTTAAAGATTCCCTCTTCTGTATCATCACACAACAGTGGTGATGGAGGGACATTTGTGCATATACATCATGTTTTTTTTTGACAATGTGTGAATATTCAGGTGCTTGTTTGGGTCATCTGGTAATAGGCAGTGATAGTGATGAGAAGGAAAATTTGGATGGGAACTCTCTGGCATGGTATTCCCAAATTTGTGTTGCAAGCCCTGTGATGAAACAGTAGAAATGTTTAGTGTTGCCTCTGCTCACTGAGAAGGTGAGAGGGAAAGAAGGAGCCTTTCCACTACTCGTTTTTGGCTAGCTGAGAGAAAAGCCAGAAAACACTGGTGTTGGATGCTGAGCACCCTGGAGTAAGAGGCTGTGCCAGCCTGAAATGTCTTTCCCCCACAAAACCTGCAGACTGCACACAAGCTTGTATCCCCTTGTGAAAAGTACACTCTGCAGCTAGAGCTATCTCACTAAAGGGCTCTTCTTTAAAGACTTCGTCTATGTGATATGTGTGCATGGAAAAACATCCTCCTAAACAGAGTGATTTCTGCTTTTGTGCCTTGAAGAAATAAAGATGTATCAATAAAGACTGGAACCCAGTCTCCTCAGAAACAGTTCAAAGCATTAAAGGTAAAACTGAATTTTATCATCCCTGCTGGGAGAAGCCAAGGATTGGGCTGCCATGGCAAGGAATAGGAAGAGGGATGGTGTTAAGATGGAGAAAGAAAGGAGGAGAACTGGGCTTGTTGCTCCAAGCAGAAGATACAGAAGCAGCCCATTTAAGACTTTCTCCTGAAGCGGTGCTGCTGGTGT